>NW_027325092.1:625000-937500 GCF_028372415.1 Notamacropus eugenii
CAGTTTCTCCTCCACCTCTCTAACTTGATTTTCAAAATCCTTTTTGAGCTATTCCATGGCCTGAGTCCATTGAATATTTATTTTGGATGTTTGGGATACAGAAGCCTTGACTGTCATGTCTTTCCCTGATGGTAAACATTGTTCTTCCTCATCTGAAAGAATGGGAGAAGATATCTGTTCACCAAGAAAGTAACCTTCTATAGTCTTATTTTTTCCCCTTTTTGGGCCATTTTCCCAGCCAGTTACTTGACTTTAGAGTCCTTTGTCAAGAGTTGGGTATATTCTGGGAATTCGTAAGGTCTCAGTTCCTCCAAAGTGGCACAATCAAACGTGTACACTGTTGTGGGAGCACAAAGAGATTTTTGTGCCCAGAATCTTAACAATTTCCTCTCCACTGCCACCTGGCCTGCAGTTCCACCAAGTCAGCACTGGTGGCTGATTTTCAGAAAATCTGCATGGGCAGGGCTGCCATTCAGTGTGAGATAAAGACCATCTCCCCCAGGGCCTCCACACAGTGCTGAGGTAAGAATAAGCGGCTCAGTGACCCCAGGGATTTTAAGATCCAACAATGGATGCAGGGCACTGCAGCTGCAGGTGCTGCCATGGAAACTGCCGCCACGCACCCTATGTGGTCTCTGTGGCTGCTGCCCGAGGCCAGAGCTATGGGAAGGCCCTTCTTCCTTCCCAGCCAGCTGAAAAAACCCTGTCACTGACCTTTGGCGCCTGTGGGTTGAGGGATCTGCAGATCCGCTGCTGCTGCTGCTGCAACTAGAGATTGTGTTGCTGAGGTGTCCTCCTCCCACAGCTGCGCTGGGCAGGGTGGCCAAGGTTGGGCTGGGCTCTCCTCTGTAAGCGACATTTCCCGTGGGCCTTTCAGGTCACCCTGGACTGGAAATCTCCTTCTCTCTGTTGTTCTCCACTTCTGCTGCTCCAAAATTTGTTGAGAGTCCCTCTCTACAGGTATTTTATGGGCTGTGTGGGGAGAGCCAGCATTTGTGTATCTTTCTAATCTGCCACCTTGGCTCTACCCCGACATTAATTCTTCTGATCATCATTTGCTTTGGGGACACTGCTATTGTTGAACTAGAATATCTGGGTTGGAAATGATACGTCAAGGATCAGTACAGCACTTTGAACCACACAATTCCTTCATTACTCTCACATCCTATCAGTTTCTTCTACTTACAATCACATAGTTTATTGAATGCCAGTGTTTACTGCAAGGGTGCATTCATGAAATTTTATTGCATTTAGGTAAAGGGAAGACAGTGTTGTTGAAGAGAAGGTCGTGAGATGCACAAGTCTTCAGTAGTAAGTGACCATTGCTACTGCTGTTTCCAATTCCATTCCTCCCTAGGAATCCTTGCCAAGTCTGGTAGTCGGAGACTACTCTACCATTAAAGTCACCTGAAATTATAAGGTAATCTTCTTTTGTCACACTGATGATAAGGATCTCCTGATCTTCATAAAATTTTTCTTTGACCTCGTCAGGGTTCATCATGATGGGAGCATAGGTGCTGATAATGGTAGCATGATGTTTTCATGTTACAAGTAGAAGTCTCATTGTCGTAAGCCTGGTGTTCACTCCTTCTGGCAGGCATACAAGCTTGTTGATTAGGTTAGTTTTGGTTGTCAAACCTACACCAACTTCATAGCTATCCTCTTCATTGTGACCACTCCAAAAATGTGTATCTAGCTCCAACTTCAGTAAGTTGGTCTTCATTTGCCATCCTTTTTTCAGTGAGGGCAACTATTTGTATGTGATATCTGCTGAGCTCTCTTGCAAAGGGGGTTGTTTGTCTTTCAAGTCTACTGGATTTCGTGTTGTGTATAAGTGTGTACACATCCCATGTGCCGATGATGAGTGGAATCATCTTAGCTGATGTTTTTGTACATTTTGTTTGTGTTAGACTGTAGAATGGTCTTCCCCACCTGCCACAGTAATCAGGCCAGGGTTGGGTAAGCAGACAATATTTAGAGCACCTTTTCTAGCCCCTTCTTCACACCACAAGGTAAGCAGTGAGATCCTTAATTGGTTGCTCAGCCACCCAGGGGGATGTTGAATCCTGTGCTGCTTCCAGTGAGAAATGACCCTCTGGCCTGGGCCATCTGTGTTCAGGATTGGGACTACAGTTCCCTATGTATTTGCATCTGCTGCTTCATTACTTACCTGTTGCCACAGGACTTTGATAGGTATAATGGTAAAATGATGTCTCTTGATTTGTGTAGAAATTGGATTTAAGTGAGGTAGAGTTGTAAGAAGTCATGTGCCTCACTCTCTTCTCCAAAGTCATCACAGTTAAGTGATAGGACAGAATGAAGATGACAGGTGATGGTCGGAAATGCCTTGGATGACTTTGGAGTCTTCACTGTCTGATCAGCCTCTCAGCACTCCACAACACTTGCTTCAGCTGCTTTCATGGCTGCTGAAACAAATTGTCATCCACCCACTCTGCCAGGGAAAGTCTTCACATTCTTGGGGTAAACACTAACCAGTGTTTACTAACCAGTGAATTTGAGACCCTTTGGTTCCCTCACCCTGATTTGGCCAGTCTGCTGAAATGGTTTACAAGGGCATGGCCACTGCACATGCTACAGCTTCTTGGAGTCACACGTGAGAGTTGAGCAGAACAGGTGGATGCCAGAGGTGGAAATCATCACTGAAACCGCCTTGGCAGTCATCACACCAGAGGTACTAGTCTTCCCTGAATACACCCTACACTCCTTAAAACATATGACCATATTAGCAATGTTACCAAAAAAACAACACAGACATATTAAAAAACACAAGAAAAATAAGGACATAAGAAAAGTATACTTTGATCTACACTCTGACATAATCAGGTGGAAGTGGATAGCATTTTTCATCATGGATCTTTAAGAATTGTCTTGGATCATTTTCTAAATCAGAGTAGTTAAGTCTTTCAGAGTTGATCATTTTTACAACACTCTTGGTACTGTTATTGTTCTGGTTTTGCTTATTTCAATTTCCAACAGTTTATAAAATTTCTCCATGTTTTTCAGAAACCATGATGTTCATCATTTTTCATTCTCATTATTTCTTATGGCATAAAACTATTCCATCACAATCATTTTCCACAACTTGTTCCACCATTCCCCAGTTGATGGACATTCTCTTATTTCAAAGAGCTGGTCTAAATAATTTTTTATGAAGAGATCCTTTTCCCTTTCTTTTCATCTCTTTGTCATATAGATTTAGTAGTGGTATTGCTAAGTCAAAGTCCATGCTACAGTTTTGTAGCATTTTGGCTATAGTTCAAAGTTGTTGTCTTGAATTGTTGGACTAATTGAAACCTTCACCAACAGTGCATTAGACCCCAATTTTTCGGCATTTTAAAAATATTTGTTATTTTACTTTTCTGTCACTTTAATCAATCTGATAGTTTTGAAGTATTGTCTCAGTTTTTTAAATTTAATATTACATTTATTCAATCAGTAGTGATCAATAACATTTTTTAATGAGACTATTGATAGTTTTGACTTCTTCTTATGAAAATAGCTGTTAATATTCTTTAACCATTTATCAGTTGGGAAAAGGTGCAGATATTTATAAATTGGGCTAAGTTCACTATATATTTGACAGATGATCGCTTTTTCAGAGAAGTTGCCTATAAATTTTTCCCCACTATCTTTTTTTGCCCAATTTTAATTGCATTAATTTTGTTGTGCAACATATGTCTAATTAATGCAATCAAAATCATCTGTTTGCTGCTTGTGATCTTCATCTCTTTTTTGTCACAGACTTTTCTTTTATCTGCAGAACTCACAGATGCATTTTTCCATGCTCCACTAATTTACTTATGGCATTACCTTTCATGACAAAATCTTTTATTGTCTTTGACAATATCTTCACACATCATGTGAGATGCTGACTTGTGCCTAGTTTTAACCAATCCGACTTCTACTTTTCCCAATAATTTCTGTCAAATGATTATTTCTTTCACCAATCACTTGCACTTTTGGTTTTACCAAACATTAGATTACTCTTCTCATTTAATAATGTTTATTATATCCTTAATCTGTTCTTTATCACTTCTTAATACTAGACAATCGATAAAACATTAAATCAAGTCCTGATCTATAGTGTTTGCCAGTTTAATTTACCAATTAGGTCTCACCAGTCAATTTCAACTTCCTCAAGCACCTCTGGGATTCCAGTTTCTGGGTGAAGACACATTTAACGGTTTTAGACTTTAATTGAAGGAAATTTTAGTGTTTCCTAATATACTGATAGAGGTATTGACTGATCAATTTAAGCCCAAAGTGACAGTAGGTTTGGCTTGAACAAATGTACCTAATAGTATGAATAGGCATTCTGGGAACACAGGAAGATGCCATTGATCCTACCACCCTGAATAATCAGAGAATAATGACACCACTTCTGAGAGAACTTTGAGTATTGCTCTGGAAACAGTTGATAAGAAAGCAATTGACGTCCAAGATGTGGGAAGTGGTAACAAAAGTATACAGGAAAATTCAGCACCAAGGTATTAGTAGGTCTTCATATTTACTTAGGTAAAGTAGAACCAAGATGATTGAGTAAAGGCAAGTACTCACCTGAGGCCATCCTACTCAACTCCTCCAAATACATTTAAAAAATGACTCTAAACAAATTCTAGATTGATAGAACCCACAAAAAGATAGAGGGAAACAATTTTCTAGCTGAAGACAAAATATAAGGTCAACAGGAAAGACATGCTGCAACAGGTTGAGAGAGGAGAGCAATCCAGCATGTACCGAACCCTAGCAAAACAGAAACAGGCCTGAGGTAACTGAATCAGGGGCAGCAGTGGCAGTGTCCAGATCTCTCAGCTCCTAGAAAGTGAGAAGATAGGACAATGGGTCAGAAGGACAGAGAAACCTTTTCTATCACTAGTGCAGGACTCTTTTGCATTGCTTATAGTTCAATCAGGGTCACAGCCCTGGATCTTAGTCTTTGTGTGGAGGAATACTAGCACAGCAGAGCTTGTGGCCTCAGGGAGCAGGGACCCTGGTCACAGTTCCAGGGTTGAAGAGAGTGCATGTGTTCACTCACCAACCAGTACACAGAATAAGAGCATAGTAAACACATCTCTCCTTATATCATACCACCTTGAAAGAGCCAAAAATTTACTGATCTCCACATATTTACTTTTCACAAAGAAGCTGGAAGCCTTGAATTGTGCCCCCTTCTCTTGGGAAGCAGAACCCCTCTTTAGCATAGAGTTAAAAATCAAGAAATAGGCTGAAAATGAGCAAATGAAAGAAAAATTTTTTGACCATGGAAGGGAACTATGGTAAAAATAGAAGATGAAAAGTCACCCTCAGAAGAAGATAATAAAGTCAACACTCCTGCATCCAAACCTCCAAGAAAAATAGGAATGGGTCTCAGGCTATGGAAAAGCTCGAAAAAGATATCAAAAATTAAGTAAGAGTGACAGATGAAAAATTGGGAGGAGAAATAAGAGAGATTTAAGATAATCCTGAAAAACTATTCAACAGCTTGGTAAAGGAGGCACAAAAAACCATGAAGAAAATAACATCTTGAAAGTCAAATAGATCAAATGGTAAAATATTAAAAAAAAAAAACAAAGAAGTGAACAATGCTTTGCAAAGCACAATTGGCCAAAGGAAGAAAATATATCAAAATGCACTGAAGAGAACTTAAAAAATAGAATTGGTCCAATGGAAAAAGAGGGACAAAAGCTCAGTGAAGAAAATAATTACTTAAAAGTTACAATTGAACAAGTGGAAACAAATGAAATCAAGAAACAATCAAACAAAATGAAAAGAATGAAAAAGTAGAAGAAAATGTGAAAAATCTCATCGGAGAAGTAAGTCACTGGAATATAGATCCTGGGGAGGTAATTTAAAAATTATTGCACTACCTGAAAGTCAGCATACAAAAAAGAGCCTAAACACCCTCTTTCAACAAATTACCAAGAGAATCCATGCTGATATTCTAGAACCAGAGAGTATAATTGAAGTGGAAAGTGTTCACCTCCTGAAAGAAATCCCAAAGTAAGAATTCCCAGAATACTACAGCCAAATTCCAGACCTCTCAGATCAAGGAGAAAATATTGCAAGCAGCCAAATAGAAACAAAGCAAATATCATGGAGACACAGGATAACACAAGATTTACCAATATCTAACTTAAAGGATCAGTAGGCTTGGAATATGGTATTCTAGAGGGTAAAAGCATTGGGTTACAACCAAAAATGATCTACTCAGCAAAAATTACTAAAATCTTTCAAGGGAAAAATAAATATTCAAGGGAACAGAGGACTTTCAAACGTTCCTGATGAAAAGACCAGAGCTGAATAGAAAATTTGACTTTAAATAAGAGATGCAAAAGAAGCATTAAAAAGTTGAAAAGAAAAGAAAAATCTTAAGGGATTGAGCAATGTTTAACTGCTTATATCTCTACATGGGAAAATGATATTTATAATTCCTAAAATCTTTCTAATTGTTAGGGCAGTTAGAAGGACTATACATAGATAGAAAGCAGAAGTGTGAGTTGAATGTGATGGTATGATTATGTCGAAATGAAATTATGAGATGAGAAAAATTATTCTAAGAAAAAGGAAAAGGGAAGAGGAAGAGGTAGAGTGGGATAAATTATCTGACATAAAAGATGTTTGAAAGAGATTTTACAGTGGAGAGGAAAATGATGAAAGCAGGGAGGGGAGCACATGAACCTTACTTTCATAGAAATTGCCACAAATAGAAAATAATATACACACTCGGTTGGGTGTAGAAATCTGTCCCACCACAGAGGAAAATAGGAAGGGAAGGGGATAAGAGAACGAATTAGCGGTTGAGGGAGCTGATAGAAGGAAGGGCAGTTTGGGAGAGGTAAATATTAAGAAAAACCATTGAGAATGGACATAGTAAAAGGAAAGAAAGAATAGGATAAGCAGGGGGAAAATGGAATGGAGAGAAGAACATAGTTGTTAAGTATTCGTAAAAAAAATATTTGCAGTGGGTTTATCTTATAAATACTTCACTTCTCAAACGTAGAGAAAACAGAGTCAAATTTGTAGAGATGAGTGATTCCACAGTTGATCCGTGGTCAAAGCACAGGAACAGGAAATTTAAAGACAAAGCAATTAAAGTTATCTATAATCATATAAAATGTAAATCATGATTAATGAGAGTAACTCAAATTAAAACAATTCTGAGCTACTACCTCACTACTGTCAGATTGGCTAATATGATAGAAAATGTGACTGACAAATGTTGAAGGGGATGTGGCAAAATTTAAACACTAATGTAATATTGGTGAAGTTGTGTACTGATTCAGCCATTCTGGAGTGCAATTTGAAACTATGTCCAAAGGCCTATAAAATCATGCATTCCCTTTGACCAAGGAATCCCAGTGCTATGTTTCTATCCCAAAAATAATAGAAAAACAAAAAGTACCTACATGTCCAAATATTTAGAGCAGCAATTTCTGTGGTGGGAAAGAATTTGAAATTGAAGGAATGTCCATCAATTGGGGAATGGGTGAGCCAGTTGTTGCATATAATTATGATGGAATACTAGTGTTCTATAAATAATGATGAGCAGGATGCTCTCAGAAAAGAATGGTGAGTTGAACGGATTCTGAGTGAAGTCAGCAGAACCAGGAGAACCTGATAACAATACGAGCAATATGGTATGATGATCTACTATGAATAATATAAATATTCTCAGCAATACAATGATCTGAGACAATTCTGTGGGACTTATGAAGAAAGGTGTTGTCCATCTGCAAAGAAAGAACTGGTAGAGCCTGAATGCAGATCAAAGATACATTTTTTTTTTACTTACTTCATTTTTTTGCCTGTGGTTTCTTTCAAGAATAACTTACATAGAAATATTGTTTCACAGAAGTACACACATATCATCCATGTCAAAATACTTACCTCTCAGTGGGGTTGGGGCAGAACAGTGAGGAGAGAATTTGGATTTCAAAATTTAAAAGGAAAAGAATGTTAAAAGTGCTTCTAGACGTAACTGGGAAAAAATAAAATATTAAATAAATAAGTCCTACCTAGACCTGAGGTCTCCTCTAAAGGCTAGGGGCTTTATACATCATTCAGGGGAAGCTATAGAGACAGATTATAAATAGAAGGACTTGTTAAGATCAGTATCTCCTTGGGATATTTCCGTCATCTCTATGCATGTCACTGTGGGTACAACCAAGCAGAAACTGAGTTAAGAAATCATCTCATGCACACAACAAGAAACAAGATTGACTTTTCAGGAGCTGTGTGAAACACATCTATATTCTAGGAATAAAAGTGAAGGTTAATGGAGAAATTCATCACACCAAGTCCCCTTACAAAATGCCTTGTATTTTCTGTGAGGAAGGCCAATGCCACCTGATAATTTATGGTAGCCTACAGGGAACTAAACATCATCATCATCATCATCATCATCATCATCATCATCATCATCATCATCAACAAAAACAACAGCAACAACAAACATTTATACAGGGCCTGTTGTTTTTACTTATTTTATTACAGCTCTCCAGAGGCTGATTTCTTTCACCAAGAGTAAAGGGGTCAAGTTAGTTAAGGAACGAGGGAGTCCATAAGAAGTAAGGAAGCAAGGAAGGGAAGAAGGAAAGAGAGTAGAAAGGAAGGAAACAAGAATTATTAAGTACCTCTTAAGTGACAGGCATTTTGCTAAGTGCTTTAAAAATATTATTTCATTTGATCATCACAACTAATCTAAAAGGCAGGTGATATCACTCAGTTTTACAATTGAGGGAACTGAAGTTCACTTGATTTGCTTAATGACACATCCTAGTGTCTAATGCCAGACTTCAAGTCAAGTCTTGTTGACCCTAGGCCCAGGGCTCTAGTCACTGAACCACTTAAGTATTCTTAGATCCAGATCTACAACTATTTATTACCTTTTCAGTATTGTAGAGAGCTAGTGTAGATTAAGGATAAAGACACAGAGGCCGAGGCCCTACATCAGAAGGTATCTTATATTAGTGACAAAAGACAGGAAATCACTCTGAAAATAACCACAATCTAGTTGGTTCAGTCAAGTTTGAGAGCAAACAGTGAGCTGACCAGACACAGACCAGAACAAACTATTAATAACCACTCCTCAAGTGACTCAGAAGTAAGAGGACTTAGATTCAAATCATGTCTGATGCTTCTTACCAGTGTGATCTAGGAGAAATGAATTAACCTCATTCATCCTCAATTTCTTCATCTCTCAAATGAAGTGGTTGGACTTAAAAAGCTTTGAGACATCTTTTAGTTTTTCTTTTTTGGGATGATAGGCATGATATTATAGGGATGATCAAGGACATATATTCAGCAGAAAGGAAAAACCTAGAGATATATATTTTTTGAGTCATTCCAATTAGAAATAACATTTTCATTTTTTTGTTCTGCTCTCTATTTATGAAGAGCAACAAAGGTGACAGTTGATTGTGCTCCCTATTTCCTATAAACTCCATTTCCCTAGTTAAAATCAAACTCCTTAATAACGATAATTATACTTCAAATGGCTTGCCTCCCAGAGAGCCACTTTTCATTTGCAGTGACCAGTTTCAGTGAGTTGATGGTGTAGATGATTTGCACATATTAGATTTGCACATATTACATAATGATCACTCATGCGAACAGGCTGGAGACTCCCACTGCACATGGTGTCAAAGCCCTTGCAGGTGACATGATAATCACAGCCCTTTTGAGAGATGAGCTTATATAGTTTGCTTCTCTCTAATTTGGTCCCAGTCAATTGTTCTCCAGACCCAGGATATTGGGTATCCTCAATATGACAGCACCCAGATTCTTAGAACTTGAATCCTAGGAGTTCCTCTAAGCCTCATTGAATGTCAATCTTCACCACTACAGCAAACAGACCATAAGAATTCAGTAAGTGGCTCTTTATTCCTCACGTTTTGAGATAGGGAAAGGTTAGGGAAGAGATCTATAAGAAACTCCTTTTTTGTCTCCTCATATTTTATCGCTATCCCTGTGTGTCTATATATAATATATATGCTCTTTATGTTCTGTTATGCTGTTTTTGTGTTTTCATATTTTTTCCACACAATACATATATGGAAGTGGCTATAAAAATGGAAATATATTGTATAATTTCCATTTATTTTTCTTCATATGTATGTATGCACGTTTATTAAATACAACTGCCATTTCTACATAATATATGCATAGGTACATGTGCATATATGTATGTTTCTGTGCATGTTCTCTCACATTCTATATATTTTCTATTTTTCTTCTCATCTGCTACATCGTTTTTCTTTTTTTAATTATCTCTATCTTTGCCAATAATTCGGTTTTTCTTTTTCTGTGTAGTAACTATTATAATTTTTCCGCATGTATTTCTCAGTTAGGAAAAACAAGCAACATTAAAAAATTCCATTTTAACTGTCTCTATCCTTTTTGTTATTTGCCATGGAATATTTTATTTGTTTTTTCCTTTCCTTTCCTTTCCTTTCCTTTCCTTTCCTTTCCTTTCCTTTCCTTTCCTTTCCTTTCCTTTCCTTTCCTTTCCTTTCCTTTCCTTTCCTTTCCTTTCCTTTCCTTTCCTTTCCTTTCCTTTCCTTGTATATTTTTCCTTCGATTTCTTTGACTTCTCTATCTTTTCTCTTACTTCCCTGATGTCCTCACTCCTCCAAGTTATAAAGTCATCAAATATTACCACCACCATGCTTACCTGCTCCACTAACATTTTTCTCCTTTCTTATTTGTATTTACTGTTTAATACTTTTTTCTTTTCTTATTCTTAGGTTCAGGGATTGATTGTTTGATAAACCTCTTTCCCTGCCCCCTCCTCCCTGTAAAACAGTGCCTGCAGTACATGGGGTAATCACATTGGTCCTTTCCAGTTCTAAACTGTGAGTTTCTAAATTCAGTGCATATGAGCTATGCTATATTTGTTCTGTTGTTGTTGGTTATGTTTATCCTTCATTCTTGAAGAGAACCATGACATCAAAATGATGGCATACTTGCAGTTGACTTTGATTTGAGTGAGTGAGGGCTGTGCAAGGTCACCAACCTCACTTTCTTCTCCTGAGCCATCTGTGTCCACTGGCCTGATATTCATCAGGACCACTGGAGATGACCTGGATGCTATGGGAGACCCTGACCCTTTAAGGATAAGGATTTATCACATTCTGACATTGAGAGAGATATACCCATTCAATGAATAGGCGTCTTTAAGTAGTTACTCAAGTGATGGCCCCTTTAATAAAAGAAAAAATCGCACTTGGAAGGGAAGACCCTCAGGGTTCCTGGGCAAAAGAGAAACAATTATTATGTGTTTGTTACAGTCACTTTGTGCCAGGTGAGTTGGGACTTGTTGTCCAGTCTATGAGTTCCAGAGTGATTTGGATTTAAGACTTGATCTTTGAGAAAGAAATGTAGCCAGAAAACCCAAAAGAAAAATGGCAGCTTTTGACCATGGAGTGTACCTTCCCCTGGGTAGAACACCAGAGGAGAGGAAAAGAAAGGAGAGGAGAGGAAAGGAGTTGTTACTCACTCACAGGTTGTGTTTGTCCTTAATTTTAGAAGAGGACCATGACAATAAGATGATGACACGACTTTCAGTTGACTTTGATTTGGGTGAGGGAGGGCTGTGCAAGGTCACCAAGCTCATTTTCTTCTCCTGAGACATCTCTGTTATATTTGACATGCCTCTTAATACCTGTCCTAGAGCAAAAAGAGGTTTTATTTGCAACTTGAAGAACTATGAATTCCCTTTTGTAGCATGGGTCAAACTTGGCTTTCTCTTTAGATAGCATGCATAAAGAGAAAATGAAATGATAACCGCTTTTTCCATTCAACAGGTGAGAAAATCATGTTCTGAAAGTGCAGGCCAATAACTAGCTAAAGATCACAAAAGAAGTTTTCAGTAGTTAAGGAAAGAATCCAAGTTCCTTTTCTCTCAGTATAGTTCTTTTATTCTAACCCTTATTTCTAAGAAGTTTGGATTTTTAAAAAACTAACGACGGTTTATACCATCTAACATTTTATAAATGTCTTCTTCCATGTCCTCAGACTTCACACAAGGAGAAGTGATTATGAACCAGAAATTTGGCATTCCCTGAGTTTTCGTTATGTTCCTTTCCCAATTTGCCCCATCACTATTAAGGCTACACTAATGATTACTTGAAAAAGGAGAAGGGAGTCTCATCTTAACTTGTACAGCATCTCTTGGGAAATTTTAACTGTTAACTATGTTGTTTCTGAAGGAATTCCCTGCCTCGCATTGTTGCTCTTTTCTTCCCTGAAAGATAATAGCTACTCACATAATTGTTCCTTGCTATAGAAACCCAGTATAGAGTCTACATGTTTTCCTTTTCATCATTGTTTTATTACTCCACCTTGTCAATTACTGCTCTTTTAAATTTTTAATTGTTTCTCTCCATTTTTCTTCTCTGATAGTGCTCTCAATATAGGCAATGCTTTAGGTAATAAACTCAATTTATGAATAGATTTTTAATAATATTATTGATATTCCTGTACTAATCTTGGATACTCAACTCTCCAAACAAAAATAACCTGAATCATTATAAAGCCATGTTTTAGCATATCACTCCTCCATTTACCATACTGTTCCTTTTAATTATTCTTCTTTCCATGATTACTTCCCTTGCTTCCTTTCCTTCTTTACCAATTCAGCTTATATTTTCTTCAATGATTTCCCCTCTTGCTATTGTGAATCTTTGTACACTGCATCCCTCTATCATTCTCTTCCATTCTTTCATTAATGAATTGTGATTCTCTATTTTTTCCCTCCTTCCAATTCTCTTCCATCCACTCTACCCTTAGGAGATACTTTATCCATCAATTTATTTTCAACATAGCAACGTATTTTGCATTAATTAGTCTAATCTTTGCTTCATGACTTGAAATATTTTTTCATTTTTAGCATAGAGTATAGGAGGTTTGATTTGGAGACAGAAAGATTGGGCAGCAAGTCTTCCTACTGTCACATACTGGCTATGTAGCATTAAACAAATCACTCAACCTCCAGATGAACTAAGCAACTCCTTTCAATGCACTAATCAAAAATTAAGTTTAGACACATCCTTACTATAATGTACTTTGTAGGAAGAATGTAGTTCCTCATTCATACCATGATCTCCAAATTCATGACCCCTCAATTCTTTCCCAGAGAATCACCCCTGATCCAGCTATACTATCCTCCCTTTACCACCCTACCTCCTTGAAGAACTAGCTTAACTCTCTCCTGTTCTTTTGTCTTGGGTAACTTTTGCCTTACCTTATCTTTGATACTGACTTTGCCATTCATTGCTCCCAAAGTTTGTCGCCTTCCTTCCTACACAAATGCTCCTGAAGAAAACGGAAAACAAAGCAAAATAAGGGGAAACTGTGTTGATTGGACCCATTATAAATTTAGTCAATGACCTCAGTTTGTCAATAACCTCAACTAGGCCCCCAAACCTGCATGGAATTCCTTTCAATCTTCCCTAATGAATTCACTATCTCACTCAACACAGAAGATTTTCCAAACTGTTTGGTTATATTTTTGATATCCCTATGGTGTCCTATTCCCCTCCCCTCTCAGCTAAGGATTTTTTTTTTCATATTTTACTGAGAAATTTAAAGCCATTCCCTTATAATAACTCTCTTCTCTCATCAAATTTTCTTATCACTCATATTCTTTCTGGTACTTCTTCACTTTTACCTCACTTAATGAGATGACCCTTTTTCATCTTATCTTCTCCAGCAGATGTTCCCCCAATCACTATATTTCTTACTGAAATCTCTCCCTAGCCACCGTTGATCTCTCTATTGTCTATTAATACGCTTATGTTTACCCATTTCTCAAAAAGCCTTTAAAACATACAAAGACTCTATCTTTCATTCCCTTTTGTGGCTAAATGTGTCTACTATCCTTTCGTTTAAATGTCCTTTTAAGTCACTACAGTCTGACTTCTTACTTCAATAGCGAATGAAATATGCTCTCCTCAAAGTTATTAACAATTTCTTTATTCCAAAATGAATTTGTTTCTCAATCCTTACCTTTCTTCACCTCTCTGCAGCTTTTGGCCCTGATCACTTTCTTCATACATTCTTTTCTCTAAATTTTCAGGAAGCTGGATCTGTTTTCAACAATCTAATAATTACTTCATGGTCTTCTTCGAAATCGTGCCCATTTATCTTGGGCAATCCATTGGAATCTGGCCCTGAACCATATCTTCTGCTCGGTCTATATTGTTTCTCTTGGTTATCTCAACAGCTTAAAGTGAGTCAGTTAGCACCTATAAGCTAAAGATTCTCAAATTTACTTATCCAACCCTATCCTCTCTCATGACCTATAGTCTTTTACCTCCAATAGCTTATTAATGATCTCAAATTGGTTGTTACATAGACATTAAACTCAATAAATTCGTAGCTGAACCTATTATTTTTCCGCAAAATGCACCCTTCTTTGTAACTTCTCTCTCACTTCTAGAGCTAACATCAATCTTCCAGGAAAGCAGGCAGGTCACCTAAGTGTTACTTCAATTCATTATTCTCACACCTCCTGTTTAAATTCTTTGCATTTTACCTTTATAACATCAATTTTGTGTGTGCATGGGTATGATGTATGTATGTATGTATGTACATATATGATTACATATATATATATATATATATATATATATATATATATATATATATATATATATATATATATATATATATATATATATATATATCCTTTCTTTTGTGTCACTGCTATCATCTTGGTGTTGACTTTCATTTCCTCCTGTCTGCACTGATACAATGTCCTGCTTGTTTGTTTACCTACTTAAAATCTCTCCTAATTTCAGTCTATCTTCTACTTACTCATCAAAATAAACTTCGGAAGTCTAGATGAGACCATGTTATCCATACCCCACCACTCAGCCCCCTGCACTCAAGAAAACTCACTGGCTTTGTATCATAAGACCATTCAGTGCCCTTTGTAACATATCTCCAACACTTAGCAGAAGGACACAAGGTTTAATGACACTCTGCCAAAAATCAAAAGGGTGATTTCACAAGTTCTATTGTTCTGAAGACCACTCAGCAAATTAAGAACTTGAAAAATCTCCAAAGAAGTAGTATCATTACAGGCCTTTTTCAAATATTCCCTAGTCGCATGAAAATCAAACATAAATGGTTTGTAGGCAAAATACCGATATAGGGAGAAATTTTTGTAAATAAACTAGATAATACACATCAGGGTAATCTTTTGGTCCTGAACTTTTGCAAAACAGAGGCAGGAAATGATTTAGAATAGGACAGTCACTGTATGCATATAATTATGTTAAATAAAATGGATCATAATAAATAAAACCCAACTTATTCTGTGGAGTTTAATAAATCCCCCATTTGATTTGGTGCCACTATAACCATAATTGTTAACTCATTTCACTAATCCATACCTCAGATTCCTCATCCACAAAGTAATGGGATTAGAGTACATGGTCACTGTGGTAACACGTGATAGATATGTTTATATATATGCAATTTGTTATAGACAAATTATCCTACTATCTTTTAACATAGGACACCATTAATTCTCCATGTTTCAAATGCTGGAAGAAAAAGGACATTATTGTAATGTTTATGCACATTACATAACTCTATGAATGTACTGTTCAGTTTATCTACTACTTCTTTTTTTAGGCTCTTCCAGTAATTGTGGCATCATATCTACTGAATCTCTGAAGAAAAATGATATCTACTGAACTGATCTATGGTGTGGCATTCTTCTTTCAAAGTGCCATTGGCTTGGTAGGGAATTCACTGCTTCTCATGCTCTATGTCTGTATCTCCTTCAAAAAACCTCAACAGAAGAAGCCAATGGATTTGATTGTTGCTCATTTGACTTTGGCCAATATGGTAACACTTTTTACCAGAGGAATCCCAGAAATTATGTTTTGTTTTGGGATGAGACATTTTCTTGATGATGTAGGGTGTAAGGCACTCATGTACATTTACAGAGTTGCAAGGGGAGTTTCTGTCTGCACAACAAGCCTTCTGAGTATTTTGCAGGTTCTCATAATCAGCCCGAGCACCTCTGTATTGGTAAGCATCAAAGTTAGAGTCCCCAGATATATTTCACATTATTTCCTCTTTTTCTGGGTCACCAATGCAATGATCTACATCCCTGTAATTACATCCGCTGAAACAATCAAAAATGTCACAGTTTCTCGGTATCTTCATGTTTCACATATTTACATGGTAAGAGAGGGGAATGAGAGTAAACCTCCTCACCTATTTCTGTTTGGTATGATTTTCCATGACTTTATCTTTCACATCCTTATGGGTTTGTCCAGTACCCACATGGTGCTTCTCCTGTATAGACATAGAAAGCAGGTGCAACACATTTATAGCAGCAGTCATTCACCTAGATCCTTCCCTGAGATCAAAGCCACGCAAACCATCCTCCTGCTTGTGACCTGTTTTGTTTTATTCTACTGGATCAACAACTGTATCCTCATATATGAAAGTGCTAGATTTGAAAAAGATGCGAAGTGGGAAACTATTGGAAGCTTTTTTGGTGGTTGTTTCCCTGCCATCTCTCCCTTATTGCTGGTTGTCCGTGAGAATCGCATCCCAAAGCCTTATTGTATACCTGGAAAGACACAAAGGTTTCAAAAAGATTTTATGGATGTATTAGTCAACTCATGAACCTTATTTGCCCCTAACAACTGTATGAATTTCAGTTTTCCACTCCTGGGAAGAATGTAGTGTTCAACAAACAGGAATTTTGTAAAATGCCAAGCGAAAATTTGCCATCCTATAAACAAATTTGAAGTGAAATTCCTTACTCTTTTACAGTTCAGTTTGAGAATGATCAGCAGCAAAAATCAGGCCCTTTTCTGTATACTCATATTACATAAGTTTTTTGTCTTTGGTAAGTTATGTCAACATTATTGGCCATATTATCCTTCTCTGAAAATGAAAGACTGGGACAAAATTTACAATGTCACTTCTAGGTAGTCTACATGAATATTGTATGAAGTATTTTGAAATTAATGTCATAAGTATTGGGTTTATTTCCTTGCTGTCATGAATGTCTCTAATAGTAAGACTGAGAATTGCTTAGTAAATGCCAGGTATTGTTGGAAGTCCAAAGGATAGAAACAAAGTCGAAAAGATCATTTGTTACCTCAAGCAGAGAAAACCTTTAAACACATATTGAATTGTATAAAATCAATATTCAATATAAATAGACACAATGTCAGAAGGAAGATATTATCAGGATGGTAGACTTGGAATGGTCTCTTGAAGAGAAGGTGGAATTGCAGTTGAGTCTTGAGGGAGAACTGAGTAATCAGGGGGCATAGGTAAGAAGTGAGAGAATTGAAGGATAGGGAAAGAACCAGGGAAAAGCAAAACCATTTGGAAATGTAGCATTTTGTGAATGGATCAGCAAGATATCTAATGTCTCTTGAAGTGCATTGGAATAAATGTTTTCTTTTTAAAATACTAGAAAGATAGGAAGAGCTTAGGTTTTGAAGAGCTTTGAATGTAAATCAGAAGATTCTGTATCTGATCCTGAATGTGGTAGGGAGGTAGTGGAATTTATTGGGTAGAAAGAATACATGAACAGACTTGTACTTTAGGAAGATAAATTTGACAGTTGAGTGGATGATGGGCTGTTTAAGGGATCGATTTGGGATAAGAGCATTAAGCAGAAGTCTACTTTAGTAGTACAGATATGAGATGATCTATTCCTGCATGAGGGTGGTAGCTTTTCAGAAGGGAGAAGGGAAATTAAGAGATAATAATATGAAACCTAAAGGATTTGGCAACATATTATATATGGGAAGTGAGAGAGAGTGACGACCTTTAGATTATGTCTAAGGCTGGCTTAAAATGCTGACTAACTGGGTGGGTGGTGTTTTCCTCAATAGCAACAGCGAGAAAAGAAGAAAATTTGTGAAGATTCTAAGTTCAGTTTTGGACATGTGTTTAAGGTATCTATTTTGACACCCAGTTCAAGATGTCTGATGAGGAGTTGCACGTGTGAGTCTGCATGTCAGGAAAAAGGTAATGTCTTGATAAGTCAAACTGGGAATTATCAACATTAGATGTCACAACTGAATCACTGAGAGATGAGATCATCTATGAATGATCTGAATGAAGAGAATGAAGAGAAAAGGTCGCAGGACAGAGTCCTGCAAGATAGTCAAGGTGATTTTAGATTACCTGGATGAAGATTCAGGAAGGGAGTTAACGAAGAAGTGGTCAAATAGATAAGATAAGGACCAGGTGAGAAGGTCATGAAAACCTGGCGAGAAGTGTTCAGGAAGGGAAGATGATAGACACATATCAAAAGCTGCAGAGAGTTCCAGACAAATGAGTATTGAGAAAAGACCAGTGGATTTGGCAATTAAAAGATTAGTAGAGAACACCCATGTTTGATTAATGTGGTCAGGAATCAGAATTGTAGAGACAGAGAGAGAGAAGGGGGTGGGGTGGGGGGAGAATGATGTCCTTAATGTACAATTACGTCTCAAGGGATTTAGCTGCAAAAGAGAGGAGAGATGTGGGGAAATAGGTAGAAGGCACTGATGGAACAAGGAATGGTGTTTTACTTTTTAACATGACTGAAACTTGAAGGGACTCATAGTCAGTAACAATACATCAAATACACAAGGTGAAATTGAGGAAAACTGAGAAAGAGTGATTGAGGGCACAATAAGTTAGTGAAGCAAGATAGAATAGAATCACTTGTGAATGTAGAGGGGTTTGCTTTTGCACAGAGAGCAACATTATTAAACGAGTTTAGCTTGAAGGAAGAGGTATTGGCAAAAGGCATTTGAGTGATATGTGATGAAGAGGATGAATTTTCAGTTAATGGCCTTTATTTTTTCAGTGAAATATCAGATAAGGTTATCAGCAACCACTGTGGGGTATAGTTTCTTAGGAAGAAGAGGGCCCATAGGAGAAAGGGTGAAGTGGCAAAGACAAGTAGTAAAACAGTTTGGAGAAATCACAAAGTCTTAATTTGGTTGTGTAACAATGTCCTTATGAAAAATGTTTCCATAAGGAGAGAGATTCTTTAATAGGTGATGGGGGCTTTCAAAGTGGCATGATCCACAGAGATTTGAGGCCTAGTATGCTGTACCTCCATGGACATTTTCTTGTCTAATTAGTAGGTGATTTAGAGCACTGGTGGGTAACAGACACCCAAAATGATGAGTGGACCTGCACCAATAAGAGAGATTTCAGAACCTGAAAAAGTCAGGGGGTAATAATGAACTTCATTATCAATCAGTGAAAATATTTTTTGTCACCTGATCATATTTCTATATTATCTGTTTTAGGAATTTTATAGAAACGGTTTAGAAGAGGAATATGAAAATAGGTGCCTTAAAACATTTAATTATATAAGGAATAGAGAGATTAAAGAAGGGATAAAAAACAATATTGTTCATTCATCAAAGAATCAAAAGCCAAGAATACATGAAAATGAGATTAGAGTTAAACAACTGAAGAAGTGAAATCTATCGTCTTTGGAAAAAAATGCACTGGAAATTGAAAGACAACCTAATAAAACATGTTGCAGAGCTTTGGAGAAAGAAGAATTTAACAGAGATGAAAGAGAGTAACGATTAAACAACTAATTAAAAGGAAAAATTAATTAATAATTAAATAATAGTGCCTTACTAGGGGAAAGGATTACAAGGTGATTGTTGGGATGGAGAGAAAGAGAGACTATAAGAATATAATTACCACATATAGAGTAAGGAAAATTTCTTGAGAAAACAAACTACTGTTTTTACAAGAGGAAAAGAGAAAAAAATCATAACTCTACTAAAAATACAATATTAGAAACAAACTGGGACAACATAAACCTTACTCTAACAACATTAAATGTGCATTCATTAAAAATTCAATAAAAGGTAAATTGATACTGATCGAGAAGACAAAATCTCACAATCTGCTGCTTTTACAAGAAATACACACCCAAAGAGACAAGTGCAAATTATTAATGAAGGACTAAAAGAAAGATTATTCTATATCAAGTTAATATCTAAAAGCAGAAGTTGAAACCATTCTATCAGGAAAGCAAAACCAAAGACATAACTTACAGTTGGTTCTAACATGTTGAAGTGGTTTCAGAGAGATGGTAGTTATGAGGAATGCAAGCCAACTGCTAAGTCAAAGTTGTACGATGAAAAATCAGATGTGTGTGACTCAGTGGTTACAGAATCAAAAACATCAGTGATGACAACAGTTCCAAGTGTCTGAGGTAAAGTATGTGATGGTACAAAGGCAGCTTATTCACAAAGGTACTTCCAGTGTCAAGGAACAGAGGGAAGGCAATTGCCATTCAATTGATCTCAGAATCATGAATAGCAGAGTTCTCATGCTAGCACCATTTTCCCGATTACTCTCACGAATATTTTGTGGGGACTTGTTATGTGAATGTCCATGGAGTGAGATGGAAGTAGGATAGTCCACTTAAGAGATATTTCCCACAACCATTGCTTTTTCTATTTGGCCTATGTGTCAACACAAGTTAATTTTAAACTAATACGACTTGGTTACTTAGAGAAGAGACGTTGAATATCCACGAAGGAGAACAAAAATATAGTCCCATCCTTATCATATCACAGAGAAATATGGGTAAGGAAAAATAAGATAAAGAATGTTTGGAGGTAGAGCCAAGATGGCAGAGTAGAAGGATGCATATTCTCTAGCTCTCCCACTACAGCCCATCAAATACCTGTGAAAAAGACTCTAAAGAAGTTCTAGAGCAGTAGAAGCCACAAAATGACATAGCGAAATAGATTTCCACCCCAAGACGGCCTGAAAGGTGGATAGGAAGGGTCTATCACAGTGGGTTTGGAGCAGAGAGCAGTCAAGCCTGGGCTGCGCAGCACAGACAGGACTGGAGCAGGTTTCAGGGACAAAATCACAGGCAGCAGTGGTAGTCCCCAGATTTATCAACCCACAAATGCCAAAGACAGCTTCAAAGGTCAGTAATAAAGTTCTTCAAAGTGAGTGAGAGGGGAGCAGTGATTGAGTCCCAGAACCAGACCCAGCTCGAGGGCAGCTACAAACTCTACTACTTCTGGAGCTCTCCACCTACAGAACATGGGGAAATCAAGCAGCTGATCTGAGTCTCAGTCCTGCGTGGCAGTCCTGGGGTGAGGAGTGCTGGCTTGGTAGAGCCACTGGCAGTTGTGGAGAGGGAATTCTACTCGCAATTCCAGGGCAGAAAAGAATGCCTGTACTTGCTGAAGGACCAGAGCACAGGCCACGAGAGAAGGAAACTAATTTCCCTTGATGGTACCACCTTGCAGGAACTGAGAACTTACAGGTCCTTAGAGATATCTTAGGGATCAACTGCACAAAATCTCTGAAACTTAGGGTAGTATAACCTCCACTTGACAAAGGACTTAAAAGTCAAATAACTGGCTGGGAAAATGCCCGCAAAGGGGAAAAATATGACTATAGAAAGTTGCTTTCTTGGTGAAAAGGTATTTTCTTCCATTCTTTCGATGAGAAAGAACAAAACATACAATCAGAGGAAGACAGCAAAGTCAGGATCGAATCCTCCAAAAAAATATGCAGTTGTCTCAGGCCATGGAAGAGCTCAAAAAGGATTTTGAAAATCAAGGTAGAGAGGTGGAGGAAAAAAACTGGGAAGAGAAATGAGAGTGAAGCAAGAAAATCATGAAAAGCAAGTCAACAGCTGGCTAAAGAAGAACCAAAAATGTTGAAGAAAATGTCACCTTTAAAACAGACTAACCCAAGTCGAAAAAAGAGATCCAAAAAGCCAATGTGGAGAAGAATGCTTTTAAAAGCAGATCTGGCTAAATGGAAAAGGAGATTCAAAAGCTTACTGAAGAAAACAGTTCATTAAAAATTAGAATGGAGCAGATGAACGTTAATGACTTTGTGAGAAATAAAGAAATTATAAAATGAAAACAAAAAAAGAAAAGATAGAAGACAATGTGAAATATCTCATTGGCAAAACAACTGACCTGTAAAATAGATCCAGGAGAGATAATTTTAAAAATTATTTATCTACCTGAAAACCATGATAAAAAAAGAGCATAGACATCATATTCCAAGAAACTTTCAAGGAAAACTGCCCTGATATTCTAGAACCAGAGGGTAAAATAGAAATAGAAAGAAGTAACAGATCATGTTCTGAAAGAGATCCCCAACGGAAAACTCCTAGGAATATTGTAGGCAAATTCCAGAGTTCTCAGATCAAGGAGAAAATATTACAAACAGCCAGAAAGAAATAATTCAAGTATTGTGGAAAATACAGTCAAAATAACACATTACTAAGTAACTTCTACACTATGGGACCAAAGGGCTTGGAGTATGATATTCCAGACGCCAAAGGAGATAGGATTAAAACCTAGAATCACCTACCCAGTAAAACCGAATATAAAGATTCAGGGGAAAAATGGACTTTTAATGAAAAAGAGAACTTGCAAGCATTCTTGTTGAAAAACCAGAGTTGAACGGAAAATTTGACTTTCAAAAAGAAGAATCAAGAGAAACATGAAAGGTAAAGAGGAAAGAGAAGCCTTAAGGAACTCATTAAAGTTGAACTGTTTACATTCCAACATGGAAAGGTGTTCTTCATATCTCATGAGACCTTTTTCAGTATTAAGGTAGTTAAAGGGAATATGTATGTACTTATATATTTATGTATACATATATACATGTACATATATATTCCCTCTAACTACATATATATCTATATATGTATGTGCATGCATATATATGTATGTGTATATTATGTACGTGTAGGTATGTATATGTAACTGGGTGTATGTCTATATATGTGTTTATGTATATATGTGTATTTGTGTACACACACACACACACACACACACACACACACACACACACACACATAGACTGAGTGCATAGGGTAAGCAGAATATGAAGGAAGAATACCTAAGAAATAAAACTGACTATTCAGTGGAATGTACAAGCATAAGGGAAAGGGAAAAGTAGAATGTAAGAAATCATCTCACGTAAAAGAGATAAGAAAGAACTTTTACAATGGAAGGGAAGAAGAAAGAGATGAAAGGAAATAAGTGAGCCTTACTCTCATGGGATTTGGCTTAAGGAGGGAATAGCACACACTTAATTGGATATGGAAATGCATTTTACTGTGCAGGAAGGCAAGGGGAAAGAGGATAGTAGAGCGAAGATAATAAAAGAGACAGCAAATTGAGGAAACGTATAATCAGAAGCAGACATTGTGGAAGAACAGGTCAAGGGAGAGATGGGAATAAATGGAGGGCACAATAGGACAGAGGGAAATGTGGTTAGTCTTTTGCAACATAACTATTATGGAAGGGCTTTGCATTGTTACACGTGTGATTTATATTGAATTGCTGTTTTTTTCAGTGAGGATGGATGGGCAAGGAAGAAGGGAGACAATATGGAACTCAAAGGTTTAATAATGAATGTTAAAAATTGTTTTAGCAGGCAACTTGAAAATAAGACATACAGGCAATAGGGTTTAGAAATCTATTTTGCCTTACAGAATAATAGGAGGGAGAGAGATGGAAGAAGGGTGGGTAATAGAAGGGAGAAGCGAATAGAGGAAGGAGTGGATGGAGTGCATGCTGTCCTGGGGTGGAGTGTGGGGATAGATGGGGAGAAAATTTTGAATTGAAATTCTTGTGGAAGTGAAGATTGAGAACTGAAAAATAAATGAATTATATGTTAAAAAAGAATATTAATACTTGTAAAGCCACATAAATGGCTGTAGAATGTGTGTCACCACATACCTTGTCCAAGTGTATTTGAACCTTTGTTAATGGGACAATCATTATGAATGGCTATGAGGTTGATATTCCTATATCATAGCTTTGACAGTATTTCTCACACTCTAAAACAACCTAATGAATAAAAAATTCAAGTGTTTCTTTTTACCTCTACGATCAAATCCAAATCCAAATGAAATACAAATACAAACACCCATTCATACATATCTCCTACCTAACTCAGAATCACACATTCTGTAGAATCTGTTCATCAAAGAACTTTTTTAACCACATATGCCAGGTACTCAAGAATACAGAAAAGTCAAACAGTTCTAGTCCTGAAGGAGTTTAAATTCTTTCAGAGAAGGCAACATGTACTTAAAAATTACATACAAAAGAAACATACCGAGTGATTTGATGGGTTAGAGAGGAGCAATGTGGAGCATAAGGAAACATAAGGAAACACTTTGAGTGAAGATGATATTTGAGCTGTCTCCCAAAAGAAATGAGGTATTTTAAAAGGTGGACATGAGAAGTTAATGACTATAGCCTTAGTAGACAAGGTGTGTAAAAGACATGGAGATGGGAAAAGGGGTTTAGGATATGAAAAGTCTGTATGCCAGTTTCACTATACAGTAGAAAATATTGTTTTGTTAAATGTAACAAGGCTAGAATAATAGGTTGGCACCATGTTGGAAGAACTTTTATATGACAAACGAGGAGTGCATTTGATACTTTAGGTAATAGGGAGTTAGTGGTAACTTGTTGATTTTCATATGCAACATTCCACCTTTTGTCATTATGTTCCAAATGCCCTTCACTTCCATGCCTGAGATGTACTTTTTCATCAGCTATGTTTGTTAGAATCTCTCATCACCTTCTAAACTTAGCTTAAATGCTTTTTGTTACATGAATCTTTACAACTTTTATTCTTCTCCCTTCACCCTCAATTACCTAAAATGTATTTAATTTTGAGAAAGTTTTAAATTATTCTTTCCTATGATCATAGTTTTCCCTAATATTCCTTCTATTACCTCTCTCAGAGATTCACCCATTGTAACAAATAGCAATTTTTAAAGACTAAAAATAAAAGAGGCAAGAATCAAAATATCTAATCAACACATCGAAATAGTAAAAAAAACAAAACAAAACAAAAAAACGAACCAAAACATGAAACTTGCAACACTGCAGACCACCAGCGTTTACGATGGAGTTTACTGGGAGTATCTTCTTATGAGGATTAAAGTTACAACCTTCACCTGATCATCTGCTTTCGCACCTTCCCTTGAAATCTCCTTAGGTTCATGCCCTATTTACAAGGATCTCCAATCTCATTCTTCACTGTCACAGGCAGGACAAGTGTTCTTATGTACTCTCAACTATCTTATCACCAGATGGAGAGAGATGAGATCCAGCCCAAGGTCCTCATCTCCCTTCACAGAATATTTCTCTCCAACGATAGGAGCATTCATCAATAGCAGATTACTAGAACAAAACCTCCTCTTTTCTTAACTACTTTGAAATTTCTTCTCCCATATCCCATCTCCAGACAAGCAGGAGTACAGATACAAGTGGAAAAGTCCAGGAACAAAGAGAACTCCTGATAACCAGCCCAGGAACACTGGGCTAAATAATATGTCTTTCCTCTACTTACCTCCCTAAGCGATCAGCTGCCTACACACCCTCATACTCACCCCCAACCATAGTACAAACCCCTCTTGCCCTAGAGAGTCCCAGCAGACTGTCAATGTGCAAATTATAGTTCTAATGCTCTTCCCCTGGCCTGGCACAAAATGTCCTTATGAACATTTGTGGTGAATACTCTAAAGTTTTGCATACTGCATTTTCTTTGAGCTGTTTCAACTCTGCTTTCCTCATAGAGGACAGCACCTTCTCTGATGTGGACATGCCATGCTTACAGGTCCTGTGTCTGTGTCTTCCATCTCATACAATCAAATCCAAATTTCTTAAGAGAGACCTTAAGTGTCCTTAAATCATTCCTGATCACTCCTGACCACAGCTTGTGCTGTGTGAGTTCTCCATAAAACAATCTTTTTGGCAAGTATATGTTTTGCATTTGAACAATGTAGCCAGCCCATTAGAGTTCCACTCTCTGAAGCAGAATTCGAGTGCTTGGCAAGTTAATTTGAATAAGGACCTTAGTGTCTGCTACCTTATCCTTCTAGGTGATCTTAAGAATTTTTGTAAGACAGTTCAAATTGAAGTGATTCAGTTTCCTGGCATTGAACAGGTATACCGTGCAGGTTTCACAAAATAGCTCTGTATACCTTCAGTTTGGTAGTCAGTCTAATACCTGTTGTCTCCCATACTTTCCTTTGGAGTCTCCCAAACATGGAACTAGCTATAGCAATGCATGTATCAACCACATTATCAATGTGTACATCCCTGGAAAGCACACTAATAAGGTAAGTGAACTTATCCAGAGCACCCAAAATTTCTACATTTGCTGTAGCTTCTGGTTCCAGATATGGATGATGTGGTGGGAGTTGATAGAGAACCTGTGTTTTCTTGGTGTTAATTGTTAGACTAAAATAAGTAAAAGTAGCAGAGAATTGATCCATATTTTCTTGCATCTCAGCTTCAGAGGCTGCATTGAGTGCACAAACATCTGCAAACAGAAAATAATGCACCAACATTTCCTGCACTTTTGTTTTGGCTTGTAGCCTTTTCAAATTGAAGAATTTACCAGGAGTGTGGTTGACCTTGATGCCATATTCATTTTCACTGAAAACATTTGACAGCATGCCTGAAAATACCATGCTAAAAATCATGGGAGATAGCATACAGTCTTGTTTCATTCCACTGATAACTGTGAACCCATGACAGTATTGTCCATTATCTAGAACTCAGGCAAGCATGTCATAATGAAATTGACTTACAATGCTAATGAACTCTGGGCAATCAAATTTTGACATAATTTTCCATAAGCCCTCACTACCAACAGTATCAAAGGCCTTGGTTAGAGCTAAAAATGTTGTGTACAGATCTCGGTTCTGCTTCTTGAATTTCTCCTGGAGTTGTCAGGCAGCAAACACCATATCACCTGTTCCTTGGCCCTTTCTGAAGCCTTACTGGCTCTCAGGTAGATGACTATTTTCCAGGTGAAGGATCAACCTATACGGGAAGACTCTGGCAAGATTGTTGCCAGCAACAACTAATCGAGAGATCTCCCTGTGATTGTCACAGGACAATCTACATTCTTTCCCTTTAGAGAGATGGGCGACGGGAGCCTCCTTGAACTCCTGGGGGATAAGGCCTCTTGCCATGTAACCTGGAAAATGTTAGCCAACATTTGTATGAGCAATGGGCCCTCTGGTTTGTAAATCTCAGCTGGAATAGAATCAGCACCAGGTGCTTTGCCTCATGAAAGGAGCCTAATTGCATTCAAAACCTTTTCTTAAGTTGGAGCTTTGATTAAAGAGGGATTGACTCCAACCTGAGGTAAATAGTCAATGGCCTCAGCATTGATTGATGATGGTCTGTTGAGAACACTATGGAAGTATTCAGTCAATCTTTCTAGGATCATATCCTTATCATTAACCAATATTCCTCTGTCAACACTGAGTATTTGAGATACACAATAGGTCTTTGACCCATAAATAGCCTTCAGGGCATCATAAAAGGATTTTGGATTGTTACTATTAGCATAAAACTGAATTTCATCTGCCTTTTTACAGAGCCAAGAATCTTGCATCTTTCTAAGTTTGTATGTCCTTTCTTTTTGATAGAAATAAATGCTGAGTTCTTTGAAATGGATGAACTTCACTCCTGGTAAACACCGTGGAGTTTTTATTTTTTATATGAATTTCCTCATCATGTTCATCAAACTAGTCTTGGTGTTTGTTAGTGTTCTGACCCACATGAGCAAATGCAGTGCTGTACACCAAATCTCTGAAAACTGGCCATTCCTTTTCTGCTCCAACTGTTGCCAACTGTGTGTTGGCTCAACTTTCCCTCCAAGTTAGCAATTAAGTGTTCCCACTCAGAGAAAAGCTGTAATATGTTGACAGTAATTCTTCTGGTAGTCATTTTGCTTTGGGGACACTGCTTTTTTTGAGTGAGAATATCTTGGTTGGAAAGGATAAGTCTATAATCAGTTTAGCACTTTGCACTATACATTGCCTTCATTACTCTCACATCCTGTCTGTTTCCTCTACTTACAATCACATAGGCTATTACATTCCAATGTTTGCTGCAAAGGTCCATCCATGAAACTTTATTGGGTTTAGGTAAAGGAAAGACAGGGTTGTTGAGGAGAAGGTCATGAGATGCACAAGTCTTCAGTAGTAAATGACCATTGCTACTGTTATTTCCAATTCCATTGCTCCCTAAGTCTCCCTGTCAAGTCTGGTAATCTGAGACTACTCCAGCACTAAAGTCACCTGAAATTATAAGGTGGTCTTCTTTTGTCACATTGATGATAAATGTCTCCAGGTCTTCATTAAATTTTTTCTTTCACCTGATCAGGGTTCATCATGATGGAAGCATAGGCATTGATGATGATGGCATGATGTTTTCCTGCAAGTGGCAGTCTCATTGTTATAAGCTGGTTGTTC
Source organism: Notamacropus eugenii (assembly GCF_028372415.1). Classification (NCBI taxonomy): domain Eukaryota; kingdom Metazoa; phylum Chordata; class Mammalia; order Diprotodontia; family Macropodidae; genus Notamacropus; species Notamacropus eugenii. The sequence continues at coordinate 653,319 of NW_027325092.1, forward strand.
ACTCGTTTTGGTAGGCATACAAGCTTATTGACTAGGTTAGTTTTGGTTGTAAAACCTGCACCAGCTTCATAATGATCCTCTTCACTGTGACCACTCCAAAAATGTGTATCCACCTCCAGTTTCAGTAAGCTGGCCTTCATTTGCCATTCTTTTTTCATTGAGGGCTATTATTTGGATGTGATATCTGCTGAGCTCTCTTGCACCAAGAGTTGTTTGTCTTTCAGGTGTACTGGCTTTTGTATTGTCTATAAGTGTGTGCACATTCCATATGCTGATGGTGAGTGGAATCATCTTAGCAGATGTTTTTGTACATTTTTTGTGTTTCGACTGTAGAATGGGATTCCCCATCTGCCACAGTAATCAGGCCAAGGTTGGGTAAGCAGACAATTTTTGGAACACCTTTTCTAGCCTCTTCCTCTCACTACAAGGTGAGCAGTGAGATCCTTAAATGGCTTCTCAGTCACCCAGGGGGATACTGAACCCCATGCTGTTTCCAGTGAGAAATGACCCTCAGGCCTGGGCCACCTGTGTGCAGGATTGAGATTACAGTTACCAGTGTATCTGCACCTGCTAATCCATTACTTACCTGTTCCCACAGGACTTTGATAGTTATAATGGTAAAAAGGTAAAATCATATGTTTTGATTTGAGCATAAACTGATTTAAGTGAAGCAGAGTTTCATGAGGTCATCTGCCTCACTTTCTTCTCCAAAGTCATCACAGTTCAGTGGCAGGACAGAATGAAGTTGACTGGTGATGGCTGAAGATGCCGTGGATGGCCTTGGAGTCTTTGATGTCTGACCAAGCTCCAAACACTCCACAGCACCTGCTTCAGTTGTCTTCATGGCTATTGGAAAAAAAATTGTCATTTACCCATTCTGAGAGGGAAAGTCTTCACATGCTTGGAGTAGAATGCCCCCTAACTCACCAGTGGATTTGAGACCCCTTGGATCCCTCAACCTGGTTTAGCCAGTCTGCTGAAATTGTTTACCAGGGTATGGCCACTGCATATGCTACAGCTTCTTAGAGCCACAGGTGAGAGTTGAGTGGAACAGGTGGATGCCAGAGGTGGAAAACATCCCTGAAAAGGATTTGGCAGCCATCACACCAGAGGTACTAGTCTTCCTTGAACACACTCTACACGCCTTAAAACATATTACCATATTAGCAATGTTACAAGAATAAGAAGGACAGACATATTAAAAAAATCACAAGAACAATAAGGAAGTAAGAAACTTTGGTCTGTACTCAGACTTCATCAGGTGGAAGTGGATAGCATTCTTCATCATGGATCCTTAAGAACTGTCTCGGATCATTCTTGATCAGAGTAGTTAAGCCTTTCAGAGTCGATCATCTCTTGGTACTGTTAGTGTTCTGGTTTTCTTATTTCACTTTGCAATATTTTATAGAAGTTTCTCCATGTTTTTCAGAAACCGTGCTCCTCATTATTTTTCATTCTAATTATTTTCTATGGCATAATACTCTTCTAGCCCTATTATTTTCCACAACTTGTTCCACAATTCCTCAGTTGATGGACATCCTCTTATTTCAAATTCTTTGAAAGCACAAAAAAAGAGATTCTCTAAATACTTTTTTACGAAGAGATCCATTTCCCTTTCTTTTGATCTCTTTGGCATATAGATTTAGTAGTAGTATTGCTAGGTGAAAGTCTATGCACAGTTTTGTAGCATGTTGGTTATATTTCCAAGTTGTTTTCTAGAATTGTTGGACTAATTGAAACTGTCACCAATGGTGCATTAGATCCTAATTTTTCAGCATCCTTAAAATACTTGTTATTTTACTTTTCTGTCATTTTAATCATTCTGATAGTTGTGAAGTATTGTCTCAGTTATTTTAATTTAATATTGCATTTTTCCAATCAGTAGTGATAAATAACATTTGTAAATGAGGCTATTGATAGTTTTGACTTCTTCTGAAAATTCTTTAACCATTTATCAGTTGAGAAATAGTGCAGATATTCATAAATCGGGCTAAGTTCCCTATATATTTGAGAAATGAGCAGTTCATCAGGGAATCTTGGTATAAAAATTTTCCCCACTATCTTTTCGTTTGCCCAGTTTTGGTTACATTAATTTTGTTGTGCAAAATATGCATAATTTAATGCAATCAAAATGGTCTATTTGCTGCTTGTGATCTTCATTTCTTTTTTGTCACGAGCTTTTCTTTTATCTGCAAAACTGACAGAGGCATTTTTCCATGCTCCACTAATTTACTTGTGACATTTCCTTTTTTGTCAAAATCTTTTATTCTCTTTTACAATATCTTCATATATCATGTGAGATGCTGACTTGTGCCTAGTTTTAACAAAACCATTTTCTACTTTTCCCAATAATGTTTGTCAAATGGTTAGTTCTTTCACCAATAACTTGGACTTTTGGTTTTATCAGACATTAGATTACTCTTCTCATTTACTGCTGTTTATTATATCCTTAACCTGTTCTTTATGATTTTCTTAATACTAGGCAATCAACAAAACAGTAAATCTATTCCTGTTCTATAGTGTTTGGCAGTCTAATTTACCAATTAGATTTTGCAGGTGACATGATAATCACAGTCCTTGTGAGACATGAGCTCATAGAGTTTACTTCTCTATAATTTGATCCCTGTTGTTGTTCTTCAGAGCCTGGCTATTGGGTATCTCGATATGACAGCACCCAGATTATTATAACTTGAATCCCAGGAGTTCCTCTAAGCCCCACTGAATGTTAATCTTCACCACTACAGCAAAGTGACCACAAGGATTCAATAAGTGGCTCATTATGCCACAGGATTTGAGAAAGGGAAAGGTTAAAGAAGAGATCTATAAGAAGCTCCTTTTTAAATCTCTTCATATTTTATTGCTATCCCTATGTATCTATGTATAATATATATGCTCTTTTTTGTTATACTGCTTTTGTGTTTTCATATTTTTTTCCACATAATGTATATGTGGGAGTGAGTATAAAAATGTAAATATATTAGAAAATCCCCATTTCTTTTGCTTGATATATGTATATATGTATGCATGTATGTTATTTATAACTTCAATTTCCACATAATGTGTACATAGGTACATGTGCACATATGCATGTTTCTCTGCATATTCTCTCATGTTCTATATATTTTCTATTTTTCTTCTCATTTGCTACATTGTTTTTCTTTTGAAAATCCTCTGTATAATTGCCAATAATTTAATTTTTCTTTTTCTATGTAGTAGCTATTATAATTTTTCTGCATCTATTTCTCAGTCAGGAAAAAGAAGCAACATTAAAAAAATTTCATTTCAACTCTCTCTACCCTTTCTGTTATTTGCCGAAGAGTATTTTATTTCTTTTCTCCTTTCCTTTCCTATTTTTACATTTTTTCTTCCAGTGTTTTTGTCTTCTCTCTGTCTTTTCCCTTACTTCCCTGATGTCTCTGCTACTCCAGTTATAAAGTCACCAAATATTATTTAGGTGCTCAACTCAGCTTACCTCCTTCACTAATATTTTTCTCCTTTGTTATTTGTATTTCCTATTGAATATGTTTTTCTTTTCTTTTTCTTAGGTTCAGGGATTGATTGTTTCATAACCCTCTTTCCCTGCCTGCTCCTCCTTGAAAAACAGTGCCCACAGTATATGGGTTAATCACATTGATCCTTTCAAGTTCTACATTGTGAGTTTCTAAACTCAGTGCATATGAGCTATGTTACATTTGTTGTGTTGTTTTGGTTGGTTGTGTTTGTCCTTCATTCTCGAACAGGACCATGATATCAAAATGATGGCATACTTGCAGTTGACTTTGATTTGAGTGAGTGAGGGCTGTGCAAGGTCACCAACCTCACTTGCTTCTCCTGAGCTATGTGTGTCCAGTGGTCTGATATTCATCAGGATGATTGGAGATGACCTGGATGCCATGGGAGACCCAGACCCTTTAAAGCTAAGGTTTTATCCCATTCTCACTTTGAGAGAGATATTCAATGAAAAGGCTTCTTTAAGTTCTTACTCAAGACATGGCCCCTTTAAAAAAAAAATCACACTTGGAGGGGAAGACCCTCAGGGTTCCTGGGCAAAAGGGAAACAATCACGATTTAGTTGTTACACCCACTAGGTGGGTGGGGACTTGTTGTCCAGTCTATGAGTTCCAGAGTGAATTGGGTTTAAGGCTTGACCTTTGAGCAAAAACTGTAACCAATAAACCCAAAGGAAAAAGGCAGCTTTTGGCCATGGAGTGTAACTTCCCCTGAGAGTACCAGAGCAGAAGTAAGGAGAGGAAAGGAAAGGACAGGAGAGGAAAGGAGCTGCTACCTACTCACAGGTTGTGTTTGTCCTTAGTTCTAGAAGAGGACCATGAGAACAAGTTGATGACATCACTTTCAGTTCACTTTGATTTGGGTGAGGGAGGGCTGTGCAAAGTCACCAACCTCATTTTCTTCTCCTAGGATATATCTGTTATATTTGACATGCCTCTTAAGACCTGTTCTAGAGCAAAAAGAGGTTTCATTTGCAACATGAAGAACTGTGAATTCTCTTTTGTAGTGTGGGTCAAACTTTGCTTTGTCTTTAGATAGCATGCATAAAGAGAAGATGAAGTGTTAACTGCTTTCTCCATTCAATGGGTGAGGAAATCAGATCCTTAAAGTGCAGGTCAATACCTATCTAAAGATCACAAAGGAAATTTTCAGTAGTTCAGGAAAGAATCTAAGTTCCTTTAGTCTCATATAGCTTTTTTATGGAATCCCTATTTGTAAGAAGTTTGAATTTGTTATAAAGCTAACATGATAATTTATACTATGTAATATTTTAGAAATGTCTTCTTTCATCTCCTTATACTTCACACAAGGAGACATGATTATGAATCAGAAATACAGCAAGCTCTGAATTTTCATTATGTTCCTTTCCCAATTTACCCCATCACTTTCCAAGTTGCACTAATGATTACTTGAAAAGGAAGAAGGGAGTCTCATCTTAACTTGTACAGCATCTCTTGTGGAATTTTAACTGAAAAAGATGTTGCTTCTGATAGTTGCTTGCAGTGTTGCCCTTTTCTTCCCTGAAAAATAATACTTATTAACATAATTTTTCTTTACCACAGAAACCCAATATAGATTCCATATATTTTCCTTTTCATCATTGTTTTATTACTCCACCTATTATTGCCCTTTTTAATTTTTCCTTGGTCCTCTTCTTTTTTCTTCCCTAATAGTGCTCTCAACAAAGCAAATTCTTTAACTAATTAACGCAATTTATGAATAGATTCTTATGATATTATTGATATTCCTGTACTAATCTTAGGTACTCAACTCAGCAAAGAAAAATAAGCTGAATCATTAAAAAGTTATGTTTTAGCATCTGTCTCGCCCATTTACCCTACTTCTCCTTTTACTAATTTTTCTTTCCATGATTACTTCCCTTGCTTCCTTTCCTTCTCTACCAATTCATCTTATATTTTCTTCAATGATTTCCCCTCTTGCCATTGTGAATCTTTCTACCCTGCATCCCTCTATCATTATTTTCCATCCTTTCATAAATGAATTGTGATCCTCTCTTTTTTCCCTTCCTCCAATGCTCTTCTATCCACTCTACTCATAGAAGACTCTTTATACATCAATTTATTTTCAATAAAACAATTTATTTGGCATTAAATAGTCTAATCCTTGTTTCATGGTTTGAAATATTTTTTTTCCATTTTAGCTTAGAGAATGAAATGTTAGATTTGGAGACAGAAAGGTTTGGCAACAAGTCTTGCTACTGTCACATACTGACTATGTAACATTAAGTCACTCAACCTCCAGATGAATAAGCAACTCCTTCCAATGCACTAGAAGTTCTAATTTAGAAGTGTAGAAGAGATTGTCTTATTCAAAAATTAGCAGTTTACATCTATCCTTACTATAATGTACTTTGTGGGAAAGACGTAGTTCCTCATCCATACCATGCTCTGCAAGTCCTAGAGTCTTTAATTCTTTCCCAGAGAATTTTGCCTGATTCAGCTACACTCTCCTCTCTTTACCACTCTAACTCATTGAAGCACTCACTTTACTCTCTCCTGTTCTTTTGTCTTGGATACCTTTCCCCTTAACTTATCTCTCACATTTCCTTTTCCATGAATTGCTCACAAATTTTGCTGCCTTACTTCCTACAGAAGTGCTCCTGAAGAAAGCTGTGAAAACAAAACAAAATAAGGGGAAACTGTGTTGATTGAGTCCATTATAAATTTAGTCAATGACCTCAGGTGTTCAATAACCTCAACTAGGCCCTCAATGTTGCATGGAATTCCTTTTAATCCTCCCTACTGATTTCACTATCTCACATAACACAGCAGATCTTCTAAACTTTTTTGTTATTTTTTGATATCTCTATGGTGTCCTATTCTCCTCCCCTCTCTGCTGATGAATTTTTTTTTCCATATTTTACCGAGAAACTTGAAGCAATTCCTTATAATAACTCTCTTTTCTCATCAAATTTTCTTATCACTCATATTCTTTCCGCTTCTTCTTCATTTTTACCTCACTTAATGAGGTGACCATTTTCCATGTTTATCTTCTCCTGCACATTTTTCCCCCAATCATTATATTTCTCACTGATGCTTCTCCCTACCCATAGTATGTCTCTCTATTGCCTATTAATACGATTACATTTACCTATTGCTCAAGAAACCCTTACTGCAACCAAAGACTACCTTTCATTCCCTTTTGTGCCTAAATGTGTCTACTATCTTTTCCTTTAAATCTCTTTTTAAGTCACTGCAATGTGACTTCTTACTTCAAAATCGAATGGAATATACTCTCCCCAATGTTATCAACAATTTCTTAACTGCCAAATTGAATGTTTTTTTTTTTTTCTCAATTCTAATCTATCTTGACCTCTCTGCAGCTTTTGGCACAGTCGATCACTTTCTTCATACATTCTTTATCTAAGTTTTCAGGAAGCTAGATCTCGTTTCAACAACCTAAAAATTACTTCATAGTCTTCACTGAAATCATGCCCATTTATCTTGGGCAGTCCATAGGGCTCTGGCCCTGAACCATATTCTCTGCTCCCTCTCTATTGTTTCACTTGATTATTTCAACAGCTTAAAGTGAGTCAGTTAGCATCTATAAGCTAAAGATTCTCAAATTTATTTATCCAACACTATCCTCTCTTCTGACCTGCAATCTTTTATCTCCAATTGCTTATTAATGATCTCAAATTGGTTGTTACATAGACATTAAAGTCAATATACCCAGAGCTGAATTAATTACTTTCACACAAAATGCACCCTTCTTTGTCACTTCTCTCTCACTTCTAGAGCTAACACCAATCTTCTAGAAAGCCAGGCTGGTCACCTAAGTGTTACTTCACTTCCTTATTCAAACACCTGCTGTCTAAATTTTTTACACTTTACCATTATAACATCAGTTTTGCCTCTCTCTGTGTGTGTGCGCATATATATATATACATACATATATATATATATATATATATATATATATATATATATATATATATATATATATATATATATATATATATATATATATATATATATATATATATGTATGTATGTATATGTATACTTTATTTTCTGTCACTGGTACTATCTTGGTGTACACTTTCATTTCCTCATGCCTGGGCTATTGCTATAGCCTCCTTGTTTGTTTACCTACTTAAAATCTCTCCAAAATTCAGTCTATATTCCAGTTACTCTTATAAAAATAAACTTCTGAAGGTTTGATCTGACGATGTTATCCACACTCCACCACTCAGCCTCCAGCACTCAAGAAAATCACCTGGTTTTCTATCATGAAGACATTCAGTACCCTATATTACACATCTCCAACACTTAGCAGAAGGACACAAGGTTTATTGACACAGTACCAAAAATCAAAAGGGTGATTTCACAAGTTCTATTGTTCTGAAGACCACTCAGCAAATTAAGAACTTGAAAAATTTCCAGAGAAGTAGTATCATTACAGGCCTTTTTCAAGTATTCACTAGTAGCATGGAAATCAAACATAAATGGTTTATAGGCAAAATACCAATATAGGGAGAAATTTTTGTAGATAAATTAGATAATACACATCAGGGTAATCTTTTGGTCCTGAATTTTTGCAAAACAGAGGCAGGAAATGATTTATAATAGGACAGTCACTTTATGCATATAGTTATGTTAAATACAATAGATCACAATAAATAAAATCCAACTTGTTCTGTGGAGTTTAATAAATGCCCCATTTGATTTGGTGCCACTATAACCATAGTTATTAACTCATTTCACTAATCCATACCTGAGATTCCTCATAATTGAAATATGATATTCTTTAAGGCAAAGGAGCTGGGACTACATCCAAGGTTTAATTACCCAGCAAAGCTTAGCAAAATATTTCCAGCAAGGAGATGGACATTCAATGAAATGACAGATTTCTAGACCTTCAAACACAGGTATTTAGAGAGGCATACAAAGGTAAAAAGGGGGAAAAACTTGTTACACAATATGAGCAAACTGTTTACATCCTTATAAGGGAAGATGATACTTGTCAATCTTCAGAATTATATATTTCATATGAAACATAAAAGGGATATACATAGATAGAGGGAGTGAGTATAAATTAAATGATGTGATGATAACAAATGTGATTTAAGGGTGCTAAGGGATTGTAATGGAAGATGCAAAAATGAGGAGGAAGAAAAAATACATTTCATCACAAGAAGAGGCACAAAATATGTTACAGTAGAGGGAAAGAGGGGAGGAAGATGAATATTGTTTGAAAGGTGCTCTCATCTGTTTGGATTCAAGGAGAGTACAACAAACTCATTTAAGTATACAAATAAAATTAGCTCTATAGGTGATGGGGGGAAGAGGGAAAGAAAAGGGAGGAGACGCTAAAAGGGAGGGAAGAATTAGTAAGAGAAAAGGAGATTAAAAGGGAGGGGGGCTGAAAGAAGGGAGGGAAGACTGAGGGAGGCAGTGGTCAAAAATTAAAACTCTACTGTGGAGGAGAAGGGAGAACTAAAAGCATAAACAAGTGGAAAAGACATGGAAGGAACAACACAGATAGTAATCATAACTGTTAATGTGAATGGGATGAACTGTCCCATAAAACGGAGACAGATAGCAGAATGGATTAAAAACTATAATTCAGCAATATGCTGTTTACAAGAAACACATTTGAAATGGGGGAGGGGGATACACACAGGGTAAAGTTATACTGATGGAGCAGAATATTTTATGCTTTAGATGATGTGAAAAAAGCAGGGGTAGCAATTCTAATCTCAGAGAAAGCAAAAGCAGAAATAGATCTAATCAAAAGAGATAAGAAAGGAAGCTATATCTTGCTAAAAGACACCATAGAAAACGAAGCAATTTCATTACTAAACATACATGCTTCAAGTGGTATAGCATCCAAATTCTTAGAGGAGAAGTTAAGGGAGGTACAGGAAGAAATAGCAAAACTATACTAGTGGTGGACCTCAACCTCCCCCTTTCTGAATCTGATAAATCTAACCTCAAAACAAACAAGAAAGAGGTTAAGGGGGTGAATAAAATTCTGGATAAGGCAGATGTGATAGAGCTCTGGAGAAAATTCAATGGGGATGGAAAGGAATATATCATTTTCTCAGCGGTACATGGCACATATACAAAAATTGACCGTGTACTAGGGCATAAAAACCTCACAGTTCAGCGAAGAAAGGCAGAGATAGTCAATGTATCCTTCTGAGATCATAATGCAATAAAACTTATATGTAATCAAAGGCCATGGAAATATAAACCAAAAACTAATTGGAAACTGAACAATCTAATCCTAAAGAATGAGTGGACTAAACAACAAACTACAGAAAAAATCAACAATTTCATTCAAGACATTGATAATGATGAGATAACCTACAAAATTTTATGGAATAGTGGAAAAGCAGTTGTTAGGGGAAGTTTTATATCTTTGAATGCCTACATGAATAAGATAGAGAAAGAGGAGATAAATAAATTGGACATGCAACTGAAAACGTTCGAAAAAGAGCAAACAGAAAATCCCCAAGTAAATACCAGATTAGAAATACTGAAAGTCAAAGAAGAGATTAATAAAATTGAAATTAAGAAAACTATTGAACTAACAAATAAAACTAGGAGTTAGATTTATGGAAAAGCCAACAAAATTGATAAACCTCTGGTCAATTTGATTGAAAAAAAGAAAGAAGGAAACCAAATTTCCAATATCAAAAATGGAAAGGGTGAATTCACCTCCAATGAGGAGGAAATTAAAACAATAGCAAGAGATTACTTTGCTCAACTGTATGCTCATAAATTCGGCAATCTAAATGAGGGGGATGATTATTTTAAAAGATATAAATTGCCCAGATTAACAGAAGAGAAAGTTGAATATTTAAATAACCCTATCTCAGAAAAAGAAATTGAACAAGCCTTAATGAATTCCCTAGGAAAAAATCTCCAGGGCCAGATGAATTCACAAGTGAATTCTATCAAACATTTAAAGAACAGTTAACTCCAATACTATGTAGACTCTTTGGGAAATTTGAGGAAGAAGGAGTCCTCCAAAATTCTTTTTATGATACAAATATAGTTTTGATAACTAAATCAGGAAGAACCAAAACAGAGAAAGATATTTAAAGACCAATTTTTCTAATGAATATAGATGCTAACATTTTAAAATAAGATCTTAGGAAAAAGAATACAGCTAATTATCATGAGAACAATACATTATAAATCAGGTAGGATTTATACCAGTAATGCTGGACTGGTTCAATATTAGGAAAAATATTAACATTATTAATCATATCAACAACAAAGCTAACAGAAACCAAACGGTTATCTCAATGGAGGCAGAAAAAGTTTTGACAAAATAAAACACCCATTCCTATTGAAAACACTGGAGAACACTTGAATAAATAGAACTCTCCATAAAATAATAAGCAGTATCTACCTAAAACCTTTAGCAATCATTGCATGCAATGGGGATGAACTACTTGCATTTCCAATAAGATCAGGGTTGAAACAAGGATGTCCATTATCACCACTATTATTCAATATGGCACTAGAAATGTTAGCTGTAGCAATAAGAGGAGGAAAAGAAATTGAAGGAATTAGAATAGGCAAAAGAAGAAACTAAGTTAACACACTTTGCAGGTAATATGATGATGTAGTTAGAGAATTCCAGAGAATCAAGTAAAAAACTACTTGAAATACTAAACAGCTTTGGCAAAGGTGCAGGGTATAAAATAAACCCACACAAAACCTCTGCATTTCTATATCTTACTAATATAGCCCAATAGCAAGAGACAGAAAAAAAAAATATCGTTTCAAGCTATGGTAGACATTATAAAATATTCGGGAGTCTACCTGCCAAAACAAAGCCAGGGACTATATGAACACAATTACAAAACACGTTTCGTACAAATAAAGTCAGATCTAAGTAAGTGGAGAAATATCAGTTGCTTGTGGGTGGTCTGAGCCAATATAATGGAAATGACAATTCTACCTAAATTAATTTACTCATTCAGTGCCATACCAATCAAATTATCAGATGATTATTTTGTAGAGCTAGAAAAAATAATACTAAAATTCATCTGGAGGAACAAAAGGTTCAGAATAACAAGGAAACTAATGCAAAGAAATGCTAAGGAAGCTGGCCTAGCTCTACCAGATCTCAAATTGTATTATAAAGCAGCAAATATCAGAACTACTTGGTACTGGCTAAGAAACAGAAGGGTAGACTAGTGGAATAAGACACAGTAGTCAATAAACATAGCAGTCTACTGTTTGATAAACCGAAGACCCCAGCTTCTGGAATAAGAAGTCACTGTTTGACAAAATTAATGTGAAAACTAGATAATAGCGTGGTGGAAACTAGGCATACACCAACACCTGACACCATACGAAAGAATAAAGTCCAAATGAATGCATGATCTAGGTATAAAGATTGATACTACGAACAAGTTAGTGGAGTAAGGAATAGTGTATTCATTAGATTTATGGAGAAGGGAGAAATTTTTGACTAAACTAGAGCTAGAAAGCATTATGAAGTGCAAAATGGATAATTTTGATTCCACTGAAAAGTTTTTGCACAAACAAACCAAATGTAACTGACATTTGGAGGTCAGTAGAAAATTGGGAAAGAATTTTTTGCAACTAGTGTCTGTGATAAAGGCCTCATTTCTAAAATATATAGAGAAGTGAGTCAAGTGTACAAGAATACAAATCATTCCTCAATTGATAAATGGTCAAAGAATATGAACATGCTGTTTTCAGAGAAAGAAATTAAAGCTATCAATAGTCTTATGAAAAAATGGTCCACCTCACTATTCATTAGGGTGGTGCAAATCAAAGCAACCCTGAGATACCACCTCACACATATCAGATTGACTAACGTAACAAAACAAGATGATTGAAATGTTGGAGAAGATGTAGGAGAGTTGGAACACTAACTCATTGTTGGTGCAGCTGTGCGCTGATCCAATTATTCTGGAGAGCAATTTGGAACTATGCCCAGAAGGCTACAAAAATGTTCATATCCTTTGACTCGGCAATACTGCTTCTAGGACTCTATCCCCAAGACATCATAAAAATGGGAAAGGGTTCCACAAGTACAAAAATATTTATAGAAGCATTCTTTGTGGTGCCTCAAAACGGAAAATCAAGAGGATGCCCATCAAGTGGGAAATGATTGAATAAACAGTGGTATGTGAATGCAGTGGAATATTTTTGTTCTATAAGAAATGGTGAACAGGTAGACTTCATGGAGGCCTGTAAAGACTTATATGAACTGATGCTGAGTGAAAGGTGCAGAATCAGGAGAATTTTGTATACAGCAATAACCACAGGGTGTGAGGAATTTGTCTGGTAGAGTTAGAATTTTTTTTAAATTTATTTATTTTACTTTTAACATTCATTTTCACAAAATTTTGGGTTCCAAATGTTCTCCCCATTTGTCCCCTCTCCCACTCCCAAACACCGAGCATTCTAATTGCCCCTATCACCAACCTGCCCTCTCTTCTATCATCCCTCCCTTCCCTTGTCCCCATATTCTCTTTTGTCCTGTAGGGCCAGATAACTTTCTATACCCCATTGCCTGTATTTCTTATTTCCTAGTGGCAAGAACATTACTCGACAGTTGATCCTAACACTTTGAGTTCCAACTTCTTTACCTCCCTCCTTCTCCACCCCTTCCCTTTGGAAGGCCAGCAATTCAATATAGGCCAAATCTGTGTAGTTTTGCAAATGACTTCCATAATAGTTGTGTTGTATAAGACTAACTATATTTCCCTCCATCCTATCCTGTCCCCCATTACTTCTATTCTCTTTTGATCCTATCCCTCCCCATGAGTGTCGACCTCAAATTGCACCCTCCTCCCCATGCCCTCCCTTCTATCATCCCCCCCCACCCTGCTTTTCCCCTTATCCCCCACTATCCTGTATTGTAAGATAGGTTTTCATACCAAAATGAGTGTGCATTTTATTCTTTCCTTTAGTGGAATGTGATGAGAGTAGACTTCATGTTTTTCTCTCACGTCCCCTCTTTATCCCTCCACTAATGAGTCTTTTGCTTGCCTCTTTTATGAGAGATAATTTCCCCTATGCAATTTCTCCCTTTCTCCTCCCAATATATTTCTCTCTCACTGCTTAATTTCATTTTTTTTTAAAGATATGATCCCATCCTCTTCAATTCACTCTGTGCACTCTATCTGTATGTGTGTGTGCATGTGTCCATGTGTGTGTGTGTGTAATCCCACCCAGTACCCAGATACTGAAAAGTTTCAAGAGTTACAAATATTGTCTTTCCATGTAGGAATGTAAACAGTTCAAGTTTAGTAAGTCCCTTATGACTTCTCTTTGCTCTTCACCTTTTCCTGGTTCTCTTCATTCTTGTGTTTGAAAGTCAAATTTTCTTTTCAGCTCTGGTCTTTTCATCAAGAATGCTTGAAAATCCTCTATTTCATTGAAAGACCATTTTTCCCCCTGAAGTACTATACTCAGTTTTGCTGGGTAGGTGATTCTTGGTTTTATTCCTAGTTCCTTTGACTTCTGGAATATCCTATTCCATGCCCTTCCATCCCTTAATGTAGAGGCTGCTAGATCTTGTGTTATCCTGACTGTAATTCCACAATACTTGAATTGTTTCTTTCTAGCTGCTTGCAATATTTTCTCCTTCACCTGGGAATTCTGGAATTTGGCCACAATGTTCCTAGGAGTTTCTCTTTTTGGATCTCTTTCAGGCGGTGTTCTGTGGATTTCTTGAATATTTATTTTGCCCTCTGGTTCTAGAATCTCAGGGCAGTTTTCCTTGATAATTTCATGAAAGATGATGTCTAGGCTCTTTTTTTGATCATGGCTTTCAGGTAGTCCCATAATTTTTAAATTGTCTCTCCTGGATCTATTTTCCAGGTCGGTTGTTTTTCCAATGAGATATTTCACATTATCTTCCATTTTTCCATTCTTTTGGGCTTGTATTGTGATATCTCAATTTCTCACAAAGTCCTTAGCCTTCATCTGTGCCATTCTAAATTTGAAAGAACTATTTTCTTCAGTGAGCTTTTGAATCTCCTTTTCTATCTGGCTAATTCTGCTTTTGAAAGCATTCTTCTCCTCATTGGCTTCTTGAACCTCTTTTGCCAATTGAGTTAGCCTATTTTTCAAGGTGTTATTTTCTTCAACATTTTTTTGGGTCTCCTTTAGCAGGGTGCTGATTTGTTGTTCAAACTTTGACTTCATGTCTCTCATTTCTCTTCCCAGCTTTTCCTCCACCTCTCTAACTTGATTTTCAAAATTCTTTTTGAGCTCTTCCATGGCCTGAGCCCATTGGGTGGGCTGGGACACAGAAGCCTTGCTTTCTGTGTCTTTGCCTGATGGTAAGCATTGTTCTTGCTCATCAGAAAGCCAGGGAGGAAATGCCTGTTCACCTAGAAAGTAACCTTCTATAGTCTTATTTCTTTTCCCTTTTCTGGGCATTTTCCCAGCCAGTGACTTGACCTCTGAATATTCTCTTCACACCCACCTTGCCTCCTGATCCTCCCAGCCAGCGTTTGGGGTCTGAGATTCAAATGCTGCTTCTAGCCTTAGGGCTTTTGGCAGGGGCAGGGCTGCTATTCAATGTGAAATTAAGTTCAGGTGGTCAGGTCGGGGCAGGGCCGCCTCTCAGGCTTAGTTCCCTCAGGGGTTTTATGCACAGACCTTCAACAATGGATCCAGGCTCCCGCCCGCTTGGGGAGCCTCTGTCTGCAGCCGCCTCCCAGCCTCTACCTCCCGGGGGGGCGGGGCCGAGTTATCAGGGCACGCCACTCCCCTCTCGACCCGACAAAGAGACTCTGTCCCCGACCCCGTCACCTGTGGGTGGAGGGACTTGTGCGGCCGCTGGAGATCCCGTCCCTGAAGCCTGCTCGTGTCTGTTTCCCTTGGTGCCGCGGCCACAGCAGGTCTGGGCTGGGCTGGGCTCCGTTTCCGCAGCGCGACGGACCTTTTGCGAGAGTGGATGAATTCTTTAGATAACTATTTTATCTCCTCATTCTAGGACCTTGGCACAGTTTTCCCTATTGATTTCTTGGAATCTTCTGCCCAGCTCCTTTTTCTCATTATGGCTTTCTGGTAGAACAAGAATTCTTAGAATATCTCTCTTGGATCTATCTTCCAGGTCAGTTCTTTTTCCAATGACATATTTTGTTTACTTCTATTTTTCATTTTTTAATATTTTGTTTGAATAATTCTTGATACCTCATAGTGTTATTAACTTCTATTTGCTCATTTCTAATTTTCAATGAATTGGGTTCTGCAGTTAGCTTTTGTAACTCCTTTCTCATTTTTCCAGTTTTACTTTTTAAGGAATTATTTTCTCCAGTTAATTTTTGTACCTCCTTCACCATTTGGCCAATTATACTTTTGATGGAGCTGCTTTCTTCCATGAATTTATTTTCATTTTGTCAATTAAAAAAAAATTAATCAATTTTTCTTCTACCTCTCTAATTTGACTTTCAAATTCCTACTTGAGTTCTTTCAAAAATACTTTTTGGGCTTGAGATCAGTTCATATTTCCTTTTGAGGTTTCAGATATAGGAATAATGTCAATCCTGTCCTCTTCTGAATTCATATTTTGTTTTTCCCTGTTTCCATAGTAAGAGTCTATGGTCTCAATTTTTCTAATTTGTTTCTTACTAATTGTGACTGCTTTTTTTCCTGGATTTTCAAGTGGACCTCTGCTTTCAAGGCACAGGGGGCTTACTCCCACTCTTCTTGTGCTTGGAAGCTAGGGGCTGATGTCCTGACTTTGTGTTGTGAGGCCTCTGATTCTGGCAGCTGGAAGCTATATAAGGCTATAGTTTACCTGGTGCTGACTTGGAGCTGGCTGGTGCATGTTAAAGTCAGGTGCAGTCTCTTTGTATTTCCCTGGGGTTACACTGAAGCTCTCAATGTGAGATGTGAGGGAGGGGTGGTCTGGCTGCTGGAAGTCCACTCCTCCCCTATTACTGTGCTAAAGCAGAGATCAACTTAGCCACTCTATACTGCTGTCTATTGATTCCCCTGGCTCTGCAAAGGCATGCCTGGAGTCCTGGTGTTGGCTCTTGCCAGTTCCACCTCCCTGGGGCTCAGGCTCTCCCCTTGGTCCACTGAGGTGGGGCTTTCTGCTGGCTTCTTGGAATGCCTCCCCTCCTATACTACTCCACTTCAGCCACAGTAACTGGACCTTTCCCACTATTACGCCTGGCCTCCCAAGCTAAAAAACTTCCTTACCCTTTCTGATGTCTCCACTATTCCAGGATTTTCCCTGAGGCAACATTCTCTAGGGTTTTAAAGGTCAAGAAGGGATGATGGGGGCATTTATGGTTTATTCCACCATCTTGGCTCCCAGAAATTTAAATAGGTGACTTTCAAACATTTAGTCTGTGGCTGATACCCCTAGTAGTTGCTGCTGCCATTGCTGCAGACCCTGTGTAGGACTGTGCCTCTTTCTCATGCAGTTCTGGAGGACCTTCATCCTGGGCAGAGATATCTGAGAATTGTCACTGCCACTGGTGATTCAGTCCACTGAGGTATTCTCCTCCTCTGCTATGGCTGAGTCACTCTATCTCCTTTACTAATTGGTTGACTTTCAGAATCTTCTTGTCTTTCTTGGATTATTTTTTATTATTTCCCCTCCATTTCTGTTATTTGATTTTTAAAGTCTTTTTAGAGATCTTCCATGAATTCTTTTTGGGCAGATGACCATTTGATGCTACTCTGGGAATTTCTTTACTTCAATATCCTCCTCTGAAGATGAGCTGAGGTCTTCTCTATTCCTATAATAGTTTTCTATGTTTGGATTCTTTCTCCTTTGCCTGTATATTTTAATGGTAAGAGCTTAATTTTTGTTCTCACCTTTAGCCTTGAGGGATGGGGGATGGTGTCTCTTGTTCTATATCTTCAGTTCTCCCTTCTACCCTGGTACTTTCAAAGACAGACCTTCAACATCCTACAAGTGTCCACATCAAGAGGTTTTCTGTGCCACTACTTCTCACCAGGCATGTGCTGGTTCCATATTGTCCCTTTCTTCCCAGCATAGCTGGCTCTGGTGTTTGATGTCAGCAGTGGTTCCCTCAATATTCCTGGGCTCAGAGACCCAACTCCTCTCACTATCACTGGGGTAAAAGTTCCTGTGGGTGGTGCCAAGGCAGCCTCTCAAACAACTAGCCCCGTGCTTGCCACTTATTGTTTAAGTGGCTTGTGCCCTGTTAAAGCAGATCGTAGCCTGGAGATAGTTACCGTTCACTGGGACCAAACCTCATTCTGAGATTTTTCTCCTGATCTCAAATTGTTCCAGGAAGACCCTGCATGTGCCCCTATTCTTATTTATTTTAACCGTCAATTTGTTCACTCTTGGGTGCTATTTTATCTCTTTTTTGGGTAAATCTTATGAGCTTGGAATTTTCTGGCCTACTCTTTATCTGCTTGCAATATTTCAGTCTTCTCTATGCATGTTACTGTAGGTAGAACCAACTAGATAACATTTGAGGTACCCAAACGCCATGCTGAAAACACCAAACAGTATTGTCTTCATAAATTGTGTGAAATATATCTTTTCTAAGGATGAAGATGAAGGAAAAAAGTAGTAATTCATTATACCAGGTATCCTTACTTAAGCCCAAGTATTTTCTGTAAAAAGGCCAACGACACTTGATGATTTATGGTGACGTATGGGAACTAAAAATCATCATCATATTTGTCAACATCATCAACAATAAGCATTTATACAGGGTTTATTGTTTTTACTTATTTTATTGCAACTGCCCAGCTGATTTTTTTCATCATGAGAAAAGAGTCTGTGTGCGTTAAGTATCTAAGGAGTCTTCAAGAAGGAAAGAAGCAAGGAAGGGAAAAGAAAAGAAAGCAGAAAGGAAAGAACAAGAATTATTAAGGATCTATTATGTTACAAGCACTGTGCTAAGTGCTTTAAAATATTATCTCATTTGATTATCTCAATCATCTTGGAAGGCAAGTGATATTATTATTTCTCTTTTATAACTGAGGAAATTGAGGTTTAAGTGACTTCCTTAATGACACATATCTGGTGTCTAACACCAGATTTCAACTCAGGTCTTCTTGCCTTTAAGCCCAGTGCATCAGTCCCTGAACCACCTAGGTATGCTTAGGCCCATATCTGTAACTATTCTTGACCTTATCAGTGTGGTAAAGTATCTAGCCCAGATTAAGGATAAGACTACAGTGGCAGAGGTCCTTTATCATAAGGTAGTACATATTAGTGACAAAAGATGGGGAATCACTCCTAAAATAATCCATGGTAAAGTTGGCTTAATCAAGTTTGTGAGAACAGAGTGGGTTGACCAGGCACAGAGCAGAAATGACTGTTGATACTTCACAAGTGTCTCAGGAGTATGAGAAGGTAGGCTCAAATATTGTCTCTGATACTTCTTACCAGTGTGGTCACTTAACCTCATTCATACTCAATTACTTCATCAAATGAAGTGATTTGATTTTCATAGTTTTGAGATATTTTTCAGTTTTATTTGTTTGGGATCTTAGGGATGATATTGTAGAAATGATAAAGGATATATGTTTAGCAGGAAGACCACAGTTAGAGATGTAGATTTGTTGAGTCATTCCAATTAGAAATAATGTTTTCTTTTTTGTTCTATTCAGTATTTCTCAAGAATAACAAACCTGACAGTTGATTGTATTCCCTGCTTCCTATGAACTCCATTTCCCCTAGTTAAAATCAAACTCCTCAGCTATAGTAATTAAGTTTCAAATGGTTTGCCTCCCAGAGAGCCACTTTTCACTTGTAATTATCTATTTCAGTGACTTGATGGTGTAGATTTTGTGCACATATTGCATGATGCTTACTATTAGAAACAGGCTGGAGAATCCCACCTCAGATAATGTCAAAGCCCTTGCAGGTGACATGATAATCACTGCCTTATCAAGAGATGAGCTCATATAGTTTGCTTCTCTATAATTTGGCTCCAGTCATTGTGCTCCAGAGGCAGGCTGTCAGGTACCTCATTATGACAGCACCTAGGTGCTTATAACTTGTATAACTTAGTTCCTCTAAGCCCCATTGGATATTAGTCTTCACCACTACGGCAAGGAGACCTGGAGGATTCAGTAAGTCACTCTTTATTCTTCAGGTTTTGAGATAGGGAAAGGTGAGAGTAGAGATCTGTAAGAAGCTCTTTTTTTGCCTCATATTTTATTGTTACACATATATATCAATATATAATATACACATTCTTTTTCTTTTATTCTGCTTTTTTGTCTTTTCTTCATATTTTCCCACATAATATACATGTGGGCGTGATTATTAACAATGGAAATATATTATCTAAACTCCATTTATTTATTTTTTATATATAGCCTCCATTTCTCTATAATATACAATCAGGTATATATGAATATATTCATGTTTCTCTGCATGTCCTCTCACATACTATATATTTTTCTTCCTTTTTTGCTACATTGTTTTTCTTTCTTTTATCTTTCTCTGTGTATTTGGCTATACCTTATTTTTTTCAGTTTTTTCTACCCAGTGACGTTTTTTTCAGTCTTTATTTCTCTTACAGGGAAACAAGAGTATTATTTTTTGTCCATTTTAACTGTTTCCTTTTACTATTTGTCATGGAGTACTTTATTTATTTTTTCTTTCTGTTCATTTTTTGCTGCATTTTTGCTTTAGTTTCTTTGACTCTTCTCTTTCTTTTCTCTCATTTCCTGATGTCCCCACTCCTCTTACTTATAAAGCCCTCAAATATTACCTCGACCATACCAAGCTTTCTCAACTAATTTTTCTCCTTTCCTATTTGTAGTTTCTGTTTAATATTTTTTTCTTTTTTTATCTCTATATTCAGAGATTGACTGCTTGATAACCTTTCTTTCCCTCCCCCCATCTGTGAAAAACTGTGTCTTCACGACATTGATTATTTCCAGTTTGAGTTCTGTTCCATTTAACATGCCTCTTAAGACCCTTCCTAGAAAAAAAGAGATATTGTTTGTCTTTTGAAAAAACTGTAATTGCCTTTTCTTTAGCACAGGTCAGACTTTGCTTTCTCTTTAGACAGAATGTGTGAAGATAAAATGAAATGATTACTGCTTTTTCCCGTTTAGGTCAGGATCACAGAGCAAGTTTTCAGTAGTTATGAAAAGAATCCAAATTCTTTTACTCTTAGTATAGTTGTCTTATTCTAACCCTTATTTATAGAAGTTTAGATTATTTTAAAACTAACTATACAGTTTATAATATCTAAGATATTCAGAAATGTCGTCTTCCGTCTCTTCATGCTTCACACAAAGAAAATTGGATATAAATCAGAAATACAGTGTGCTCTGAATTTTCATTATGTTTCTTTCCCAATTTACTCCACCACTTTTCAGGCTGAATTAATGATTGCTTGAAACGGAATTTGGGAATCACATATTAACTTGTACAGCATCTCTTGTGGAATTTTAGCTGTCAAATATTCTGCTTCTGATGAAATTTTCGTCTCCCTAATATTGCTCTTTTCTTCTCTGAAAGATAGAAGTTGTTCTTATAATTTTTCCTTACTATGGAAATCTGTTACAGGCTCCTTATATTTTCGTTGTTCATCTTTTTTTTATTAATCCATCTAGTTTATTATTACACATTTTTTTTTGTTTTTTCCTTTTCCTTTCTCCCATGATTCTTTTTTCTTCCCAGATAGTGCTCTCAGCATAGTAGATACTTTAATCAATTCAATTTATTAATCAATTTTTCTAATGTTACTGTCATTCCTGTACTAACAGATACTGTTAAAAATCTCATGAAACAATAATTAGCTGAACGATTAAAAGGTCATGTTTTAGCATTTCTCTACCTCATTTTCCTATTGTTTCTTTTACTTATTATTCTCTCCATGATTATTTTGTGTATTTCCTTTCCCTCTTGACCAATTTGTCTTATATTTTCTTGAATGATTTCCCTCTTTCCATCGTTAATCCCTCTTCACTACAATCTTCCATCATTCCCTTCCTTCCTTTCATTCCTGAATTGTGAGTTTCTCCTTTTATTTTTCCCTTCTTCCTGTTCTCTTTGTTTTATCCACTTCTCTCACAGAAGATGCTCTATCCATCTGTTTGTTTTCAAATTAACAATTTATTTTTCATTAAATAGTCTAAATCTTGTTTCATGCCTTGAAAAGGGTTTCATTTTCAGATTAAAGGATAAGGAGCTTAATTTGGAGACAAAGTTTTGGGAACAAGTCTTGCTACTGTCATATCCTAGTTATGTAACCTTCAACAAATCACTCAACCTCCAAATGTGCTAAGCAATTCCTTTCAGTATATTAGATATTTTGATTTACAAGTATAGAAGGGGTGGCCTTCTCCATGAAATTGGCAGTTTATACCTATCCTTATTATAATGTACTTTGTAGGAAAGATATAGTTGCTCATCCACACCATGACTTCCATGCCCTTGACTTCTCAATTCTCTCCCAAGAAATCATTCCTCCTCTAGCAACACCATCATCCCTTTACCACCTTAACCCCTTGAAGAACCAACTTAACTCTCTTCTGTTCTTTTCTCTTGAGTGCCTTGTCCCTTAGGTGGTCTCTGATATTGCTATCCCGTGCCTTTACTGTACATTGCTCCTGAAGTCTGCTGCCTTCCTTCCTACCCACACACTCCTGAAGAAAACTGTGAAAAACGAAACAACATATGAGGAAACTGTGTTGATTAGGTCCATCATAAATTTGTTCAATAGTCTTAATTGGTCAATAGCCTCAAGTAGGCTTTCAATGCTGCATGGAAATACTTTAATCCTCCCTAATTAATTAATTCACTACCTCACTCACTATAGCAGCTTTTCTAAACATTTTTGTTCCTTTTCAATCTCCTTGTGATGTATCTTTCCCCTCCCCTCTCAGCTGAGTTTTTTTATATTTTACTGAAAAATTTGAAGCAATCCCTTCATAGATCCCTCTACTGTCTTTCTAATTTGATATTGCTTATATTTCTGCTAGTTCTTCACCTTTACCTCTGTTAATGAGGTAGCTCTTTCCATTTTATTTGCTTCAGTAGATTTCTCTTAATCGTTATAGTTTCTCACTTAAGTCTCTCCCTATCCACTGGCTATTTCTCTATTGTCTATAAATATATTTATGTTTACCCAATGCAGAAAAAAATTTACTCAGTGCATCCAAAAACTCTCTCTATCATTCCCTTTTGTGGGTAAATGTATATCATTTCCTTTCCTTTAAATCTCTTTTTAGTCACTATAATATGACTTCTTACTTCAGCATACAATGAAATGTGCTTTACCCAAATTTGTTAACAATTTCTTATTTGCCAAAACGAGGAGTATTTTCTTAATTCTTATCTTTCTTGACCTCTCTGCGGCCTTTGACACTGTCAGTCACTTTCTTGATACATTCTTCAGTCCAAGTTTTCCAGAACCTAGCTCTTTTCTCAACAACTAATGACTGCTTCATGGCTTTTTTTTTTTTTTGATAGATCTACATTGAAATACTTCCCACTTACTTTGAGCAGTCCATATAACTCTGGCACTGTACTATATTCTCTGCTTCCTCTATATTGTTTCACATGATTATCCCATCAGCCTCCAGTGAGTCAATTAGCATCTGTAAGCTAAAGATTCTCATCTCTAGTTATCCAATCCAATGCTCTCTCCTGACCTACAGTCTTCTATCTCTAATTGCTTTTTAGTGATTTCTAATTGGTTGTTCCATAGAACTCAACATAAATCAAAGCTGAACTTATTAAGCTTACGTAAAACGCACCACTTTTTGTCACTTCTCTCTGACTTTTGGAGATAACATCAGTCTTCTAGGCAACCATGCCGGTCTCCTAAATGTCATCCTCATTGTCACACTTATCCTCAAACTATGCGTCTAATCCGTGGTGAAATCCTTTAGATTTTAACTGTGTAACGTCAGTTGTATATAAATACATATATATGTATATATATACACATATATACATATATACACATATATGTATGTATGTATGTATATATATATATCCTCTTCATTGTGTTACTGCTAACGTTTCATGTGGGCTTTCATCACTAGATGCCTGGATTATTGCAATAGCCTTCTGGTTTGTTTCCCTACTTCAAACATGTCCCAACTTCAGTCCACGCTTTAATTAATTTAATGTCAACATGAACTTCTGAAGTCCAGATATGACGTTGTCGTTTCTTTCCCCCACACTCAACAAAATCCACTGGCTTTCTATCATAAGGTCATTTAGTGCTCTTTATAGCATAGCCCATCTCACCTTTCCAGTTTCTTAAAACTTGTACTTAACTTCCCCAGGCACACCAGGCCTCATGTTGTTTCTTGAATAAGACGTTGCATGTTCCAACTGTAGGCATTATCTGGTATATACCTTGCTTGCACACTGTTTTTCACATAGCATTTCCCATTAGATTCTAAAGTTCTTGAGAGCATGGACTAGGTTTTGTTTTTTTGGTCCCCAACCCTTAGCACATTGACACACAGTATGAATTTGAAAAGGTTTATTGACACACTAACAAAAGAGAAAAGGAGAATTTCACAGGTTCTGTTATTCTTATGACCACCCAACATAATTAAGAAATTGAAAAATCTGAAAGGAAGCAGCATCCTTACAGGACTATTTCAAATGTTCAGTGTAGCATAAAAATACATAAAATGTAAGCTAAGTACCCATATAGGGAGAAATTTTTCTATACTAATTAGGTAATACATATCAGACCCTTCTTTTGATCCTGAACTTTTGCAAAAAAGACTCAGGAAATGGTTTAAAATAGAGCAGTTTATATACATATATGCATATAATTTATATATATGTATATATATAAAGTAAAACATTAATTAGTTAATTAAAATTAATTAAAAATTAGAAAGGTTATTACTTAAATAAAATAAAATGAATCACAATAAATAAAATCCAACTTTTTCTGTGGAGTTTAATAAACCTCCTCTTTGATTCAGTGCCATTAGAACCACCTTCCTCAACTTCTCCAAAAGAAAATTAGAATGATAGGTACAACCAATATCACCAAAAGCATGTTACTGACATTGAATGTTTTCAGGAGAGTATGGTGAAAACAAAAATCCGGAAGCAAGCATTTACCATAGCAAATAATTTGTAAATAATTATTAACCCTGCAAGAATAGATAAAGTCTGGTGAGGAGGGCCTCAGATAGAGATATAGAGAGACAAGCATGAGCAAAATGAGTAATATAAGAGAAGGAAATCCAATAACCTATTTTTTTCTGTGGTGAGCTCTAAGTGTTGTAAAATTTAGAAACTATTACTAAAGTGGTCTTTCATATATTTTTTCATCAAGAAAATCTGTGATCCATTTTCAACACTAAAGTCAGTATCCAATTCTTAATGGATGAATTCAGTCAAGTTTAAATGGTATGAAATGTACTTTGCTAGAAATGAAAAGAGCAACAGAGGGTATTGTACAAACCATTTTACTACTCTTCATTTCTGGTGACAGTTGTCAACTCACTTTATTACCCCTTATCTCAGATTCTTCATCTACAAAATTATGGGATTGGAGTACATGCTCTCTATGGTAATTTCCACTTGTAGATATATCATTGTGTGAACTTTTAACATAGGACTCTATTGATCTTAAATGTTTCACAGGCTGGAAGAAATAGGACATTATTTTAATGTTTGTGGACATCATACAACTCTACCACTTTATTGCTCAGATTATCTACTGCTTCCTTTTTTTAGGCTCTTCCATTAATTTGGCATCACATCTCCTGAATCTTTGAAGAAAAATGGTGTCTAGTGAGCTGATCTTTGGTGTGGCATGCTTTTTTCAATGTGCCATTGGTTTTGTAGGGAATTCATTGTTGCTCATGCTCTATGTTTTTATCTCTTTCAAAAAACCTCAACAGAAGAAGCCAATGGATTTGATTCTTGCTCATTTGACTTTGGCCAATATAGTAACACTTTTAACCAGAGGAATCCCAGAAATTATGTTTTGTATTGGGATGAGACATTTTCTAGATGATGCAGGGTGTAAGGCACTCATGTATATTTACAGAGTTTCCCGTGGACTTTCCGTCTGCACAACAAGCCTTCTCAGTACGTTCCAGGCCCTCATCATCAGTCCTCACAACTCTGTGTGGTCAAGTATCAAAACTAGAATCCCCAAATACATTTTACATTATTTCTTTTTTTTCTGGGTCATCAACGCATTGATCTACATTAGTGTCATCGAAGTGACTGAAGCTACCAAAAATGTCACAGTTTCTAGATATCGTTATGTTTCACATGTTTTCATAGTAAGATCAACAAGAAATGATAGTCATTTTACTGCTGCATTCACGTTTGGTATGATTTTTCATGACCTTATCTTTCACTTCCTTATGGGCTTGTCCAGTATCCACATGGTACTACTCCTCTACAGACATAGCAAGCAAGTGCAGCACATTTACAGTAGCAGTCATTCCCCTAGATCCTTCCCTGAAGTCAAGGCCACACAGACTATCCTCTTGCTTGTGTTCTCTTTTGTATTATTCTACTGGCTCAACAACTGTCTTGTTGTACATGAAACTTTTAGTTCAGAAAAAAATGTTGAGTTGGACACTATCTCAAGTTTTTTTGGTGGATGTTTCCCTGCCCTCGCTCCCTTATTGCTTATTGACAGTGAGAGTCGCATCCCAAAACTTCAATGCATACCTGGAAAAGCACAAAGGTCTCCTAAGAATTTTCGGAATGGATTAGTCAACTAATGAATCTAATCTTCCCTCAACCACTCTATGAACTTCAGTGCTCCAATTCTGGAAATAACGTATAGTTCAACAGCTAGGAATTTTAAAAATACCACATGAAAATTTAGCATCATATATTCAAAGTTGAAGTAAATTCCTTTCTTTTTCACCCGCCAGTGTGAGAATGATCATCAGGAACACTCAGATCCTTTTCTCTACATTCATATTAGATAAGTTTTGTCTTGGGTAAGTCATGTCACCATTAGTGGCCACATTATCTTTTTTTGTTATAAAATGAAACGCCTGGATGAAATACACAATGTCACTTCTATGGAGGCCACATGAATATTGTCTTAAGTGCATAGGAATTAATGTCTCATTTTTGAGTTTGTTTCCTTGCTCTCATGAACATCTCTGAAAATAAGATGTCGAATTGCTTAGTAAATGCCAGCACTGTGGTAAGTCCAAAGGATACAAAGAAAGGAAAAAATATCATTTCTTAAGTTAAGCCTGGAAGACATTTAATTAACTACTGCATTATATGAAATAAATATTCAATGTAAAGAAGTGCAATCTCAGATGGAATGTATTAACAGTATGGTAGACTTAGGATGGTCTCTTCTAGAGATG
This sequence comes from Notamacropus eugenii, assembly GCF_028372415.1. Classification (NCBI taxonomy): domain Eukaryota; kingdom Metazoa; phylum Chordata; class Mammalia; order Diprotodontia; family Macropodidae; genus Notamacropus; species Notamacropus eugenii. The sequence continues at coordinate 680,102 of NW_027325092.1, forward strand.
GTGGGATTGCAGCTGAGTCCTGAGGGAGACAGAGTAGCCAGGAAGTAGAAGTAACAGGGAAGAGAATTTAAGTATAGGGGAAGAACCAGGGAAAAGAAAAATCACCTGAAAATGCAGTGTTTTGAGAAGGGAACAACAAGATGCCTAGTGTCACTTGTTAGGGAAAAAGAGTAAAGATTTTTACAGTATGGAAAGATAAGAAGGGCTTAGGTTTTTAAGAGCCTTGAATGTCAATCACAAAATGGTGAAGCTGATCCTGAAGGTGGTAGGGATGTAATGGGATCTATGGAATACAAGGATTACATGATCAAAACTAAATTTTTGGACAATAAATTTGATAGCTGAGTCGATAATGGTCTGTTGTAGGAAAAGCCTTGGGATAAGGAAGGAGTCATAGCCAGTAACAAAACAGACAGTAGACAGGGTGAGTTTGAGGAAAGTGAAAGAGGATGATAGACGGTATGCTACATTAGAGAAGCAATTTTGAATGAGATCACTTGTGCATGTAGAGGGGATTACCTTAGGAAGGAAAAGGATTATGTTATTATGTGAGTCTAGCTTGAAGGAAGAGATATTGGGAAAAGGCATTTGAGCGATTTGTACTGAATAGGAGGGAATATCTCAAAAGAGCATTCAGTATGGGGAAGAGGAAGGTCCACATGAGAAAGGGTGAAATGGCAAAGACAAGTATTAAAACAGGGTGGGAAAAAGGTGAAATCTCTATTCAGTTGTGGAACAATGTCCCTATGAAAAAATATGTGCCTGTGGAAGGAGATGCTTTAATAGAAGATTGGGACCTTCACAGTAGCATAATCCAGAAATAGAATGCCTAATATGTACTACCTCCATGGATGTCTTCCTGCCTAAGTAGTAGTGAATTTAGAGCACTGGCAGGCAATTGACACCCCTAAAAAGGTGAGTGGACCTGAACTAATAAAGGAGCTTTCACAGCATATAAGGCAAAACGATTATGGAAAAGGTAAGGGATGATAATGAACTGCATTATCACACAGTGACTTTTTTTTTTTTTTTTTACCATGGGGTAATATTTCTATATTCTGTTTTTGAAATGGCAGGAACTGTTTAGGAGAGAAAACTGAAAACGGACAGCTTACAACCGTTAATTGTATAAAGAATGTCGAATGTAAATAAGGAATAAATAAGATATTCATTCTTCAAAGAATTAAAAGTCAAGAGCAGAAAAAAGAATAAGAATTAAAGAACTGAAGAGATAAAATAAATCCTGTTTGGAAAAAAGCAAAGGAAATTTAAAAGAAAACTAATAAAATATGTTTTAGAGATTGGAAGGAAGAATTTTATCTGATTGCTTAACAGAGATAAAAGTGCAAAAAAACTAGTTAAAAGGGAAAAAATGAATTAATAAATTAACCAATAGTGCCTTACTAGAGAAAAGGATAACAAGGTTGCTATTGTGACGGAGAGACAGTCCATAAGAATAAAATTGCCTTTACATAGAGTAGGGAATATTTCGTGATTAAACAAATTACTGTCTTCAGAAGAGGAGAAGAAATCAAAAGCCTAACTCAGAGAAAGACACATTCTTAGAAACAAATGGGACAACATAATTCTTACTCTTACGCCATTAAATGTGCTTTCATTGAACAATTCAATAAAATGAAAAATGACACTTATTTAGAAAAGAAAATCCCACAATCTGCTGCTTTTGTAAGAAATACATTTCATAACAGTCATGCAAATAATCATAAGGGGTTAGAAGAAAGTTTATTCTATTTCAGGTTAATACAAAGAAGCAGGAGTTGAAAGCATTCTATTAGGCAAAGCAAAAGCAAAAATGTACACATGCAGTTTATTTTTAATATGTGCAGATTAAAGCACTTTCAGGGAGATGGTAGGAAAGCAAGTCAACTGTGGAGCCAAAATTGTAAGATGGACAATCAGATGAGTTCAAGTTAAACCAGTGGCTACTTTACAAAAATCAGCCATGATGGCAGTGATTGCAAGTATGTGATAGTAAAAACGCAGGTTATTCACAAAATGAGTGGTAAACCCTTTATTTTACTTTATTTATTTTTTTATTTATTTTGTTTTTCACATTCATTTCCACAAGATTCCAGTTCAAAATTTTCTCCCAATCTTTCCTCTCCCCCACCCCAAGACACCGTGCATTTTGATTATTTCTTCTCTCAATCTGGCCCCCCTTTCAATCACACCTCTCCCTTCCCTTATTCCTACCTTCTCTCTTTTCTTGTAGGGCAGGATAGATTTCTATACCTGAATTTCTTATTTTCCAGTTGCATGCAAAAAACAATTCTCAACATTCCTTCCTAAAACTTTGAGTTCCAACTTCGTTCCCTTCCTCCTCCCCCACCCATCCCAACTGAGAAGGTAAGCAATGCAATATAGGCTATACATGTGTAGTTATGCAAACGACTTTCATAATAGTCATGTTGTGAAAGACTAACTATATTTCCCATCATTCTATCCTGCCCCTCCCTCTATTCTATTCTCTTTTTTGACCTTGTCCTTTCCCAAAAGTGCCTACTTCTAATTACTCCTTTCTCCCATTTGATAGCCCTTCTATTATCCCCCCACACCTCATTTATCCCCTTCTTCCCTACATTCCTATAGTGTAAGATAGATTTTCATACCAAATTGAGCGTGCATGTTATTCCTTCCTTACGGCACATATGATGAAAGTAAGCATCACTTTTTCCCTCTCACCTCCCCACTTTTCCCCTTCATTGAAAAAACTTTTTCTTGCCTCTTTGATGAGAGATAATTTGCCCTATTCCATTACTTCCTTTCTCCTCAACATATTTTTTTCCCATCCCTTAATTTTACCTTTTTTTAGATATTATCCCTTCCTATTCCACTCACCCTGTGTCCTCTGTCTATATGTATATAATCCCTCCAACTACCCAAATACTGAGAAAAGTCTCAAGAATTACAAACATGATCTTTCCATGCAGGAATGTAAACAGTTTAACTTTAGTAAGTCCCTTATGATTTTTCTTTCCTGTTTACCTTTCCCTGAATCTCTTCTTTCTTGTGTTTGAAGGTCAAATTTTCTATTCAGCTTTGGTCTTTTCATCAAGAGTGCTTGAAAGTCCTCTGTTTCATTGAATGATCATTTTCTTTCTGGTGAAGTGTTATACTTAGCTTTGCTGGGTAGGTAATTCGTGATTTTAATCCTAGTTCCTTTGACTTTTGGAATATCATATTGCAAGCCCTTCCATCCCCCATGGTATTAGCTGCTAGATTTTGTGTTATCCTGATTGTATTTCCACAATACTCGAATTGCTTCTTTGTGACTGTTTGCAATATTTTCTCCTTGACCTGGAAACTCTGGAATCTTGGTACAATATTTCTAGGAATTTTATTTTCATATCTCTTTCAGAAAATGATAGGTGGATTCTTTCAATATTTTACCCTCTGATACTAGAATATTAGGGAAGTTTCCTTGATAATTTCATGGAAGATGATGTCTAGGCTCTTTTTGTCATCATGACTTTCAGGTAGTTCAGCAATTTTTTTAAATTGTCTTTCCTGGATCTATTTTCTAGGTCAGTTGTTTTTCCAATGAGATATTTCATATTGTCTACTTTGTTTTTCATTCTTTTGGTTTGGTTTTGTAATTTCTTTGTTTCTCATAAAGTCATTAGCTTCCATCTGTTCCATTCTGATTTTTAAGAACTATTTTCTTTAGTGAGCTTTTGAACTTTCTTTTCCATTTGGCTAATTCTGCTTTTTAAAACATTCCTCCCCTTATTGGCTTTTTGTACCTCTTTTGCCTTTTGGGTTAGTCTATTCTTAAAGGTGTTATTTTCTTCAGCACTTTTTTGGGTATTCTTTAGCAAAGTCTTGAGGTGCTTTTCATGATTTTTTGCTTCTCTCTCATTTTTCTTCCCAATTTTTCCTCCACCTCTCTTACTTGATTGTCAAAACCCTCTTTGAGCTGTTCCATAACCTATTATCACTGCATATTTATTTTGGAGTTTTTTGGTATTGAAGCCTTAGGTTTTAAGGTTTCCTCTGATAGTATGCTTAGTTCTTCCCCGTCCAGAGAGATGGAGGTAAATACCTGTTCACCAAGAAAGTAACCTTCTATAGTCTTATTTTTTTCCCTTTTCGGGCATTTTCCCAGCCACTTACTTTATTTGTGAGTCCTTTGTCAAGTGGAGGGTATACTCTAGGGAAAAAATTCTCAGTTCCTCCAAAGCAGCACAATCAAGGGAGAGGAGTTTACTCCTCTCCTGTCCTGCACTCTGCTCTGGGACCTACCACAAGCTTTTCTGTCCAGTATCTGTGTGTAGAATTCCCTCTCCAGTGTCTCCACCAGCTCTACCAGGCCAGTGCACCTCCTCACTCCAGGGCTGCCACTCAGGCCTGAGATCCAGATGAGTTGCTTGATTCCTCCAGGGTCTTTAGGTGGAGGTCTCCAAAAGAGTCTGCCCCCACTCTGGGCCTGGGGCTAAGGGAGGACCCTGATCCCTTCTCACCCAGGTGAAAGAGCTTTCTCGCTGACTTTTGAAATTGTCTTTGGCTTTTGTGGGTTGTACAATCTGGGAACCCTAGCTGCTACCTGGGATTCAGTGCCCTGAAGCCTGCTCTGGTCCTGTCCCTGCTGTGCCTGTCTCCAAGCCCAGAGCAATAGGCCTTTCCTTTTAGTCTTCCAGGGTCTCTTGGGCTGAAAATCTCGTTCACTATGTCGTTTTGTGGCTTCTGCTGCTCTAGAATTTGTTTAGAGTCATTTTTACAGATATTTTATGGGCTATAGGAGCAGTTACAGCAGGTCTGTCTTTTCTCTCTGTCATTTTGGCTCTGACCCCCAGGGGGTGCTAATCTCAAGGAATAGGGAGAAGACATTTGGCCTTCAATTATTTCTTAATCATGAATAGTAGGGTACTATTGCTACTCTTTTTCACCAATTGCTATTATGAATCTTTCCTGGGGACTATTATTTAATATCCCAGGAGGGAGATGTGAATGCAGTAGTATATTTAAGAGATATTTCCTGCAACAATTGCTTTTTCTATTTGTCATATGAGTCGACATAAGTTAGTTTTAAGTCCATATGCCTTGGTTCCTTAGAGATGAGAAACTAAATACCCATAAATTAGAGCAAATATATCGTACAATATTATGATCTCACAGAGAAATATGGGCAAGGGAATATAAGACAAAGAGTATCAATACTTCTAAAGCCATATAAAGTGTACATTCATGTACAGCATGTGTAATAACACACCTCATTTATGTGTATTTGAGCGTTTGGTAATGGACAAATGGTTATTTATATCTGCCAGGGTGACATTCCTAAAGCATAAGTTTGATATTCTCACTCACCTGCTAAAACAAACTCATGAATTAAAAAAAAATCCAGTGAATGCTTTTTACCTCTAAGATCAAATAGAAATTCAAATCAAATAAAAAAACAAATACAAAGATCCATTCATACATAGCTCCTACCTAACTCAGTTTCACACATTCTATAATCAATATAATATACAACCATATGTATCAGGTATTCTTATGGATAGAGAAAAGTCAAACAATTCCAGTTCTCACGGAGCTTAAATTCTTTCAGAGAAGACAAGAAATACTTATAAGGTATGTACAAAAGAAACAAACAGGGTGATTTTATGGGTTGGAGAGGAGCTAAAGGAAGGGCTGAAGCATCAGGAAACCACTTGGATGAAGATGATGTTTCAGGCATATCTTGAAGGGAATGAAGTTTTCTAAAAGGTGGATTTGGAGGTGATAAACATAGGCTTAGTGGAGAGACTGTGTAAAAGATATGAAAATGGGAAGTGAAATTCAGGATATGAAAGAAAGTTTGTGTTCCACTCTGACTATACAGTAGAAAGCATGAAATTTTGTAAAATGTAGCTAGGCTAGAAAAATAGGTTAGTACAGTGTTGTGAAGAACTTCTAAATGTCAGACTGTGGAGTGAATTTGAACTCCCAGGAATGAGATAATTACTGGGATCTTTTTGCTGATTTTATTATGCAACCTTCAATCTTCTGTCACTATGTACAAAATACCCTTCTCCTCCTTGCATGCAGTGTACTTTTTTCTCAGCTAGGTTTCTTAGAATCTCTTACTACATTCTATTATAGGGGCCATACCTTTCACTCTGGAATTCCAATTCACTCTGGACCTCCTAGATTGGACACCAGGTCCCCACCCACCTAGCACAGAGTAAATGTAATTACTATATACTAACTGTTTCTCTTTTACTCAGGAACCCTAAGGGTATTACCTTTCCACTTTGATTTTTTTGGTTATTTTTTTTCTTTTATTAGAAGGGGCCCTCCCTTGAGCAACTACTTAAAGAGGCCTATTTATTGAATGGGTGTATCTCGCTCAAAGTGAGACTCTAATACGACCTTAGCCTAAAATGGCCAAGGTCCTTGGTGGCATAGTAGGCTGTCTTAGGTTGACCTGATGAATATCAGGCCACTGAACCCAGATGAATGTGGAGGAGAAAGTGAGGCTAGTTACCTTGAACAGTCTTCCTTCACTCAAATCAAAGTCAAAGGTAAGTCATGTTATCATCTTGATGCCATGGTTCTCTTTGAGAACAAAGGACAAACACAACTTTTTCTTCAATTATGTTTCTCAGAATCTCTCATTATCTTCTAATGCTTTCTGTGACATGAATCTTTTATTACTTCACAAACTTAAACATTCTTCCCCCTTTACCCTACATTCCCTAAAATGTATTTAATTTTGAGTAAGTTTTTATTAGTCTTAATATCCCTTGTCTTAACTCTCCTATAGAGTCACACATTCCAACAAATAACACTTTTTAAAGATCAAATATAAAGGAAAAAAGAATCAGCATATCTAATCAATACATTGGAAAAGTTGAAAAAATGCAATTGGCAACACTGAGGGCCTCCAGTGTTCACAAAGGAGTTGGTTAGGAGTGTCTTCTTTTACCCTTCACCCGATCTTCTGCCTTCTCAATTTGCTCTAAAATCTCATCCTTATAAGCATTACCTATTTACTAGGATTTCCAATCTCATTCTTCACAAGGACAAGTGTTCTCATGTGCTTTTAAGTGTCTCATCACTAGATGGAGACAGACAAGAGTTCCAGCACAAGGTCCTCATCATCCTTCACAGAAAACCTCTCTTCAACCACAGGAGCATTCATCAATAGCATCCACCTCCCATTATCAAAACAAAACAACCCAGTTCCCTAATCCTTTAGCAATTCCTTCTCCCACCTCTTCACCTATTCCTATAGAGGCTTCTTTCTTCCTGAGAGATCATAGGAGTCATCTTCAGCTTACTGCTTTCCCCTAACTTGAACAGGGCACATTAAATATTCCCATCTATCAGCTTCCTTCCCTACTCCCTTCCACATGCCCTCCCATTTTTCAATTTAGTCCCAAAGGAACATCGATCCACTAGTAGGAGGGTGCTCTCAAGTTCTGCGCACCACATCATAGGTCCGCCTATGCATTGTCATTTAAAATTGGTTTTCACTTTCACCTCGTCTCATTTTGTAAAGTTATAAAATAGTCTCGTAACTCTTTTCAGTTGTCACTCTGTTTCAGTTGCTATGCCTGACTTCTATTTTTTTTTAATTTATTCATTTTCAGTTTTCAACATTCACTTCGACAACACTTTGAATTTCAAATTTTCTCCCTGTTGACCGTTCCCCCAACCCAGGACAGGATGTATTTTAATTATTCTTTCCTGCAGACTGTCTCTCTTCTATCATACCCACTTCCCCCTTATCCCCTTCCCTTCTATTTTTCTTTAGAGCAAGATAGATTTCTATACCCCATTGCCTATATATCTTATTTCCTAGCTGCATATAAAACCAATGTTTAATATTTATTTTTAAAGCTTTGAGTTCCACCTTCTCTCCCTCCCCCTCCCTCATCTACCCTCATTGAGAAGGCCAGCAATTTTCTCTATGTTATACATGTGTAGTCATGCAAACCAATTCCATAATAGTACTGTTTTGAAAGACTAACTATATTTCCCTCTATCCTGTCCCTCCCTCCATTTTTTTTATTCTGTCCTTTGACATGTCCCTCTAAGAAAATGTTTGCTTCCAATTACCCCTTACCCTAATCTGAAGTCCCTTCTGTTATATCCCCTCTCTTATTCCCTTACAACCTGTCTTTCTTCAAGGTAAGATAAGCTTCCATACACAGCTGAGTGTGAGTTATTCCCTCCTGAAAGCAAATCCAATGAAAGAAAAGCTTTCTTATTTCCTCTCATTTTCTCTTTCTTCCCCTCCACTGGTAAAACTCTTTCTTGCATCTTTTATGTGAGATAATTCTGGTAGTATCTAAGATTCTTTAGAGTCAAGGCTAGAGATTTAGCGACACAATTTCTACAATGACTAAATGAGATAATATTTTTACAAGACACGTAACACAATGCCTGGCACATAATAATTTCTGTATAAATGCTTATTTCCTTTCCCTCCCTTCCTCTACCAGGGCCAACTGTAGCAGTCAGGTTGTTGCAGTAGAAAGGGTGAGAAACTGTCTTGATTCACATCCTGTCTCAGGCACTTTTATTACCTAGTTAATCAACCTCTCTGAGCCTGTTTTCTTACCTGTAAAATTCAGCTAATCATGCAGTAGCTTTCAACCTCCCAATTGTGATTGTGAGGAGCAGCTAGATGCAGCTAGGTGGTGCAGTGGGTAGAGCACCAGTGTAGGAGTCAGGAGGACCTGAGTTCAAATCTCACCTCAGACACTTGACACTCATTAGCTATGTGACCTAGGCAAGTCACTTAACCCCAATTGCCTAATCCTGGGTCATCTCCAGTAATCCTGATGAATATCTGCTCACTGGATGCAGATGTCTCTGGAGGAGAAGTGAGGATGGTGACCTTGCACCTGAGAGCTGTTCCTCCCTCACTCAAAACAAAGTCAAATGCAAGTCATGTCATTATTTCTCTGATGGCACGGTCTTCTTCGCAACAAAGAAAGAACACACACACACACATGAAATAATTTGTTGCATTCTGCCTCTCTCTTTCTTTTTCTCCTTATACATTCCTCTCAAACCTACTTTTCTTTTTTTAGACATCTTGTCATATTCAGCTCGCCCTGTGTCTTTCTTCTCTCTGCATACATACACGTATACATATATATGTATGCAGATATACACACACACATATATAAACACATACATACACATGTATATACACATATACAGACAAACATCTATATAGATACATAATGTGTATGTATATATATATACACATATGCTTACTTGCATAAAAACACATATCTTCCCTCCAACTACCTTAATGCTGAGGAAGGTTTCATGAGTCACAAATATTATCTTTCAATGTAAGAATGTAAACAGTTCAATTTTAATAGGTCCTGATTCTGGATGATGCTGGAAATATTTGAGATTTTTTAGAGTCAAGATTCTAGAGATTTAGCGACACAATTTCTTGTGTTCTTATGGTTTCTCTTTCTTGTTTACCGTTTAATGCTTCTCTTGATTCTTGTACTTTAAAGTCAAATTTTCTATTCAGCTCTGATCTTTTCAACAAGAATGCTTGGAAGTTCTGTATTTCATTGAAGTTCCATTATTTTCCCTGAAGTATGATATTTAATTTTGGTGGGTAGATGATTATTGGTTTTAATCCTACCTCCTTTGAAGTCTGCAATATCATGTCCCAAACTCTCTTCTCCCTTTGTGTAGAAGATGGTGAACCCTTCTTGATCCTGATTGTGTCTCCACAATACTTGAAAATTGTTTCTTTTTGACTGTTTGTAACATTTTCTCCCTCACCTGGGAACTCTGGAATTTGGATACAATGTTCCTAGGAGTGTTCCTTTTGGGATAGGTTTCAGGAGGTGATCAGTGAATTCTTTAAATTTCCATTTTACCCTCTGGTTTTAGAATATATGGTTACTTTTCCTTGAAAATTGCTTTTTTTGTTTTTGTTTTTTATTTGTTTTCAACAGTCATTTCCATAAATTTTAAGTTCCAAATTTTGTCCCTATCTCTCTCCTCCCCATCCCAAAATTCCAAGCATTCTATTGACCTCTTCCAAAAATCTGACCTCCCTTCTAACACCCCTCCTTTCCTTTATCCCCATCTTCTCTTTTGCCCTGTAGGGCAAGATAAATTTCTATGCCTCATAAACTGTAATTCTTATTTCCTAGTTGTGTGCAAAAACAATCATTTGTTCCTAAAACTTTGAATTCCAACTTCCCTTCGTTCCTCCCTCCCCACCCCCCACCCCCACTTAGAAGACAAGAAATTCAATATAGGCTAAATATCTGTAGATTTGCAAATGACTTCCATAGTAATCATGTTGTGTAAGAATAACTACATTTTCCTCCATCCTATTCTGTCCCCCATTTCTTCTATTCTCTCTTTTGACCTTGTCCCTCCCCAAGAGTGTTTACTCTAATTGCTCCCTCCTCCCATTTCCCCTCCCTTCTATCATCCTCCCACCCTGCTTATCCCTTTCTCCCTTACTTTCTTGCAGTGTAAGATAGTTTTTCATATCAAATTGAGTGTGCATGTTGCTCCTTCTTTGAGCCAGAAGTGATGACAGTAAGCATCATTTTTTCCCGCTCACCTCCCCCTTTCCCCCTCTATTGGAAAAGCTTTTTCTTGCCTCTTCTATGAATGATAATTTGTCCCATTCCATTTCTCCCCTTCTCCTCCCAATCTATTCATCTCTCACCCCTTAATTTTATTTTTTTAGATATAATTCCTTCCTATTCAACTCAACGTGTGCTCTCTGTCTCTCTGTCTCTCTATCTATACACACACACAGGCACACACATGCATGTATATATGTGTGTGTATGCATGTGTGTGTATGTGTGTGTGTGTGTGTGTATATAATCCCACCAACTATCCAGATACTGAGAAATGTTTCAAGAGTTACAAATATTGTCTATCCACGTAGGAATGTAAACAGTTCAACTTTAGTAAGTCCCTTGTGATCTCTCTTTCCTGCTTACTTTTTCATGCTTCTCTTGATTCTTATGTTTGAAAGTCAAATTTTCTTTTCAGTTCTGGTCTTTTCATCAAGAATGCTTGAAAGTCCTGTTTCATTGAATGACCACTTTTTCCCCTGAAGTACCAGTTTTGCTGGGTAGGTGATTTTTGGTTTTAACCCTAGTTCCTTTGACTTCTAGAATATCATATTCCATGCCCTTCAATCCCTTAATATAGAAGATGCTAGTTCTTGTGTTACCTCTATTGTATTTTCACAGTACTTCAATTGTTTCTTTCTAGCTGCTTTCAATATTGTCTCCTTGACCTGGGAACTCTGAAATTTGGCTACAATGTTCCTAGGAGTTTTTCTTTTTGGATCTCTTTCAGGAGGTGACCAGTAGATTCTTTCAACATTTATTTTGCCTTCTGGTTCTAGAATGTCAGGGCAGTTTTCCTTGATAATTTCCTGAAAGATGATGTCTAGGCTTCTTTTTTTGATCATGGCTTTCAGGTAGTCCCATAATTTTTAAATTGTTTCTCCTGGATCTATTTCCCAAGTCAGTTGTTTTTCCAGTGAGATATTTCACATTATCTTCCATTTTTGATTCTTTTGGTTTTGTTTTGTAATTTCTTGGTTTCTCATAAAGCGATTAGCCTTCATCTGTTCCATTTTAATTTTTAAAGAAGCATTTCCTTCAGTGAGGTTTTGAACCTCCTTTTTCATTTGGCTTATTCTGCTTTTTAAAACATTTTTCTCATCATTGGCTTTTTCCATCTCTTTTACCAGTTCGATTGGCCTATTTTTAAAAGTGTTATTTTCTGGGGTGGAGTCAAGATGGCGGAGTAGAAAGACACAGAGATACTAGCTCTTACCCTGCATCCCTTAAACTACCTGTAAAGAAGAACTCTCAACAAATTCTAGAACAGCAGAAGCCACAGAACAATGGAGTGGAGGAGATTTCTAGCCCAGAATGATCTGAAAGACCAATGGGAAAGATTTGCCACATGAGACACGGAGCAGAGCCCAGACCAGTGTTGGCCAGGTGGGCACCAAGAGAAGCAGATTCTAGCAGCCTTCAGGGGCAAAATCTTCAGTGGCAGCACAGATCCTTAAACCCACAGATGACAAAGGTCAGTGAGAGGGTTTTTTCTGCTGGCCAAGAAGGGAGCAAGGTGTCCCCATAACTCAGACCTACTCAGGTGCAGCAGGGGAGCAGCAGTGGATGGGGCTCCCAAAGCAGGCAGTAGCCATATCCATTGTTGAAGGACTCATTTTAAACTCCTGAGGGAATTGAGAGAACCTGTGTGGCGGCCCTGCCCCCACCTGAGCAGCTGATCTTAATCTCACACTGAATAGCTGCCCTGCCTCCACCTAAAGTCCATGAGAGTTTGGAGCAGTTCATCTGAATCTCAGCCCCCAGTGCTAGCTTGGCAGAACTGGAGGTGACGTGGTTGTGGAGAAGAAACTCAGAAGTCAAGTAACTGGTTGGGAAAATGCCCAAAAAAGGGGAAAAATAAAACCATAGAAGGTTACTTTCTTGGGGAACAGGTGTCTCCCCCCATTCTTTCAGATGAGGAAGAACAAGGCATACTGTCAGAGGAAGTCAAGGCCTCTGCTTTCAGGGCCTCCAAAGGGAACTTAAACTGGGCTTAGGCAATAGAAGAGGTTAAAAAACAAGTTATCCGCTTACTAAAGGAGAACCCAAAAATGCTGAAAAAATAATAACAGCTTTAAAAAAAGGCTAACTCAATTGGAAAAAGAGGTCCAAAAAGTCAATGAGGAGAAGGAGCTTTTAAAAAGCAGAATTAGCCAAATGGAGGAGAAGGTAAAAAAGCTCACTGAACAAAATAATTCGATGAAAGAGAGAACTGAGTTCATGGAAATGAATGACTATGAGTTAAACCAAGCAATTAGTGAACAAAACCAAAAATTTGAAAAAATAGAAGATAATGCAAAACATCTCACTGGCAAAACAACTGACCTGGAAAATAGATCCAGGAGAAACAATTTAAAAATTATGGGACTACCTGAAAGCCATGATCAAAAAAAGAGCCTACACATCATCTTTCATGAAATTATCAAGGAAAACTGCCCTGAGATTCTAGAACCAGAGGGCAAAATAAGTATTCAAGGAATCCACTGATCACCGCCTGAAAGAGATCCAAAAAGAGAAACTCCTAGGAACATTGTGGACAAATTCCAGAGTTCCCATATCAAGGAGAAAACACTATAAGCAGCTAGAATGAAACAATTTGAGTATTGTGGAAATACAATCAGGATAACATAGGATCTTGCAGTTTCAACATTAAAGGATCAAAGGGTTTGGAATGGGATATTCCAGAGGTCAAAGGAACTGGGATTGAAACCAAGAATCACCTACCCAGGAAATCTGAGTATAATACTTCAAGGGAATAAATGGTCATTCAATGATATAGAGGACTTTCAATCATTCAAATTGAGGAAAAGACCAGATCTGTATAGCAAATTTGAGTTTACAATAAAAGAATCAAGAGAAGCATGAAAAGGTAAAAAGGAAATAAAAATCATAAAAGACTTTCTAAAAATGAACTGTTTACATTACTACATGGAAATAAAACATTTATAATTTTTGAATCTTTTCTCAGTATCTGGATAGATGGAGAGATTGTACATACACACATATATACATATATAGACAGAGTTCAGAGTGTATTGAATCAGAAAAGATGATATCCATAAAAAATAAAATAAAATACAAATTAAAGGTTAACGGAGGAAAATACTGGGAAGAGAAAGGGAGAAATGGAACGGGGCAGGCTATAACTCATAAAAGAGATTAAAAAATCTTGTTCAATGGAGGAGAAAAGGGAGAAGGGGAGGGGGGTAAATGAAGCTACCCTCTCCACATGTGACTGAAGGAGGGAATAACATGCTCACTAAATTTGAAATGAAAATTTATATCACACCACAGGAAAGTAGGGGAGAGGTGACAAGTGGGGTGAGGGGAATGATAGAAGGGAGAGCAAATGAGAGGAAGGAGTTACTAGAAATAAATACTTTCAAAAAAGGACAAGGTCAATTATGGAGCGAAAATAAAGGGATAAAGTAGGACATAGTGCAATATAATTAGTATTACATAACATGATTATTATGGAAGCCTTTTGCAAAACAACACATATTTAGTCCGTATTGAATTGCTTGCCTTCTCAGTGGGGTTGGGAGGGAGAGGGGAAGGGAGAAAAATTGGAATTCAAAGTATTAGTAATGGATGTTGAGAATTTTTATTGCATATAATCAGGACATAAGAAATACAGGGAATGGGGTATAAAAATTTATCTTGCCCTACAAGAAAAGAGAGAAGATGGAGATAAGGGAAGGATGGGGTGTGATAGGAGGGTACGTTGAGGGAAGGAGTAATCAGAATGAAAGGTATTAGGAAGAGGGGGGAGGGGAGTGATGGAGAGAAATATTGGACATATTACAAAGTGAGGTAAAAGCAATTAGTATTAAAACAATTGACTGAATTAATTACTGAGAAGAAATCAATGACATCTTTAGTTTGGCGAAAAGAATTTTGGTCTAAATTTTCTAGAGGAAGGAAACCTCAGGTAAAATTTGGCATTGGTGGAAAAGTTAAGGTTTTAATAGTAAATTTGATTTTATGATTGCTAGTTAATCAGGAACTAGAACATGTATAGAAAGGCATGTAAGCCACTTAAGACTTGTCTCAAAAGGTGTTCCCTAGCCAAAGCGAAATTATAATCATATTTGAAACCTGGTTATTGGAACTTGCCATTTTTAGATGCTATGGGACTATTAAGTGATTGTTCTTATGAGTCTAACTCCAGGTATTAATAGCAAGAAAGGCGGTCTGAGCCTCCAATCCATGATGCCAGTAAGCTGGAGAGATGCTGATATGAACTGCAAAAGGTGATCTCATGGGAAGGGTAAGAGAGCTACTGTTTAGTCTGGGCTGAGGTATAATTCTCCTGACTCAATTTCCCCACTGGCACCTGGCAGACTTTGAGCCTGATTGAATGAGATTGGACTATCTAATCCTGCCTGGAATTGATATGAAGTGAGGGAGGCATTGTATCACTGCAATGTCCCTACTCTTGGTGGCAATTTCCTATAGTCAAAAGATTTGTAAGCTTAATACCAGATCTATTAAATTATAGATTATTGGTGGGGGAACATCCGAGATTAAGTCTAAAGTTAAAGTATTAGGCATAGGACTTTAGACCAACAACAATAAGTTAGAGTCCTTTAATTCTTAAGAATACTGTGGAGACAATTAGGTCAAGAGCTTGTGAAGTTAGCAACATAAATATTATTTGTGTCTCAGTTGGTTAATGTTTTAAAATATTCTTTTAAATTCCATATTATAAATGCTTTAAAAAGAAGTATCACCTGACCAAAAGTCTGAATTGTTTTATCTGTTATAAACTGTGTTAAAAATGAAAAATAAAATTAAAGAAAAAGTGTTATTTTCTTCAGCATTCTTTTGGTCTCCTTCAGCAAGCTGTTGACTTACTTTTCATGATTTTCTTGCATCTCTCTCATTTCTCTGTCCAATTTTTCCTCCACCTCTCTTACTTGATTTTCAAAATCCTTTTTTCAGATCTTCCATGGCCTGAGACCATTGCATATTTATTTTCGATGTTTGGGATAGAGAACCCTTGACTTTTATGTCTTTCCCTCATGGTGAGCATTGTTCTTTCTAATACAAAAGGATGGGAGAAAATACCTGTTCACCAAGAAATTAACCTTCTATAATCTTATTTTTTCCCCTTTTTTTGGCATTTTCCCAACCAATTTCTTGACTTTTGGTTCCTTTGTCAAGAATAGGGTATACTCTGGAGAACTGTAAGATCTCATTTCGTCCATCGTGGCACAATCAAGCCTGCACAGTGGTCTGGGGGCAACAAGAATCTTTTTCTGCCCAGAGTATGTGAGTAATAGAATTCCTCTCCACAACTGCCTCCAGTCCCACCTACCACTCAGAGCTGAGGTTCATATCAGCTACTCAATTCCCCCAGGGGCTTTAAGCTAATAACTGATGCTGGCTGCTGCCCGCTGTGATCACTTGCAGGTGATGCTCCTGCTGCTGCTGCCTCTGGTGGTGCCCGGGGCTGGGGCTAGTGGGGTACACTGCTCCTCTGTTGCCCAGTTGAAAAAGCCCTCTCACTCACCTGTGAAGCTGCCTTTGGTGCCTGTGGGTTGAGGGATCTGAGAACCTCCATGGCTGCTGGAGATTTCACCCCCGAGGCCTGCTATGGTCCTATTCTTCCTGGTGCCCACATGGCCAAGGCTGGGCTGTGCTCTGCTCTGCATCCAATGTGACAGACCTTTCCCATTGGCTTTCCAGGTCACCCTGGGCTGGAAATCTCCTTCACTCCGTCGTTCTGTGGTTTCTACTGCTTTAGACATTGTTGAGAGTGGTTCTTTGCAGGTATTTTATGGGATGTGGGAGAATAGCTAGAATATGTGCCTCCTTGTGCTCCACCATCTTGGCTCTGCCCCCGATAATTTCTTGAAAGATGATGTCTGTTCTCTTTTTTTGATCATGGCTTTCAGGTAGTCCAATAATTTTTTTGAGGGAGGGTTCTACAATACATCATTATTAAACACATTTTCACCTTAGTAAAATATAAATTACATAGAAGAATACATAGAAGAATTAAAACAAATGGGAGAATCCATGAGAAAAACCAAACCAAAACACAATGCAATACAAGACAAAATAGTCTGCTTCATTCTGCATTCCAGTTCCATTGTTCTTTATCTGGATATTGATGACATTTTGATTCAAGAGTCCTGTGGGAATGTTTTAGGTCTTTGCATTGCTGTGAAGGGTTGAGTCTAACAGAAACAGTCCTTACACACTGTGGCTGTTAGTGTGTGTAATGTTCTCTTGGTTCTGTTCATTTCACTCAGCATCAGTTCATATAAGCCTTTCCCATTTTTTTCTGACAGTCCAATCACTTTTAAGTTATCTTTCCTATATTTATTTCCAGGTTACTTATTTCTTTTCAAATAGTTCACATTGTCTTCTGTTTTTTCCATTCTTTTGGTTTTATAATTTCTTGATTTCTAATACAATCATTAGTAATCATTTTCTCCATTCTGATTTTTAAGAAATTATTTTCTTTAGTGAGTTTTTGGATCTCTTTTTTATTTGACCAGTTCTGCTGTTTAAGGCATTATTCTCCTCATTGGCTTTTTGGACCTCTTTTTACCATTTGTGTTAGTCTCATTTTAAAGTTGTTATTTTCTTCAGCATTTTGGGGAGTTTCCTTTAGCAAACTATTGGCTCATTTTTCATGATTTTCTTGCATCATTCTCATTTGTCTTCCCAATTTTTCCTTTATTTTTCTTACTTGATTTTCAAAGTCCTACTTAAACTCTTCCGTGGCCTGAGACTAATTCATATTTTTCTTGGAGACTTTGGATGTAAGAGCTTTGGCTTTGTTTTCTTCTTCTGCTTGCATGTTTTCTTCTTCCTCATCACCAATGACATAAGAAAATACCTCTTCACTGAAAAAGTAAGAATCAAAAGTCTGTTTCTTTTCCCCCATTTGTTCACTTCCCCTGCCAATTACTTGACTTTGGAGCTATGTGTTAAGTGTAGGGCTCGAGAAGCAGCCACTGTTTCAGTGGCTGATGCCACCTTTGGACTGGGGTCAGTGTCAGACTATGCTCCCCTCTTAACCACTTGAGAGACCCTTCCCACTGAACATCAAAGCTGTCTTTGGCATTTGTGGGCAGAGAAGTATAGAAACTGCTGCAGTTGTCAGTCATTTAGTCCCCAAAGCCTTATCCCAGCTCTGTCCATAACCAGCACGGCCCATGCTGAACTGCACTCTGTCCCCAGCCCTGTACAATATACCCTTCCTTTCAATCTTCCAAATTGTCTTGGGCTGAAAATTTTCTTCAGTCTGTCCTTTTGTGGCTTATCCTTCTCTAGAATATTTTTTAGAATCATTTTGACAGGTTTTTTGAGGAATTTAGCAGGAGAGTTGTAGCAGGTCTCTGCTTCTATGCCACCATCTTACCTCTGCTCACATTGGTTTCTATTTTTGTTCACCCATTCTGTATTTCTGTTTTCTTTTTTCCGCATTACTTGTGAAGTTTGTAATTTCATCAGGTCTGTGATTTTTCATTAGAATACTTTTAATGCATTTTTGTTATTGAATGTCCAACTTTTTTTCATTTATAGTGAAGCTCAGATTTGTACAGTAGATTACTCTGGGTTCCATCCTGTGCTCCACTGGTCTTTGGAACTCATTATTCTGTTGTCTCATTTAGTCTATTCATTTCGCATCCTTATTCCTCTTTTCGCCAGGTGCAGAATAGACTTTTGTTACTCAAATTTCCTTTCCTTTGTATTTAAAAATCTTTCTGCTATTTGCTTATAGAACTTGTTTCCTCAATCAAACTTAAATTTAATCATCTTGATCTTAGAGTTTGCAGCCCTCCACCCCTTTTCCTGTTACCTTCCTGGAAGTGATCTATGGATTCTTTCAATTTGCCCTTTTTCCTGTGTTCAGAAGTTCCAGACTTCTTTCTCATATCATTTCTTGGTTTGTAGTATTCAGGGTTTGGGGCTTCTCATTTTCTTCTAGGACACCTCTAATTCTTAGTTTGACTCTACTCATCTTGTTTTCAAAACGAATGTTTTGATTGAACATGGATATTATTTTATTTTCATATCATGGTTTTTTATTGAATCTTACAGCTTTTTTAACTTCTATTTACTTGCATTCACAATCCGTTGTCTTTTCTTTTCTAACATTCATAGAAAACTTTTCCATCACTTACTGAATTTTTTCTCTTCTGTTAATTATTTCTTCTCTGCAGTTTGAAAATTCTGCTACCAAATTCTTTTTCTCTTTTAAACAAAAACAATTTTTTGCAGTTCCCCCTCATCAAATGTTGAAACATTTCTTTTTGTTTTATAGTATTTGTGTTATGGCTAAATTTATTTATTAGATCATGCATCCTTTTGCTGTTGTCCTCCTTGTTTGTTTATCTGCTTCTGCACAAGGTCTTTGAGTTTTATTCCCCTTGAGGCCATTTATACTTCCTTAGTTTCCCCTATTGCCCATTTCTAATTTCTTTCCTGGTCTGCATGTCTCTCTCCATGGTTCCCTGGAGACTGAATCTCAAGGTGTCTTGGCCACCAACACTGAGTAATTGATAGTTCAATGGCTTTGGTCTCTGCCTCAAGTGACCCTCAAGTATAAAGAACTGGCCCCATCTAGATGCCGAACTCTTTCCCTCAAGTTTAATGGAGTGCCATATAATTACTCCTTCCCTCTCTTTCCACAAGTTTTGTCTACTCCCATTCACTCAGTTCTCTACTTCATCAGTACAAAGTGCTACCACACTTGCTGGTTTTGCAGCCTGGGAATATGTTCGTCATTTGGAGTTTGAACATTTTGGCAGTGAGAGGGAATAAGGTGGTGTATGGGTTTCAGTTCTATTGCAAGCTGAGTCTCAAGGTTTGTCCTTCTCCTTCTGCTCCTCTGTTCTCTGTCGCAGCAAAAATCCAGCTGTCTCACTGGCTATTGAAATCTCAACATTTTGTGGTTGTTGTTTTAGAGCTTGTACCTCAATGGCACTGGAAAAAGGGAGAAAGAGTCAGTGTATGGAGCTACATTTTCTTGCTAGTACAGCTTTTCTGCCAGTGAGTGGTGAAAGATGGGATGCTAACTTAGAGTAAGTTAGGAGTTCATGAAATTTTTAACCTTCTTTTGAGCTCCAGGTGTCTTAGACCATAAAGAGAGTTGAAGTTCTTTTATCTTAGGTGCATAACTGCTGTTCTGGAGAGGTTTGAAGGGTTCTGAAGATGAGAGAAAATTTCTAGTTCTCCATATTATTGATCACCTGCCGAATAGGCCATCTTAAATATATTTTGCAATTCTTAATGTATGATTTTTTAAAATTATTTATTTATTTGGTTTTGGCTTTCAACATTCACTTCTCTAAGATGTAGAGGTCCAAATTTTTTCTCCCTTCCTCTTCTTCTACTCTCAAAGAAAACATTTAATCTGATAAGGGCTGCACATGTACAATCATAATAGACATATTTCCACATTAGTCATATTATAAAGAAGAATTAGAACCAAAGGAAAATCCATGAGTAAGAAGAAACAAACTGAAAGAGAAAATAATATAATTTGATCTGCATTCAGACTCCATGATTCTTTCTCTGGATGTGGATCCCATTTTCCATCATGAGCCTTTTGGAATTCTCTTAGATTCTTATGTTGCTGAGAAGAGTTGAGTCTATGAAATTTAGTCAACACACAGTGTTGTTGTTACTGTTCTTCTTAGCCTTTCCAAGTTTTTCTGAGGTACACCTGCTCCTCACTTCATATGGAATACTTATATTCCATTACATTCATATACCACAACTTGTTCAGCCATTCCTCAATTGATGAACATCCATAAAATTTCCAATTCTTGGCCACTACCAAAATGGCTGCTCTAAATATTGTTGTATATATAGGTCATTTCCCCATTTTTATGATCTCTTTGTTATAGAAACTCGCATAGTTTTATAGCCCTTTGGGCATAGTTCTAAATTGCTCTCCAGAATGTTTGGATCAGTTCACAATTGCATCAACAATGTGTTATCGTTCCAATTTTCCCATGTCTTCTCCAAACGCTTATCATTTTCATGTTTTGTCATGTCAGTCAATCTGATAGGTGTGTTATACCTCAGAATTATTCTTATTTCTGTTCCTCTAATCAATAGGGATTTAGAGCATTTTTTGTGTGACTATAGATAGCTTTGATTTCTTCAAGTGAAAACTGCCTATTTATAATATTTGACCCTTTATCAATTTTGAAATGACTTGTATTCTGATAAATTTGAATGAGTTCTCCACATATTTTACAAATGGGGCTTTAGCAGAGAGATTGAAAGAAAGAAATTCCTTCCCTGCTCTCTGCTTCCCTTCTAATCTTGCTTGCACTGGTTTTGTTTGTGCAAAACATTTTTAATTTAATGTAATCAACATCATTCATTTTGCATTTTATAATGTTTTCTATGTCTTGTTTGGTCATAAATTATTCTGTTCTCCATAGATTTTACAGTTAAACTATTCCTTTTTCTCTTAATTTGCTTATCCTCTCATCTTTTCTTTTTAAATCAGGACCTTATCTTGATCTTATCTTGGTAGACAATATAATATATTGATGTATGACTGGTTTTTGCCATACTGTTTTCCAGTTTTCTCAACTGTTTTTGTTAAATAATGAGTTCTTCTACCAGAAAGTGGAGTCTTTGCATTTATCAAATAATTGATTACTATAGTCATTGACTACTATGTCTTGTGTATCCAGCATATTGCATTGATCTATCAATGTGTTTCTTAGTCAACTTGCTAACTTGTTTTAATAATTATTGCTTTATACTATGATTTCAGATCTGGTACAGCTAGGCTATCTTCTCTAGCATTTCTTTTCATGATTTCCCTTTATATGCTGGACCTTTTATTCCTCCAGAAGAATTTTCTTATTTTTTTCTAGCTCTATAAAATAGGTTTTTGATAGTTTGATTCACATGTCCCTAAACTAGCTTAAGTAGAATTATAATATTTTAAAATTAAATTAGCTCTATTTTTCACATTCTTAAATGTATGCACGTTGTCTTCCCCTTCTTTCCATAGAATGCAAGCTCTTTGTGGACATCAGGTAATTCATATTGTCTCTGAACTTTATTTATTCCCTCTATTTTCAGTGTATCCTTACTTCTTTGCACACAGTAGACAAGAGTGAATTTTGAAAGATTCCTGCTACCTGCCTTTTCCTTATAGCATCCTATTTCAAGTCTTAACTCAAATGTCATGTTCATCAAACTTTTCCTGATTCATCTTTCTGAGATATCTGTTTCCTTTGACTTTATAGTGTTTTGGAAGCTTATCTTGTGATTCTTACTGTTCAATTTATGGTTATTTATATGACTGTTAATCGATGGCTTTATTGGGATATATTGCTAAAGGTATATCAGTGAAAGTTTAAAAATAAAGGGAATATCTATCACCAAGGACCCTGCAGAGACCAGAATGTGTATAGGTAACTGATGTGTTCATGGAATAGGCAAGTCCATACACACACATGGTGAATATCTATGTCCAAGGAACATATGTGACCAGTATAATGCATATTTTCAAATTTGCACATTCACTTATTTCTTTGGGTAATATCTCTATGCTGTTCTCTGGTTTTACACTCTAGTGTTATGCTGCTCTTTTTTCTTTTAAGAGCAAACTGTTGATTTTTTTCTGCCTTGTGCCTTTTTTGCTGGGTTTTAACTTTTCTCTGCAACTTTTAGGTGATCTTTTATTGTGAAGTCACAGCTTCCACTAAAATAGCAAGGTCTTCTGCTTAATTAGTTTTGAGTCATAGGAATTATCTTTAGTACTTTTTAATCAATTCTAATTCTTGCTTGTGAAGAAGTTTGTGGGGCAAAAGTTCCACAACTATATGTAAGAAAAATTAAGTACAAAACACTAGAAAGATAGTTTCAAGAATTTAGGTCTCCTAAAGAAGGCTAGGTAGTGAATGTGAGAAGGATGTGTGAAAAAATGACAAACAACTCAAAGATATTGAGTCAAGAATATTATATATTGATATTCTCTTCAAGGAAGAGAAGCAAAACCCAATCTAAGGGACAGATAAAAATTGGAAAAAAACCAAGGAGGTCAAGAAATTTGATTAGAAATATTAAGTAAGCAAATAAAGGATGTAATGACAGAAAAGACACTATCATAATGTTGAGAAAATGGAGGTAATGATGTATGACTGCCAATACAGTAATTTTCAAAGGGTATCATTGATCACTTGTAAGGGATATAGTGGGATGAATTTTACAGTGGATTTGAGCATGACATTCTGTATCCTTCCTTGATCTATGACTATTCATGATTTTTTAAAGTGCAGTCTATTCTCCCACTTAGGACAGAGAATAAAGTAATTTGGACAACACATCTATTTACCCAGGACTCCAATGACAATGAGATGTTTCAAAACTCTCTGTCTTTGTTCCTGTCTTTCTCACACTCACACATCCATATTCACAGGTAGAGGTCTTCAATATAAAAACTTACCGGAAAAAATAGGAATCATTTAAGTCATAGGTGAATCCTACTAGTTTAAGACTTTAATGTAGTGTCATAGAATAAGAGAGTAAGAAAAAAAGTATCATGAAATCATTGCTAAGATACCTGTTTGAGGCAATTTTGTTAATGTCAAGTTTAATGCTTTGATATGGAAATAGTGCTTATTTCTAATCAATTCATTACTCAAAAATCATTTATTAATGAACACATATGATCTACCAGGCAATATATTTTGTATGGAGGATACAAAGATATGAATGAAAGAGACTATGTCTTTAAAGAGCATAAAACTAGTGAGAAACAAAAACATGGATATAAAAAAGATATTTGCAAATTATAAATAGATACAAGAGCATGTGGAAGGGAAGGTAGTATTTACCTGAGAGGACTAGGAAAGACTTTCATGGAAAAAGAAAAACTTTAGCTGAATTTTTGAGAAATTGAGGGATTTTACATTGCTTGAGAGGAGATATTGTGTATCTTAAGTATGCGAGGATATCAGTACAAAGACAAAGAGGTTAGAAATACTAGCATTTTTGAGGAATAATATGAATGTTACATGACTGAACCATTGTGTGTGTGAAGGGAATCAGTATGTGATATTGTGAGAAAAGTAAGATGGTACCAGGTCCAAAAGCATTCTAATTTTGTTGTTGTGGTTGTTTTAAATAGTATTTCCCCCCAGTTTTATATAAAGACAGTTTTTAATATTCATTTTAAAAAATTGAATTCAAAATTTTCTCTCTTCCTCTCCCTAAGGAGATAAGATTTTAAATAGGTGGAAAATAGAGAAAAATAGTATGCTTTGGTCTGCATTCAGACTCCATCAGTAGTGTCTTTGGATGTAAAGAGCATTTTCATCATGAGTCCTTTGGAATGGTGGATCATTGTATTGCTCTGAGGAGCTAAGCTATTCCTAGTGGAACATTGCATAACATTGTAGTTACTGTGTGCTCTGCTCTGTTCTCATTCTGCTCACTTCACTTTGCATTGGTTTATGGAAGGTTTTCTAGGTCCTAAAGCATTCTAAGTGTCAATCATCGGACAATCTCAACAAAATGGCAGACTAAACATTTTCTTGGAGGTTTTTGATGTAAGAGTTTTGACTTTGTTGTCTTCTGGTTGGATGTTTTGATCTTCTTTGTCACTAAAGTAACATTCTATAGTCTGAATATTTTTGCACTAGTTGTTTATCTTCTAAGTCAAGTTTAGCTACTCAGTCCCCCACTGTCTGTGGGCTGAGAGATCTGGAAGCAGTTGCTGCCTCCAACATCACCTCCACACTGGCTAGGGCTAAATCCTAGCCAGAACATACTCCTCTTTCACCCAGGCCCCAAAGAGTTTTCCCACTGACCCTCTAAGGTGTCTTGGGTGTAAATGGGTTGAGAAGTCTGAAAGTTGTACAGCTACCAGGAATTCAGTCCCCTAAGGCCTTCTCTGGCCCTGTCTATGCTCATGCAGTCCACACCAGACTGCTGTGCTCTCCGTCCAGTGTGATATACCCTTCTTGTCAGCCTTCCAGGTTGTCTTGGGCTGGGGATTTGTTTCACTTTGTCATTTTGTGGGTTCTGTAGCTCTAGAACCTTAGAGTCATTTTTAAAGGTATTTGGAGACATTTGAGGGAGAACTCAAGCAAATCCTTCCTTTTGCTCTACCATATTGGCTCTGCCCCCTTACATTTTCTTTTAGAAGCATACTTAGTACCCCACCCCTACTAGCTTCTCTCCTTTGGCATACCTTACAAATCTACTCATTCTCTTCTTTTTGGAAACTACATAGCGGTCTTTGTCTTCTTTCATTTATTCTGTCAATAAACACCACTTATGTCTACCTCTCACCCACTGCAACAAACCACAAACATTCTGCTAAGAGCAATTAAATTCTGCTTAACACACACACACACACACACACACACACACACATATATATGTATATATAGATATAGATATAACAGAGGTTGAAGTTAATCAAAAGTAAAATCCCAAACTTCAGAAGTAAGTAAATGAATGAAAAGAGAATATAAAAGAAAAATCTGAAGAGAAAGATTTCAAGGGGAAAAGATAAATTAAAAACTTAGATCAAAGCCTATAAATAAATCCAGAACATACTAAAATTAGAATGGTGAGTCCTAAATTATGAAAGTTACTAAAGACTGCTTTAGTAATATTACAAGACAAAGTAAAGTAGATCAGAACCACAACTGAATGCCCCTGATTGGCTCAAAAGTAAAATGAAAACCATGAACAGTTTGAAGGAACAAATGTCGGAACTTACGATGGACAGAGAAAAAACTCGTAGAATAAAAATCATACCAGGGGCAGAGCCAAGATGGGGGGGTGGAGCCAAGATGGCGGAGAAGAAAGACGCACATACACATAGCTCCGAACCCACAATCCATAGAACATCTGTAAATAGCAACTCATTGCGAATTCTGCAGGACCAGAGGCCACAGAACATTGGAGCGAAGGAGATTTCTGTTCCAGAGGGACCTGCAAACCTCTCAAAAAAGGTCCTTTATGCCGTGGACTGGGTGCCGTGGACTGGGAGCCAAGTACAGCCCTGCTGTGGCTGCGGGATCAAGATGAGCAGATCCAAGCGGGCTTCAGGGACGGGATCTCCAGCGGCCACGCAGGTCCCTCCACCCACAGGTGACGGGTGTGGCTGAGAGGGTCTCTTTGGCGGGTCGAGAGGGGAGTGGGGTGCCCCCATAACTCAGACCCCATCGGGAGGCAGAAGCGGAGGTGGGAGCAGACAGGGGCTCCCAAAGCCAGCAGGAGCCTGGATCCATTGTTGAAGGTCTCTGCATAAACCCCCTGAGGGAACTGAGCCCTGTGAGGTGGCCCTGCCTCAACCTGAGCACCTGAACTTAATCTCACACTGAATAGCAGCCCTGCCCCCGCCAAAAGCCCTGAGGCTGGAAAGCAGCATTTGAATCTCAGACCCAAGCACTGGCTGTGAGGATCTAGAGGTGAAGTGAGTGTGAAGAGAATATTCAGAAGGCAAGTCACTGGCTGGGAAAATGCCCAGAAAAGGGAAAAGAAATAAGACTATAGAAGGTTACTTTCTTGGTGAACAGGCATTTCCTCCCTTCCTTTCTGATGAGGAAGAACAATGCTTACCATCAGTCAAAGACACAGAAGTTAAGGCTTCTATATCCCAGCCCACTCAATGGGCTCAGGCCATGGAAGAGCTCAAAAAGCATTTCGAAAATCAAGTTACAGAGGTGGAGGAAAAGCTGGGAAGAGAAATGAGAGATATGCAGTCAAAGCATGAACAGCAGGTCAGCACCCTGCTAAAGGAGATCCAAAAAAATGCTGAAGAAAATAACACCTTGAAAAATAGGCTAACTCAATTGGCAAAAGAGGTTCGAAAGGCCAGTGAGGAGAAGAATGCTTTCAAAAGCAGAATTAGCCAAATGGAAAAGGAGACTCAAAAGCTCACTGAAGAAAATAGTTCTTTCAAAATTAGAATGGAACAGATGGAGGCTAATGACTTTATGAGAAACCAAGAAATCACAAAACAAAACCAAAAGAATGAAAAAAATGGAAGAGAATGTGAAATATCTCATTGGAAAAACAACTGACCTAGAAAATAGATCAAGGAGAGACAATATAAAAATTATGGGACTACCTGAAAACCATGATCAAAAGAAGAGCCTAGACATCATCTTTCATGAAATAATCAAGGAAAACTGCCCTGATATTCTAGAACCAGGAGGCAAAATAAATATTGAAAGAATCCACCCATTACCTCCTGAAAGAGATCCAAAAAGAGAAACTCCTAGGAACATTGTGGCCAAATTCCAGAGTTCCCAGGTCAAGGAGAAAATATTGCAAGCAGCTAGAAAGAAACAATTCAAGTATTGTGGAAATACAATCAGGATAACACAAGATCTAGCAGCTTCTACATTAAGAGATCGAAGGGCATGGAATAGGATATTCCAGAAGTTAAAGCAACTAGGAATAAAACCAAGAATCACCTACCCAGCAAAACTGAGTATAATACTTCAGGGAAAAAATTGGTCTTTCAATGAAATAGAGGACTTTCAAGCATTCTTGATGAAAAGACCAGAGCTGAAAAGAAAATTTGACTTTCAAACACAAGAATGAAGAGAAGCATGAAAGGTGAACAACAAAGAGAAGTCATAAGGGACTTACTAAAGTTGAACTGTTTACATTCCTACATGGAAACACAATATTTGTAAATCTTGAAACTTTTCAGTATATGGGTACTGGGTGGGATTACACACACACATGCACACACGCACACACACATGGAGACAGAGTGCACAGAGTAAATTGAAGAGGATGGGCTCATATCTTTAAAAAATGAAATCAAGCAGTGATAGAGAAATATATTGGGAGGAGAAAGGGAGAAATGGAATGGGGCAAATTATCTCTCATAAAAGAGGCAAGCAAAAGACTTATTAGTGGAGGGAAAAGGAGGGGAGGTGAGAGAAAAACATGAAGCTTACTCTCATCGCATTCCACTAAAGGAAGGAATAAAATGCACACTCATTTTGGTATGAAAACCTATCTTACAATACAGGAAAGTGGGGGATAAGGGGATAAGCAGGGTGGGGGGGGATGATGGAAGGGAGGACATGGGGAGGAGGGAGCAATTTGAGGTTGACACTCATGGGGAGGGACAGGATCAAAAGAGAATAGAAGTAATGGGGGACAGGATAGGATGGAGGGAAATATAGTTAGTCTTATGCAACACAACTATATGGAATTCATTTGCAAAACTACACAGATTTGGCCTATATTGAATTGCTTGCCCTCCAAAGGGAAGGGGTGGGGAGGGAGGGAGGTAAAGAAGTTGGAACTCAAAGTGTTAGGATGAACTCTCGAGTAATGTTCTTGCCACTAGGAAATAAGAAATACAGGTAAAGTGGTATGGAAAGCTATCTGGCCCTACAGGACAAAAGAGAAGATGGAGACAAGGGCAGAGAGGGATGATAGAAGAGAGAGCAGATTGGTCATAGGGGCAATTAGAATGCTTGGTGCTTGGGGGGGGAGGGGACAAAAGGGGAGAAAATTTGGAACCCAAAATTTTGTTAAAATGAATGTTAAAAGTTAAATAAATAAATTAATAAAAAAAAGAAAGAAAAAAAATCATACCAAACAGCCATGCAAAATCCAAAATGCATGATGACTCAGCAAAGAAGCAAAAGAAATGTCGACATATTTGGAACCTATATGATTCTGAAATGAAGGATAATGCACACTAATTTTTCAAAAGGAAATGAAAAAATATGAATAAAGATCTGATGTTTCTATAGGCAAAATCATTGATCTCAAAACCTAAGATGCAGAAAGATAAAATAAAATCACGTCCTTTAGAAAAAAATGTGACAAATAGAAAAACCTGAATACCACATCATTGCAAATGATGTAGTAAAAGGACTTGAAATTTCTGAATACAGAAAAGAAAGCATGAATTAAAAGAATCCAAGATTAGTTAACGAAAAACAAAGCAAAATATTGCTTTCTTCAAACTCCAAGACATTTGAATAATGAAGAATATTTAAATTTAATAATGCAATAGACAAAGATGAAATTCTTCAAATGATCAAGAGAAAGAACCCCAAATATATAGGGATGCATATGTTGGACAAATAAATAGAAAGAAATTCAAATAGTAAAACATTATTTTATACTATACACCTAACCTCACAGAAAGCAATGGAAGGAGATGTTATGATAATCAAAGGAGCTAAATAAAGAACAGAAAATGCCACACATACAATGCTAAGTGTAAATAACAGTGAAAAAAGAGAAATCTATGTACAGCTAATTAAAAGTATCTAGAACTGGAGGGAAAGAAAATTCTTTTTGAAGCACAACCTTAAATTTGTAAATTTTCTAAAGAAAAGAAAAATAAGAAAGGTAAACAAATATCACTAAGAAGAGAAAGATAATGAGTCATATAAATACTCCATCGCCATAAATTATTTTTAAGAGAGTAAAAATGTAAAGTGAAGGGAATAATAACGATGATTATAATCCAGAAGGAAAAGTAATAATTTTTATTTGAAGCACACAAGGAGAAAAAAATGAATGCAGAATTTACAGAAAAAGAGAGCAACGAATGTGCAGTACTGAAATGCTACAGAATACACTACAACCGTCACTCTTAATGTTGTATCAGTGCATCCTGTTGAGCAAAGTTTTAGAACTGAAAGTGTATAAATAGCAAGAGGGGAGGCATAGGACAATTAGCCATGGGAAAAGTACCCTAATCAAGCCCTGGGTAAAATGACCAAGGGAATATAACATAAATACATACTTAAATACATACTTGCAAACATATATATCATCTTGGGAAGAAGAGGAATGATAACATAAAGGAGAGAAATAGATAACTACATTGAAAGTATGAAATAAAAATGCAGTTGGGGAAAGGTAGGTTAAGTGAACAGCACTCATTAAGGGAATAAAAATATATTTTAATGGGAGAAAGAGACAATATGATAAGTCTAATAAAGAGAAAATCAGGGCACAGTAAATTTTGAGTTGTGGTGTTTCAGAAGACTTTTGAAAGTCCTTTGGACAGCGAGGAGATCAAACCAATCAACATTTAAGTAATAACCTCTGACTATTCATTGGAAGGGTAAATACTGAAGTTGAAGCCTAAATACTTTGGCCACATAATGAGAAGACAAGAGTCACTGGAAAAGACTTAGATGCTGGGAAAAACTGAAGATAAAAGGAGAAAGGGATGGTAGGGGATGAGATGGACAGATAGCGTTATGGAAACAATGAAAATGAACATGGGCAGACTTCAGGAGATAGTGGAGGAAGCAAGACATGCTATGATCCAGGGGGTCATGAAGAGTTGGACATGACTGAATGACTGAACAACATCAACACAAATGCAGAGGGAGGTTACTTGCTGAGAGAAAGCATTATTCTTCCATGCAAATGTTGTCCCACGCTAAAGGAAGTTAAAACTCCAGGGCCAACAAGAAAAATAAAGGTTGGGAGATCTATGCTCAGAGATAAGAATGGATAACAAAGGGTAAGAAAATTGAAAGTGGGGAGGGAAGGAAATTAAATTGGGGTGCATGAGTTGGAACGAAAGGTAATTTCTAGGTGCAATATTCATTCTTTTTCTTTCTCTTGTGAATTTATATGCTATCTTTCATATTTTCAATTTATATTTTTATATGTTATATTTTTAAGACTGAGACGCATCAGGGGAGAAAAGGGGATAAAAGGGCAAGATGTACCAAAGCAGAAATGCAAATTGGTTAGATGATAACGTTCAAATTTGGTACTTCAAAAGTTTTAATTACGTGAGACACACAAACACATTAAAGAATTAATAAATATATGTAATTAATGAATACTGTTTTTGAATATGCAGAATGGAAAGTTATGAAGGAAACAAGATGGAGAAATAGTCCTTAGAAAATAAAATACATAAAATAAACAAGAGAAAAGGGGACAAGACGTTTTGAAGGGAAAGAAAAACAGAAAGATAGTCATAAATTAACAAAAAGCCTCCAAAACAAGGGGAAGAAAAGGATGACAAATGAGAGGTGAGGATTGGAGTGGGAAAGAGAAACCTGTAAGAACAGAGAGCCATCGTAGTAGGTTGAGCAAAATTTTAAAGGGACAAAGTGTTGATGTAGAAGAGAAACAAAATATTCCAATTAGAATCAATAATGGGAGCATCAGTATAAAAAAAAAAAAACATATGTGAGCCCAATTCTCATAATTTTAAAATGGGGGTCAAATAAACTATCCAATAAAATGTAGTAGAATAGATTGCATAAGAAAAAATGATTATTTCTAACAGAAAATGCATTTTGAAAACAAAGAGATATATGGAATAAAAAATGAGAAGCTGGTACAAAATTGCATGAAGAGAATTAAAAGAAAAGTATATCAACGTATGAGACAAAGCAAAACTGCAGCTTCATAAAGTAAACACAGAATCATGGAAATTACAATGTATTTAAAGGAAATTAGACAACAAATCAACATCAACATTACACTGATAGGCTCTAAACAGTATAATATCTAAGCTCATAAAGGAATGATCTAGTATGGTAAAATATAAACACCAATATAGTATAATAATTTACTGTTCCTCTGTCAGAGTTGTAAATCCTTATTAATAACAACAAAAAAAGAAAAGGGAAAAACTACTCTAGGAAATTTGAGAATTTTGAGATCTCTCAGTGAGACTATTGAAACAATTACATAAATTTCTAGCACAATATTGATATTTTGAATAAATTGATGATGTATCAGGGCACAGAGAAATAAAAACTAAAGGTAAAAAAGCAGAAATGCCAAGAGTGAAGCACAATTAACATGATAACTCAAACAAAAAACACCGTTCAAAATAGAGAATTAATGAAATCCTAAACAACAAGAGCATAAAAGAAGAAACCATAGAATGAAGAATTATGTTGAAGAAAATAATGAGACAAGAGAAATTTTTTTTGATATGCCTACATGTATTTGTATCAAATGATTAAATCGAGTTGCTACATCAAGTGTATGTAGATATTTGTATCCAACTACATGAAATATATCATTTAGCTATATCTCAAAATTGGATTAAAATTAAACTAGTAATCAGAGACAATTTTCGCCAAAAAATGCAAGTTCGAAAAATAGGAAAATAAATGATTAATGATTTCAAAGTGATTTTAAACTAGAAATGCGTCAAATAAACAGAGTTTAAGGAAAAGGAAAAACATAAATCTTGAAAATCAAGAAAGAATTAAATAATTGAAAAAGATAAAGTATTAGAGGAGCAAAAAATTAAGCTGGTTCTTTGAAAAAAAAAAGTAACAAAATTGATAAGATTTTATTTAACTAACCTGATTGAAAAGAGCTTAGAAAATGAAATAAACAAAATAAAAAAAAATGAATGAGGAGAACTTAAACCTAAAACAAAAGAAATAAAAAGAATTTTATCAGAACTTTCTCTGTACAGTTATAGGACAAGTAAAACATGACAAAACAAAGAAGATTAACAGACCAAAAGAGATACTTTAAATAATCCAGTCTTAGACAATGAAATTCACCTACCTGCACAGGGACTACTAAAGCGGGGAGAAACGGATAATTCCTCTTTTTGATGGTTTTAAATGATGTTTATCAAAGCAAAAAAAAAAATAACATCATTACTACAAAAGTTATTCTCAAAATACTGAAAAACAAAGCATTCAACTAATTCCTTTTAGGAGTCGCATATGTTCCTATTATCCAAAGTAAAGAAGAAAAAAGAAAAAAAAGAGAATTATAGATATCATTATTCCATATAAAGTAAAAAATTTACAAATAAAACTCGGCAAAAAGACTCCAGCAAAGAAAAAGAAAAATATTATAAACAAATTATATTTATATTAGGGATACAAGAATGGTCAAGCTTCAGGCAAGCTATCAGCATATTATAAATTTTGAAAAATAAGGATAACTGAAAACAGCTAAAACAAAATGATTAGTCCTATAGAAACAGAAAAAGGTTATTTTTTTATTTTTCCAATTAATACACCCAGTTAAAGTACATTTTTAAAGGCCTTATAAATGCAAAAGAGGGACCTTTTAAAGTTTGATGTAAAGATTTATCTAAAACCCAAAGCTAACATTATAAACAATTGGAAAACACTAGAAATTTTTTCATTACATAAAAGAGTAAAGCAATGATGTCTGCCTTGTTTACTATTCTTAATTATTGTTCTAGAGCTAATACCACTCACTATAAGAGAAACACTAAAGAATCTATACATAGTCAAAGAGGAGGAAAACCTATCTATACTTTTTTGCTTAAGGCACGATGTTTCACTTAGAATATTATTGGGAATAAAACGATAAAAAAAAAAAACTTTGGGGGGCAATGTATGGCTTTAGCAACAGTATGAGATAAGAAATAAACTCATTGAAATCATCACTTAGATGATAATGATAACAATAGAAAAGAGCAAAAGACAGTAGGCAAAAACAGAAGGGCTGTTCCATTCAAAATAAGTATAAAACACATTAACTATTTGGAAGTCAATCTATCAATGATGATTATTGTATTTCATACACACACACACACACACTATATATATATATATATATATATATATATATATATATATATATATATATATATATATATATATATATATATATATATATATATATATATATATATATATATATATATATATATATATACAAATAGGGAAACTATATTCATATCCTTCTCTCATTTACTAGGTAATAATAGTTTTAAAAATATGAGTTTCTTGACATGACATAACTATGCCTCACTGAAGTCTTGCCTCTATTTACTTCAGGAATCTTTTATGCTCACTAAGTATAGAGCTTCCCCCAAAAAGGTTGCTTGTCACTTCAGTAGTATCTGTGCTTCACTCAGGGCAGACCATCAGTCTGGGAGGTCAAATCTTTCCAAATATCCCCCCAAACTGTCTTAGGTGAACAATTGCTTTACCCTGAATTTCAGTTATGTCTTTCCTCAAACTTCACTTTAGGGTGTTAGTATAAATTATTTGTGGGAGAATTTGTGAAAGCCTAGTAATTTCCTGCCATTATCCACCATCTTCCCAGAATCCAATCTCCCTAAATTATTAAAAATTGAAATTGGATTTACCCAAAATAACTGCAACACTTAACATTCTGTTGTCAGGTAACATTCTTTTTTGTACCCTCTTCTTTATTTCAGACTTCCTGAAAAAAAATTTGGTGGAGAAGGAGCAGAAGAAAGAAATACACACATTGGATAAGAAGAAGGAAATGAGGACATAAAGAAATTTGGACTAGTGAAGTGGGCCTAGAGGGTATTTGAGGATAATAAATTTCAAAAAAATTTGGAGAAATTGTAAGTAATTTGAAAAACTAGCTCTGGACCTCGATAATGGTAATTGCTCTATACCTTTACTGTATAAGAAGCCAGCAATAAGACAATTTATGAGCATCAAAAATCAACAGAACCTGAAGAATTCTCAAGAAGGAGAATGGAGAAAGTAAGAAGAAATATAAATCATTACACAAAACCTGATTACAGAAGTCAACTTCAGATGCAAAAGATGGGAGAAGAATGTAGGAAAAGTAGAGTTTTTTTTTTTCCAGAAAAACATCTGAGATTGAAATTTAGTGGACTAAAGGCTTAATATGAGTCATCAGTATGATGTGGCAGCCAAACACCCCTACCAAAAAAAAAGACAACCACAACACAAAATACTTTAATGTGATATTGGGCACAATTATGATGGTCCTAGCTTTTGAGAATAGGGAGAAGACAGTCCCACCGCATTGTGCTTTCATCAGACTTGGTATACCTACTTTGCCATAGAAAGTATCCTGGTATCATAGTTATCTCTATTTTTTTTTTTTACTTTTACTATTACTGCTAATAGTTCTAATGACTATGAATCTATGATTGGAAGCCAGATTATGGGAAAGAAAAGAACACTGAATGAATAATTTTTGTTTTTCTGTTTATTTACTTACTTTTAGTTTTCAGCATTCATTTCCGCAAAATTTTGAGTTCCAAATTTTCTCCCCATCTCACCCCTCTCCCTACCCTAAAATGCCATGTATTCTGATTATCCCTTCCCGCAATATGCCCTCCCTTCTGTCACACCTCTCCCTTCCCTCATCCCGATCTTCTCTCTTGTCTTGTAGGGCAAGAAAAATTTCTATACCCATTATCTGTATTTCTTATTTCCCACTTGTATGCAAAAATAATTCTCAACGTTTGTTCCTAAAACTGTGAGTTCCAAATTCTCTTCCTTCCTCCTTGGTTGTTCATCTGAAAAGCTAGAAAAAGAACAAATTGAAAATCCCCATGTAAATGCGAAATTAGAAATACTGAAAACCAAGGGAGGGTTTATGTTTCCTTTAGCATTTGTCCAATTTCCCCAGTTAGGGTTTGTGCTTCCGTTGTCATTTCTTCAATTTTCATTTTTAAAGAGATGTTCTCTTCGTAGAATTCTTTTCACTTTCACCCCCTCCTCCTGCAGCCTTCCCCTCCTTCTTACACGCCCCCTGGCCCTTTTACTCCCCTTTACTCTTGTTGGTCTTCTGTCCCTTTTAGCCTCCCTCCCCTTTCTTCCCACTTCACCTCCTACTACCTATAGAGCTAGTTGAAATTATCTACTTAAGTTTATTCTTCACTCCTTTAAACAAATCAGATGAGAGTACCTCTCAAACAATGCTCATATCCCTCCCCTCCTTCCCTCTACTTTGTACTTCTTCCTGTGATGTAATTTGCCATTTTCTGCTTCCTCCTTTTCACACCTCCTATTACAATCCCTTCTCATACTTAAATTATATTTTTGACATGACATCATTTACTTTATGCCCGTTCTCTCTATGTATATCCCTTTTTTCATAATAGCTGCACAATTCTCAAGATTAACAGGTATCATCTTCCCTTATAGGGAGGTAAACAGTTTGCCCTAATTGAGTAACAAGTTTTTGTTTACCTTTTTTACCCCTGTTTACCTTTTTATGATTCTCTTGAGACCTGCATTTGAAGATCGAATTGTCTATTGAGTTCTGGCGTTTTGTTCAGGAAGCTCTGGAAATCCCTTATTTCGTTGAATGACTTTCTCCTTGCCTGAAATATTATGCTGAACTTTGCTGGGTAGTTGATGCTTGGTTGAAGTCCCAACTCCTTTGCCTTATGGAATATTGGGTTCCAATTCTTTCGATCTTTTAATGTAGAAGCTGCAAGGTCCTGTGTGATCCTGACTGTATGTTCTTGATATCTGAATTGTTTCTTTCTGGCTGCCCGTAGTATTTTCTCCTTCACTTCATAACTCTGGAATTTGGCAACGATATTTCTTGGGGTTTTGAGTTTGGGATGCCTTTCGGGAGGTGAATGGTGGATTCTTTCGATGATTATTTTGCCCTCTGAATCTAGCACTTCTGGGCAGTTTTCCTTGATGATGTCCTGGAAGATATTGTCCAGGCTCTTTTCTTCATCATGGGTTTCTGGCAGGCCAATAATTCTTAAATTTTCTCTCCTGGATCTATTTTCCAGGTCAGTTGTTTTTCCAATTAAATATTTTACATTTTCTTCTATCTTTTCATTCTTTAGATTTTGTTTGACTGATTCTTGCTGCCTCATTGAGTCATTAGTTTCTACTTGCCCAATTCTAATCTTTATCACATTGTTTTCTTCAGTTACCTTTTGCATCTCCTTTTCCATCTGACCAATTTTTCCCTTTAAGGAGCTATTTTCTCCAGTTAATTTTTGTACTTCCTTTTCCATTCGACCAGTTTTCCCAATTAGGTTTTGGATTTCCTTTTCCGTTTGATCAACTCTTCCTTTTAGGGATTTATTTTCTCCAGTTATTTTTGAACTTCCTTTTCCATTTGCTCAATTTCCCTTTTCAGAGTGATGTTCTCATCAGTGAATTCTTTTTTTATGATTTTAAAATCATTGGCCAGTTTTTCTCCTATTTCCTTCTTCAGCTGTTCCAGGAGAGCTGCTTGTACTTGCGAGAACTTCATAGTCCCTTCTGAAGTTTCAGATGGAAGTACAGTCTCAACTCTGACCTCTTTGGTGTTTGTGTTTTGGTCCTTATCCCCATAGAAAGATTCTATGGTTTTTTCACCCTTCGTCTGCCTTTTCCTGTTCATGATGTTGACTGAGTGTTGTAGCTTCTGGTTTTTTCAGTCAGAAGCTACAGAACTTTGCGTTGAGCTGATGTGTGAAAAAGCTAAAAGCAGATTTTTGTATTTTGTTTCCCGGATTAACCCTGGGGTTAGCTTGTTAAGTGTGTGGGAGGAGTGGTCTGGTCACAGGAGATCTCCTCAGCTGAACTGAGGCAAAGGCAAGCTCAGGGGATGGTGATCCCAGCTTCCCTATTGTCTTCCCTTTTCCCCTGGAGGGCTGAGGCACGCCTAGATGCTAATGCGTATTCCCACCTGTCCTGGGGCTTCTCTCCTGGAGCTGAGGCTTGCCTGGGTCTTAGTGCAAGTTTTCTCTGCCCTGGGTCCTCTGTCCTTACGGATCGCCTCCACCACAGTAGGAGGAATCCCCCTTAGCTATTTTCCTAGCCTCAAGTGTTAGGAGACTATTTGCCCCTTCTGCTGTTCCCGCTTATCCAGGATTTTTCTCGGGAAATATTTTATGGTTCTTTCACAGTCATCGGGGGGGAGGAGAGAGCATTTACTGATCACTCCACCATCCTGGCTCCCGGACGTTCAAGTAGGTGACTTACGGAAGTTTAATCTTCAGGCTGAAGGTCTCAGGAGCTGCTGCGCTGATATGTGGTACTCAGCGGCTCTCACCGGCTCAGTTTGGCTTGTCTCCTGCTCCACTGGTTCCACTCGCTGCTCTCAGGCTCTCAGGTCCCTTCCATCCTGCTGTGCTGACCACACTGTGCTGTGCGCTGGAGGCTCACCCCGGTGGAACAGATCCTTCCTGTGGACCTTCCAGTCTAACCTGGGCTCTGAATCCATTGCAGTCTGTTTCCCACTGGATTCTTCACTTCCAAAATTTAGTCAGATTCTCCTTTCAGAGGTATCCAAAGGAGTTTGTCCAGGAGCTTAGGTGAGTCGTTGCTCTCACTCCACCATCTTGGCTCTGCCAAATTCTTTTTGCATACTTTTATAATAATTGGCCAGTTTTTCTTCTATTTCCTTCTTCATCTGTTCCAGGAGAGCTGTTTGTGCATGCAAGCAGTTCATAGTCCCTTTTGAAGTTTCAGATGGGAGTACAATCTCAATACTGACCTTTTTGGAATTCGTGTTTTGGTCCTTGTCCCCATAGAAAGATTCTATGGTTGTTTCTCCCTTGCTTTGATTTTTTTTCGCCCATGATGGTGAGGCTTTATGTGTTGTGGCTTCTGGTTCTTTCAGTCA
This sequence comes from Notamacropus eugenii, assembly GCF_028372415.1. NCBI lineage: Eukaryota > Metazoa > Chordata > Mammalia > Diprotodontia > Macropodidae > Notamacropus > Notamacropus eugenii. Next base: position 717,993 of record NW_027325092.1, read on the forward strand.
GAAGCTGCAGAACCTGGTATTGAGCTGACTGGTGTGAAAAAGCTAAGGGCAGGTGCCTTTTCACCTTTTTATTTTGTGTTTTCTGGATCAGCCCTGAGGCTAGATTGTTAAGTGCAGGGGAGGGGTGATCTGGTCATGGGAGATCTCCTCAGCTGAACTGAGGCAAAGGCAAACGCAGGGGCTGGTGATCTTGGCTGCCCTATTGTCTTCCCTTTTACCCTGGAACACTTAGGCATGCCTCCTCTCCTAGTGCTGAGGCACACCTGGGTCCTAGTGCTAGTTTTCACCACCCTGAGGCCCCTCTCCTTCTGGTTGGCCTCTGCCACAGCAAGAGTAATCCCAGCAGAAGAAGCATGGGATAGAGTCCCAGTGCCCCAGAAGAAGAGATCCACCTTAAAAGCCAGGAAAAATTGCATCATCATGAGCAAGAGTAATCCCCCTTAGCTATTTTCCTAGCCTCAGGTGTTATGAGACTGTTTGCCCCTTCTGCAGATCCAACTGATCCAGGATTTTTCTGGGGAAATATTTTATGGTTCTTTTGAGGTGAAAATGGGGACAGGAGAGAGTATTTAACCATTACTCCGCCATTTTGGCTCCCAGAAATTCAATTAGGTGACTTGCAGATGTTTAATCTGTGGGCTGAAAGTCTCAGAAGCTGCTGCAGCTGATAACTGGGGCTCAGCGACTGTCACTCACTTGGTTCTACTGTTCTCCCGCCCTGGGCTGCCACTCTGCCTTTCCTCCTCAGGCCTCCCCACGGCTTTCCAGCCATGACACTGAGGGATGCACTGTGCTGTGCTCTGTGAGCTCACCTCCGTGGAACAGATCCTTCCTGTGGACCTTCCAGTCTGTCCTGGGCTGTTAATCTGACACAATCTGTCTCCTATTGGATCCTGCACCTCCAAAATTTGGTCAGATTCTCTTTTTAGAGGTATCTGAAGGAGTTTGTCTAAGAACTTAGGTGAGTCATTGTTCTCACTCTGCCCTCTTGACTCTGCCCCCCTCAAAAACTGATTTTCAAAATCAAATAAGAGTGATAGAGGAAACAATTAAGGAAATGAAATCAAAGGAATAAAATTATGGAATGAAATTAACAGCTTCTCAAAAGAGGCATAAAAATATTGAACAAAATAAAAAAATTGAAAAGCAGAATAGATGAAATGGAAAAAGAAGTATAAATGTTTGCTGAAGAAAATAATTCTTTAAAACTGAGAATTGGGCAATTGGTAGGTAATGACTCCATCAGAAATAAAATAAAATGAAAAGAAGAAAAAATGAAGAAAATATGAAACATTTCATTGGATAAACAACTGAACTGGAAAATTAATTAAGAAGAGACAATTTGGCAGAGTGCATGGGCTGCAGTAGCACAGACTCAGCTATAGTGGAGTGAGAATGGCCAGAGTAAAGTGAATCACCAACAGCTGTGCAAGTTCCCCAAATGTCCAGTACAGGAGAGGAGTCTGGCAGAGCTGGATGAGAGTAGTGCAGGGCTGACTGTAGCAGCACCTACTTCTGGGACTATCAGCCTGCAGCCTAAAGGTTTCAAAGTTACCTACTTGAAGTTCTGGGAGTCAAGATGATGGAGTAAACTGTAAGGACTCTCACCCTCCTCTTGTTGAAATTGAAAATACCCTAAAAATATTGCCCTAGGAAAATAATGGAAGAGTGGAGACAACAGAAGGGGTACAACAGTCTTTTCGCACTGAGGAGAGGTTAGGGAGATTGGTAGGATGGGTCCCTCTTGCTGTGGGTGAAGGGGACCAGTGAAGGTCTAGAAGTGTCCCAGCAAGCCCCACCTGAGTGGACGAACAGAGATTTTGAGCCCCAAGGGGGTGGAGCAGGTAACACCAACACTGGGACCCCAGGTGTGCCTTAACACAGCCAGGGGAATTGTGAATTCTCCAGCACAGGCAGGGTTCCATCAGCCACTGAGCCTGACAGGGCTCTAACACAGCCCTAAGGGATGAAGATGCCTCTAGGGGTCAGATAAGACCTCCCTCACATCTCAAGCTTTAAGCTTCAGTGAATCCCTGGGAAAACTCAGGGACTGGACTCAGTCTTGGCAAGCACTAGCCAGACCAGCACCAGGTAAGCAGCAGCATTATATAGCTTTTAGATAAAAGAATTAGAGTCCACAGTATACAAAGCCAGTAATCAGAACCCCAGTTCCCAGCAGAAGATGCATGGGATGGAGTCCCAGTGCCCCAGGAGAAGAGATCCACCTTAAAACCAGGAAAAATTGCATCATCATGAGCAAGAAGCAAGTTAGAAAAGTAAGTGTCATAGAATCTTATTACAGGGACAGGGAATATCAAAATATGAATTCAAAAGAGAACAGCATTAATGTTATACCCACATCTGAAACTTCAAAAGGGAGTATGAACTGGTCTCAAGTCAAAAAGCATTCTTGGAAGAATGCAAGAAGGACTTTGCAACCAAATTGGAGAGGTAGAAGAAAAATTGATCCATGATTTTAAAGTTACAATTTATAAAATGAAAAGAAGAATTCACCGAAGGAAAAAAGTTGCTTAAAAAATAAAATTTGGGGGTAAAGCCAAGATGGTAGAATAACAGCAGGGACTTCCCTGAGCTCTCCCCCAAAGCCCTCAAAATACCTGTAAAAGTGGCTCTAAAAAATTCTTGAGCTATAGAACCCACAAATGACAGAGTGAAACAAATCCCTAGCCCAAGACAGTATGGAAAGTTGACATGATGGATTTATCCCACCAGCCAGGGAGCAGATTTCAGTCTAGCATGGTAAACACAGACATAGATGGACTGGAGCAGACCTCAGGGGACTGAATAATTGGCAGCTGTGGCAGTTTCCAAATTTCTCAACCCCCAAATGCCAGAAAGGTCAGTGAGAAAAGTCTATGAGACCTGGGTGAAAGGTGTGTGGGGTCTGGCTGGGTTTGACCCAGGCCCAGGGTGTGTCAGCCACCTGTAGCAGCAGGAAGACTAGCAGCAGCAGCAGTGGTGGTGGAAGACGCAGAGGCATTTACAATTCTGGGCAAATGGGTGGTGGGGGAAACAAGCTGTTGACGAAAAAGCTCTGAAGCCTGGGACATTACCCGAATCCAAACCCCTAACCACAATGGAAGCAGGGTCCTACTTTGAGAAAGAGTTCAAATGGTTGGCTGGGAAAATTGAGTACACATTATAAAAGAACATAGATTGTAAAATCTTACTTTGGTGACAAGGAAGATCTGAGCTACAACCAGAATAGGACAGAAGAGTAAAAATTTCTGTGTCAAAAGACTGCAAGAGGAATATGAATGGGTCTCAGTTCATGGAAGAGCTCAAAAAGTATTTTGAGGTGAGAGCAACTACTCACCTAAGCTCTTAGACAAACTCCTTCAGATACCTCTAAAAAGAGAATCTGACCAAATTTTGGAGGAGCAGAATCCAACAGGAGACAGAAAGTGGCAGATTCACAACCCAGGACAGGCTGGAAGGTCAATGGAAAGGATCTGTTCCACAGGGCTGGAAGAGCACACAGTGCACAGCACACAGGCTGTACCAGTGCATCCCCACCACACCAGGGCTGAGCAGAAAGCCCTGGGTGGTCTGAGGCAGTGGCTGCACTGAGGATTCTCAAGCATATCAGCCCAGGACGGGAGTCCAGCAGAACTGAGTGAGTGAGAGCCACAGAACCACAGGTAACTGCAGCAGCTACTCCTGAGATTATCAGCCCACAGATTAAATGTGTGTAGGTCACTTACTTGAATTTTTGGGAGCCAAAATGGTGGAACGATCCATAAATTCTCTCTCTCCCTCCCCTTGTTGACCTTGAAAGAACCATAAAGTATTTCCCCAGAAAAATCCTGAATCAGTGGTTTCAGCAGAAGGGACAAACAGTCTCTTAGCATATGAGACTATGAAAAGTGCTAAGGAGGGTTCTTTTTGCTATGGCTGAAGAGGACCAGTGCAGGACTGGAGCTGCCTCAGACAGCCCCACCTCAGCAAACTAGGAGGAAATCCATAGCCTCAGGGTGGTGGAGACCTGCAACGAACAACATCAGAACCTCAGGACTGCCTCAGCACCCCAGGGAAGTCTTGAAGACACTAGGGCAGCTGGGATCAGCAACCTCTTGGTGAGCTTGCCTATGCTCTAGCTCATCAGAAGAGACGTCCTGTGGCCAGACTACCCCCTGACCACACTTAACAAGCTAGCTCCAGGGTAAATCAGGGGAAACACAAAAAGACTTCACCTGGCCTCTGCTTTCTCACACCAATCAACTCAGTACCAGCTAAGGTGTAGCACTTTAGCTTCTAGCTAAAAAAAACCAGAGATCACAATTCACAAAGCTTTAAGTTCAAGGCACAAGAACTCCTCATGCATTAGAAACAGAGATCTTCTTTAAAGGCCAGGAAAAGGGTGATTATCATCATCATGAGTAAGAAGCAAATCAGGAAAAAAAAAAGACCATAGATTCTTTCTATGGGGACAAGGAACAAAACATTAATATCAAAAAGGTCAGCATTGAGACTGTACCCCTATCTGAAATAGAAAAAAAGCTGACGAATAATTTTATTTTATTTTATTTTTTAGGTCAAAAATGCTTGGAGTCTTGCTGCTTTTTTTTTTAATTGAATTATTTTATTTGTTTTCAGTGTTCGACAATCACTTTCACATATCTTAGATTTTTCCCACTCCCTCCCTTTTATTCCCACCCTCCTCAAACCCTCCCTGATACGGCATGCAATCCTTTATAGGTTCTACACGTGCATTCTTATTAAATGCATGTTGAATAGAAGAATTAAAATGAAAGGGGGAAATCAAAAGCAAAACAAAACTTGTCATAATACAAAAGAAACTGGTCTGTTTCTGTCTGTGATGCAATTACATAGCTCTTTCTCTGGATGTGGAAGGTGTTTTGCCTCAAGAATGCATTGGAAACTTTTTAAGTCCATGCATGTCTTTTTTTCGTGTTTATTTATTTATTTTAAGTTTTCGACATTCATTTCCACAAAATTGTGAGTGCCAAATTTTCTTTCCATCTCTCATCTCCCCATCCCATAATGCCTTGAATTCTGATTACCCCTTCCCTCAATATGCCTTCCCTTCTATCACACCCCACCCTTCCCCTTATCCCCATCTTCTCCCTTTTCTTGTAGGGCAAGTTAGATTTCTATACCTCATTACTTGTATTTCTTATTTCCCAGTTATGTGCAAAAACAATTCTCAAAATTCCTTTCTGATACTTTCGATTTCTCACTTCTCTGCTTTTTTTCCTCCCCACCCATCCCCACTGAGAAGGCAAGCAATTCAATGTAAGTAATGTATGTGTAGTTTTGCAAAAGACTTCCAGAATATTCATTTTGTGAAAGGCTAACTCTATTTCCCTCCATCCTATCCTACCTCACATTTATTCTGTTCTCTCATATGACCTTTTCCCTCCCCAAAAGTGTTTACCTCTAATTATTCCCTTCTCTCATTTGACTTCCCTTCTATCAGCTCTCTCACCCCTCTTGTCCCCTTCTCAACTACTTTCCTGCTTTGTACGATAGATTTTCATACCAAATTGAGTGAACATGTTATTACCTCCCTAAACTAAATGTGAAGAGATAGTAAGTTTCACTTTTCCCTCTCACCTCCTCCCTTTTCTCCTCCACTGAAAAAACTTTTTCTTGCCTCTTTTATGAGTGATAATTTGCCCCATTCAATTTCTCCCTTTCTCCTCCCAATATATTCTATTCTCACTCTTTAATTTTATTTTTTTAGATATCTTCCCTTCCTATTCAACTGTACTTGTGCTCTCTGTCTATACATGTGGGTGTATGTGTGTGTGTGTGTGTGTCTGGGGGGGGGCGGGGTTTGTATGTGTATAATCCTTTTAAATAACTTTCAAATAGGCCTTTATGGTTTATCTTTCCGAATTACCTTTTCATGCTTCTCTTGATTCTCATGTTTGAAAGTCAAATTTTCTATTCAGTTCTGGTCTTTTCATCAATAATGCTTGAAAGTCCTCTATATCATTGAATGAACATTTTTTCCCCTGAAGTATTATACTTACCTTTGCTGGGTAGGTGATTCTTGGTTTTAATCGCAGTTCCTTTGACTTCTGGAATATCCTATTCCAAGCCCTTTGATCCTTTAATGTAGAAGTTGCCAGATTCTGTATTATCCTGATTGTATTTCCACAATACTCGAATTGTTTCTCTCTAGCTGCTTGCAATATTTTCTCCTTGAAGTGGGAATTCTGAAATTTGGTCATAACATTCCTACTAGTTCCTCCTTTCATGTCTCTTTTAGGAGGCGATCAGTGGATTCTTTTAATATTTATTTTCCCTTCTGGTTCTAGAATATCATGAAAGATGATGTCTAGGCTCTTTTTTTGATCATGACATTCAGGTAGTCCCATAATTTCTAAATTGTGTCTCCTGGATCTATTTTCCAGGTCAGTTGGTTTTCCAATGTGATATTTCACATTATCTTCCTTTTTTTTTTCTTTTGGTTTTATTTTGTAGTTTCTTGGGTTCTCGTAAAGTCAGTAGATTCCATCTCCTCCATTCTAATTTTTAAAGAACTTTTTTCTTCATTGAGCTTTTGAACCTCCTTTTCTATTTGACTAATTCTGCTTTTTAAAGCATTCATCTCCTCATCGGCTTTTTGGGCCTCTTTTACCATTTGAGTTAGTCTATTTTTAAGGTGTTAATTTCTTCAGCATTTTTTGGCATCCCTTTAGCAAGGTGTTGACTAGCTTTGCGTGGCTCTCATTTCTCTTCCCAATTTTTCCTCCACCTCTCTTACTTAATTTTAAAAATCCTTTTTGAGCTCTTCCATCACCTGTAATCACTGCATATTTATTTTGGAGGTCTCTGATGTTAAGAATTGTTCTTCCTCATCTGTAAAAAATGAAAGAAAATACCTGTTCACCAAGAAAGTAATCTTCTATAGTCTTATTTTTTCCTTTTTTGGCGCATTTTTCCAGACAGTTATTTGACTTTTGAGGCATTTGGCAAGAGAGAGGAATACTCTGGGGACCTTTAAGTTCACAGCTCCTCCAAGGTGGAACAATCAAGGGAGAGAACTTTCCTCCTCTTCTTGCCTCTACACTGGTCTGGGAGCAACCAAAAACTTTTCTGCCCAGAAGCAGGGAGTAGTAGAGTTCCCACGCCACATCCACCTCCAGTTCTACCACACCCCAGGACCATGGTCAAGTCTGAGATTCAGATGAGCTTAATTTCCCCAGAGGCTTTAGGCAGAGGACAGGGTCTCCACTCAGGGCTCAGGTCCACATCAGCTGCTCAATTTCTCCAGGGGCTTTAGGCTGAGGGCTCTACCAAAGGATGTTGCTGCTACTACTGCCATGACTGCCACAGCTGCTGCCTGGCTCCGGGACTAGAGGTGGACCATGCTCCCTTCTCGCCCCTTAAGAAAATCCTTTAACTCAGTTTTGAAGTTTTCTTTGGTGTTTGTGGGTTGAGGGATATGAGGACCTCTGCTGCTGACAGGGATTCTGCCCACGAAATCTGTTCTGGCCCTGTTCATCCTGCTCCTGTGTGGCCAAAGCTGTGCTCTGCTCTGCTCCACATCCAGTGCAATAGACTTTTTCTGTCCACTTTCCAGGTTACCTTGGACTGGAAATCTCTTTCACTGTCGTTATGTAGTATCTGCTGCTCTAGAATTTGTTGAGAGTTATTTTTTACAGATAATTTACAGGCTGTGGGGGAAGAACTAGAGTCTGTGCGTCTTTCTACTCTGCCATCTTGACTCTGCCCCATGCATTTCAATGGGATACCAAGTCTACTAGAACAATTCCTCATATATTGTGGTTGCTAATGTGTGCAAAGTTTTCCTGGTTCTCCTCCTTTCACTCAGCATCAGTTCATATAAGTCTTTTTAGGCTTCTCTGAAGTCTTCCAGTTCATCTTTCTCATAGCAAAATAGCATTCCTTTACATTCATATACTGCAACTCTTTCAGCCATTTCCCAATTGATGGGTATCCCCTTGATTTCCAGTTTTTGGTCACCACAAAGAGAGTTACTATAGATATATTTGTTCATGTGGGAACCTTTCCATTTCTATGATGTCTTTGGGATAGAGTACCAGAAGTAATATTTCTGAGTCAAAGAGTATGCACATTTTTGTAGCCCTTTGGGTATAAATCCAAATTGCTCTCCAGAATGGTTGGATCAGCTCACAGCTCCACCAACAAAGAATTAGCGTTCCAAGTCTCCAACATCTTCTCCAACATTTATCATTTTACTGTTTTGTCATGTTACCCAATCTGATAGGTGTGATGTGGTACCTCAGAGTTGTTTTGATTTGCATCTCTGAAATCAATAGCGATTTGGAGTATTTTTTTCATATGATTTTAAATAGCTTTAATTTCATCCTCTAAAAAATGCCTGGTCATATCCTTTGACTATTTATCAAATGGGGAATTACTTGTATTCTTGTACATTTGACTCAGTTGTCTATGTATTTTAGAAATGATGACTTTATCACATACACGATTTGCAAAAATTATTGCCCACTTATCTGTTTCCCTTGTAATCTTTGTTGCATTGGATTTGGTTGTGCAAAAACTTTTAAATTTAATGCAATCAAAATTATCCATGTTGCACTTCATAATGTTCTATATCTCTTTTTGGATCATACATTTTTCCATTCTTCATAAATCTGAGAAGTGCACTATTTCTTGCTCCCCTAATTTGTTTACTATATTAATCTTTATACCGAGATCATATATTCATTTGGGTGTGATGTCAGACATTGGTCTATGCCCAGTTTCCATATTGTTACTCAATTTTCCTAGCAATTTTTGTCAAACACTGAGTTCTTATCTCAGAATTCGGGGTCTTTGGGCTTATCAAACAGTAGATTGCTATATTCATTAACACCTCTGTATTGAGAACCTAACCTATTCCACTGATCTACCCCTGTGTTTCTTAGCCAGTACCAAGTGGTTTTGATGATGGCTGCTTTATAATGCAATTTGAGATCTGGTAGGGCTAGGCAACCATCCCTAGCATTTCTTTTCTTTAGTGCCCTTCATATTCTGGACCTTTGATTCTTCCAAATGAATTTTGATATTACTTATTCTACCTCTAGAAAATAATTATCTGGTAGTCTCATTGGTATGACACTAAATAGGTTAATTAATTTAGGTAGAATTTTCGTTTCTGTTATATTACCTCGGCCTACCCACACACAAGTGATGTTTTTCCACTTACATAGATGTGACTATATTTGAGTGAAGAGTGTTTTGTAATTGTGTTCATATAGACTCTGGGTTTGTTTTGGCAGGTAAACTCCCAGATATTTTATAGCGTCTACCATAGCTTTAAACAAGATTTATCTTTCTGTCTTTGCTATTGGGCTTTGTTAGTAATATATAGAAATGCAGATGATTTATGTGGGTTTCCTTTGTACTTTGCAAATTTGCCAAAGTTGTTTATTATTTCAAGAAGTTTTTTACTTGATTATTTGGGATTCTCCAAGGATATCATCTTATCATCTACAAAGAGTGATAACTTGGTTTCTTCTTTGCCTGTTCTAATTCTTTCAATTTCTTTTTCTTCTCTTATTAATATAGCTAACACTTATGATACCATCTGGAATAGCAGTGGTGATACTGGACATCTGTGTTTCAGCCTTTATCTTATTGGAAATGCATGTAGCTTGTCCTTATTGCATATAATTCATGATGATGGTTTTAGGTAGATATTGCTTATTATTTTATGGAAAGTTCCATTTATTCATGTGATTTCTAGTGTTTTCAATAGAAATGGGCGTTGTATTTCGTCAAAATTTTTTTCTGCATCTATTGAGATGATCATGTGATTGCTGTTAGTTTTCTTGTTCATATGATTAATAATGCTAATAGTTTTTCCAACATTGAAGCAGCCCTGCCTTCCTGGCATACATCCTACCTGATTATTCTCAGAATAAGTTGCTGTACTCTTTTTGCTAATATCTTATTTAAAAGTTTTGACTCTATATTCATTAGAGAAATTGGTATATAATTTGTTTTCAAATTTATTTTTAGATTTCAACATTGAATTCCACAAAATTTTTACTTCCAATTTTTCTCCCTCTGCCTGATAATTCCTTGCATTCTGATTACCCCTTCCCTCAATGTACCCTCCTTCTCTCACACCCTACCCTTCCTTTATCCCCATCTTCTCTCTTTTCTTGTATGGCAAGATAAATTTCTATACCTCAGTACCTGTATTTCTTGTTTCCTAGTTACATGCAATAATAATTTTCAACATTCCTTTCTAATACTTTGAATCCCAACTTCTCTCTCTCCCTACCCATCCCCACCGAGAAGGCAAGCAACTCATTGCAGGCTATATATGTGTTGTTTTGCAAAAGACTTCCATAATAGTCATGTTGTGTAAGACTAACCATGTTGCTCTTCATTCTACAATGTCCTCCCATTTTTTCCTGTTCTCTCATTTGATCTAACCCCTTCCCAAAATTGTTACTTCTACTTACTCTCTTCTCCCATCTGCTCTCCACTCTATCATTCCCCGCATCCCAATTGTCCCCTTCTCCCCTATTTTTCAGTAGTGTAAGATAAATTTTCATACCAAATTTATTGAGCATGTTATGCCCTCCTTAAGCCATATGTGAAGAGAGTAAGCTTCACTTTCCCCTCTCACCTCCTCCCTTTTCTCCTTCATTGAACAAGATTTTGCTTATCTCTTTTCTGAGTGATAGCCTGCACCATTTCATTTCTCCCTTTCTCCTCCCAATATTTTCCTCTCTCACTCCTTGATTTTATTTTTTATGGATATCATTTCTTCTGATTCAAACCCACCTGTGCTCTCTGCCTGTGTGTGTGTGTGTGTGTGCGTGTGTGTGTGTGTGTGTATAATCCCTCTACTTACCCTAATACTGAGAAAAGTCCCAAGAGTTACACACATTGTCTTTCCATGTAGGAATGTAAATAGGTCAACGTTAGAGAGTCCTTTATGATTTCTCTTTCTTATTTCCTTTTCATGCTTCTCTTGATTCTTGTGTTTGAAAGTCAGATTTTCTATTCAGTTCTGGTCTCTTCATCATAAATGCTTGAAAGTCCTCTATATCATTGAATGACCATTTATTCCCTTGAAGTATTATACTCATTTATCCTGGGGAGGCAATACTTGGTTGTAATACCAGTTCCTTTGATGTCTGGAATATCCTATTCCAAGCCCTCTGATTCGTTAATGTTGAAGATGCCAGATTCTCTGTTATCCTGATTATATTTCCACAATATTCAAATTGATTCTTCCTAGCTGTTTTGGAATACTTTTTCCTTGACCTGGAAACTTGGCCACAATATTCCTTGGTGTTTCTCTTTTCAGGTCTCTTTCAAGAAGTGATCAGTAGATTCTTCCAATATTTATTTTGCCCTCTGGTTCTAGAATATCATAGCAATTTTCCTTGAGAACTTCAGGAAAGATGATGTCTAGGTTCTTTTTTTTATGATGGCTTTCAGCTAGTCCCTTAATTTTTAAATGGTCTCTCCTGAATCTATTTTCCAGTTCAGTTGTTTTTCCAATGAGATGTTTCACATTATCTTCTATTTTTTCAATCTTTTGATTCTCTTTTGTAACTTCTTGGTTTATTGTACACTCATTAGCTTCCCCGAACTCCACTCACATTTTTAAAGAACTGTTTTCTTCAGTGAGCTTTTGAACCTCCTTTTGCATTTGGTCAATTCTCCTTTTTAAAGCCTTCTTCTCCTCATTGACTTTTTGGACCTCTTTTTCCAGTTAAGTTAGCCTCTTTTTAAAGATGTTATTTCCTCAATATTATTTTGGTTCTCCTTTAGCAAGCTGCTCACCCTCTTTTCAAGTTCTTCTATGACCTGAGCCCTTTTCATATTCATTTTGGAGGTACTGGAGGCAGAAGCCTTGATTTCTTGTGACAGTATGAATTGTTCTTCTTCATCGAAACGAATTGAAGGAGACACCTGTTCACTAAGAAAGTAATCTTCTGTGGTCTCATTTTTCCCCTTTTTTTGGCATTTTACCAGCCAGTTACTTGACTTCTGAATCCTTTGTCAAGAGGAGGGTCGTAGTGCTCCTCCTCCCCCCAGTACAGTCCTCAAGGCTGAGATTCAGATCAATTGCTCAATTCTCCCAGGGGCTTTGGGTAGGGGCAGGTCACCACTGAGGACTAAAGTTCTGATCAGTATCTTAATTCCTCCAGAGGCTTTAAGCTGAGGTGCCTGAACAATGTACCCAGGCTGCTTCCACGGCCACCATGGCTGCCTGCAGCCCGCTACTGCTACTACCTGCAAACAGTGCTGCAGGGACCCCACTTCCCTCTCACCAAGCTGGGAAAGTCGCCTCACACTGACCTTTGGATCTTTACTTTTTGCTTGTGGGTTGAAGAATCTGGGACCCCCTGCTGGGAATTCTGCCCTGGAGGTCTGTTCAGTACCTCTTCCTCCTAGTGCCACACAGCCTGGGCTGAGTTCTACTCTGCTCAGTGTCCAGTGGGATAGACCTTTCCTGTCAGCCTTCCAGGTTACGTTTGGCTGAAAACCTATTTCACTCTGTAGTTCTGTGTCTTCTACTGCTCTAAAATTTGTTGAGAGTCATTTTTTACAGACATTTTGTGGTCTGTGGGTGAAGCGCTAGAGTATATGGATCTTTCTACTCCACCATCTTGGCTCTGCCCCTATAATTTTTTTTTTCTGTGTTAGCTCTTTCTGGTTTAAGTATCAGAACTAAAGAAGTATTACAAAAAAAATTATAGGATTCTGTCTTTGGCAATTTTCCCAAATAATCTATGCAATATTGGAACTATCAGTTCTTTTACTATTTGATAGAATTCACTTGTAAATGCATCTGGCCCTGGAGATATTTCTTAGGCTTGTTCAATTTCTTTTTCTGAGATGGAGTTATTTAAGCACTCAGCTTCATCTTCTGCTAATCTGGGCAATTCATATATTTAAAAAAAACATCCATTTCATTTAGATGGATTTAGATCCATCTCATCATTAGATTGAGAGTTTGTGGGTATACAGTAGGGCAAAATAATTTCCAGTTATTGCTTAATTTCCTCTTCACTGGAGGTGAGTTCACCCTTTTCATTTTTGATATTGGTAATACTGTTTTCTTCTATCATTTTTCAATCAAATTGACCAAAGGGTTATAAATTTTATAGTTTTTTCATAACAATAGCTCTTAGTTTCATCTATTGATTCAATAGTTTTCTTAATTTTAGTTTTATAAATTTTTCCTTTGGTTTTCAAGATTTCTTCTTTATTTCATTTTCTTTTTTTTTTATATTTCATTTCTTTATTTACTTATTTATTTAACTTTTAACATTCATTTTCACAAAAGTTTGGTTTCCAAATTTTCTCCCCTTTTGTCCCCTCCTCCCACCCGAAAACATTGAGCATTCTAATTGCCCCTGTCACCAATCTGCTCTCTCTTCTATCATCTCTCTCTGCCCTTGTCTCCATCTTCTCTTTTGTCCTGTAGGGCCAGATAACATTCTATACCCCTTTACCTGTATTTCTTATTTCCTAGTGGCAAGAACAGTACTCAACAGTTGTTCCTAAAACTTTGAGTTCCAACTTCTCTTCCTCCCTCCCTCCCCACCCCTTCCCTTTGGAAAGCAAGCAATTCAATATAGGCCAAATCTGTGTAGTTTTGCAAATGACTTTCATAATAGTCGTGTTGTATAAGACTAACTATATTTCCCTCCATCCTATCCTGTCCCCCATTACTTCTATTCTCTCTTTTGATCCTGTCCTTCCCCATGAGTATCGACCTCAGATTGCTCCCTCCTCCCCATGCCCTCCCTTCCATCATCCCACACACGCTGCTTATCCCCTTCTCCCCCACTTTCCTGTATTGTAAGATAGGTTTTCATACCAAAATGATTGTGCATTTTATTCCTTCCTTTAGTGGAATGAGATGAGAGTAAGCTTCATGTTTTTCTCTCACCTCCCCTCCTTTTCCCTCCACTAATAAGTCTTTTGCTTGCCTCTTTTATGAGAGATAATTTGCCCCATTCCATTTCTCCCTTTCTCCTCCCAGTATATTTCTCTATCACTGCTTGATTTCATTTTTTAAAGATATGGTCCCATCCTCTTCAATTCACTCTGTGCACTCTGTCTCCATGCGTGTGTGTGGGTGTGCATGTGTGTGTGTACTCCTACCCAATACCCAGATACTGAATAGTTTCAAGAGTTACAAATATTGTCTTTCCATGTAGGAATGTAAACAATTCAACTTTAGTAAGACCCTTATGACTTCTCTTTGCTGTTTACCTTTTCATGCTTCTCTTCATTCTTGTGTCTGAAAGTCAAATTTTCTTTTCAGCTCTGGTCTTTTCATCAAGAATGCTTGAAAGTCCTCTATTTCATTGAAAGATCAATTTTTCCCCTGAAGTATTATACTCAGTTTTGCTGGGTAGGTGATTCTTGGTTTTATTCCTAGTTCCTTTGACTTCTGGAATATCCTATTCCACTCCCTTCGATCCCTTAATGTAGAAGCTGCTAGATCTTGTGTTATCCTGATTGTATTTCCACAATACTGGTATTGTTTCTTTCTAGCTGCTTGCAATATGTTATCCTTGACCTGGGAACTCTGGAATTTGGCCACAATGTTCCTAGGAGTTTCTTTTTTTGGATCTCTTTCAGGCGGTGATCAGGGGATTCCTTGAATACTTATTTTGCCCTCTGGTTCTAGAATCTCAGGGCAGTTTTCCTTGATAATTTCATGAAAGATGATGTCTAGGCTCTTCTTTTGATCATGGCTTTCAGGTAGGCCCATAGTTTTTAAATTATCTCTCCTGCATCTATGTTCCAGGTCAGTTCTTTTTCCAATGAGATATTTCGCATTATCTTCCATTTTTTCATTCTTTTGGTTTTGTTTTGTGATTTCTTGGTTTCTCATAAAGTCATTGGCCTCCATCTGTTCCATTCTAATTTTGAAAGAACTATTTTCTTCAGTGAGCTTTTGAACCTCCTTTTCCATTTGGCTAATTCTTCTTTTGAAAACATTCTTCTCCTCATTGGCTTTTTGAACCTCTTTTGCCAATTGAGTTAGCTTATTTTTCAAGGTGTTATTTTCTTTCACTGGAGATTCTGTCCCTGAAGCCTGCTTAGATCTGCTCCCCTTGGCACTGCATGGCCAAGGCATGGCTGGGCTTGGCTCCGGGTCCACAGCACAATGGATCTTTTGGGAGAGGTTTTCAGGTCTCTCTGGAACAGCAATCTCGTCTGCTCCGTTATTCTGTGGCTTTTGCTGCTCCAGAATTTGTTGGCAGATCTTTTTTTACATATTTTTTGTGGGCTGTGGGTTCGGAGCCAGCATATGTGTGTCCTTCTACTCCACCATGTTGGATCCGCCCCCTCAATATTTCTAATTTGTTATTTACTTGGAGATTTCCAATTTGTTCTTTTTCTAGCTTAATCAACTATATGTCCCATTAATTGATCTCTTTCTAGATTTTATTCATGTAGTCCTTCAAAGATGTAAAACTTGCCCTAAGAACTGTTTTTGTAGATTTGGTAGGTAGACCCATTATAGTCATTCTCTTCAATGAAGGTGTGAATTGTTTCTATAATTTGTTTTTCAACCCACTCACTCTTTGGGATTAGATTGTTTAGTTTCTTTTCAGCTTTTCCTTCATATTTCCCTTGCCTTTGATTACACATAAGTTTTACTGCATTATGAAATGAGAAGGAGGCATCTCCACCTTTCTACACTGGATTGTGAGGTTTTTATGGCCTAGTTCCTTGTGAATTTTTGTTTATGTGCCATGAATCACTGAGACAAAGGCATAATCCTTTTCATCCCCATTTAATTTTCTTCAGAGATATAACATATAGACATTATCCAGTGTTCCACTCACCTCCTTAACTTATTTCTTGTTTATTTTGAGATTAGAGTTATCAGGTTCACAGAGTAGAAGGATGAGCTCCCCTACTAGTATAGTTTTGCTCTATACTTCTTCCTGTAACTCCCTTAACTTCTCCTCTAAGAATTTGGATGCTATACTACTTGGAAGATGCTATTCTAGTTGGAGGTTGCTATATGACTTGGACAATGAGTTAAAAAGTATGAAAAAAAGAATACATTGCAGAGAACAGCTCCTTAAAAAGGAAAACTGGACAAATGGAAAAAGATGTAAAAAGCCTAACTGGGATAATTGGACTAATGGAAAAGTACAAAAACTAAATGGAGAAAATAACTCATTTAAAGTAATGATTGGACAGATGGAAAAGGAAGTGCAAAAGTTGACTGAAGAAAACAATTTGTTAAAAATTGTAATTGGGCAAGTAGAAGCTAATGATTCTATGAGACATGAAGAATCAGTCAAACAAAATCTAAATAATGAAAAGGTAGAAGAAAATATAAAATGTCTAACTGGAAAAACAACTGACCTGGAAAATAGATCCAGGAGAGCAAATCTGAGAATTATTGGCCTACTGGAAAGCTATGATGAAAAAAGATCCTGGACAATATCTTTCACAAAATCATCAAGGAAAACTGCTCAGAAGTCCTAAATCTTAAGAGCAAAATAATCATCCAAGAAATTCACCTTTCACCTCATGAAAGGGATCGCAAACTAAAAACACCAAAGAATATCGTTGTCAGATTCCAGAATTATCAAGTGACAGAAAATACTACAGGCAGCCAGAAAGAAACCATTAAAATATCGAGGAGCTACAGTCAGGATCACAGATGACCTTCCAGCTTCTTCATTAAAAGGTGGAAGAAATTGTAATACTACATTCTATAAGAAAGGAACTGGGACTAGAAGGAAGGATCAATTACTCAGCAAAGATCAGCATAATATTTCAGACAAGGAGATGGACATTCAATGAAATAAGGGATTTCTAGACCTTCCTGACAGAAAGACCAGAATTCAATAGAAAACTGGATCCTCAGACACAGATCTCAAGAGAGGCATAAAAATTTCAACAGGGAAAAAAGAAACAAAAAACAAAAAACTTGTTACTCAATAGGGGAAAAATATTTACTTTCTCTTAAGGGAAGATGATACTTTATAATATTGAAAACTGAGTGTTTATTATGAAATGTTAAAGGGGTATGCATCAATAGAGGGAGTAGGTATAAAGTACATGATGTGATGGTAAAAAATGTGATTTAAAGGTACAAAGGGACTGCAACAGGAGATGTGAAAAGGAAGAGTCACAAAGTGGTAAATTGCATCACAGAAAGAGGCACAAAATTGTATGACAGTAGAAGGAAAGAGGGGAGGGAGATAAGTATTGTTTGAGAGATACTCTCATCTGATTTGGTTCAAGGAGAGAACAACAAACATAATTAAGTATATAATCTAACTGGCTCTATAGGCAGCAGGAGGGGAAGCAGGAAAGAAAAAGGAAGTAATACTGAAAGGTAGAGAAGACATAGCAAGGGTAAATGGGAGTAAAAGGCAGGGGGCTGAAGGAAGGAAGGGAACACTGTGGGAAGTGGCGGTCAAAAATTAAAACTCTGTTGTGGAGGGAAGGGAGAAGGGAGAACTAAAAGCACAAATGGGGGAAATAGTATGGAGGGAAAGACACAGATAGTAATCATAACCATGAATGTGAATAGGGTGAACTCTCCCATAAAACCGAGATAGATACCAGAATGGATTAAAAACCATAATCCAAAATAGGTTATATATAAGAAGCATGTTTATTATGGGGGGGGACACACACAGGGTAAAGGTAAAAGACTGTAGCAGAATATATTGTGCTTCATCTGATGTAAAAAAAAAAAAAGAATAGCAATTCTAATCTCAGACAAAGCAAAGCAGAAATAGATCTAATTAAAAGAGATAAAGAAGGAAACTATATCCTGATGAAGGGCACTATATACAAAGAAGCAATATCATTTTTAACATGTAAGCTCCAAGTGATATAGCATCCAAGTTGTTAGAGGAGAAGTTCAGGGAGTTACAGGAAGAAATAGACAGCAAAACTCTGCTAGTGGGGGACCTCAACTTCCCCCTATCTGAACTTGATAAATCTAACCTTGAAATAAACAAGAAAGAAGTTAAGGAGGTGAATGAAACTCTGGATAAGGCAGATATGATAGATCTGTTGAAAAAACTGAATGAGGATGGAAAGAAATATACTTTTTTCTCGGCGAAACATGGCACATATACAAAAATTGACCATGTACTAGAGCATAAAATCCTCACAATCCAGTGCAGCAAGACAGAGATAGGCAATGCATCCTTCTCAGATCATAAAAATTATATGTCATAAAAGGCCCTGGAAAGATAGACCAAAAATTGATTGAAAACTAAATCATCTAATCCTAAAGAAAGGGTGGGTTACAGTCATTTTAACTCTTCTGTGCAACATGACTAAGGTGAAAATATATTTAATAGGAGTGTATGTGTAGAACCTGTATAAAATTGTATACCATCTCAGAAAGAAAGTGGGGAAGGAGGAGAGAGGTAGGGGGAAGGAGAGGGAAAAATCTAAGTTATATGAAAGTGATTGTAGAACACTGAAAAAAAATAAATTAGAAATAAAAAAACCATGAGCAAGTTAAACAACAAATCACAGAAACAATCAACAACGTCACTGAAAAGAATGACAATAATGAGATACACTCTTACGGGATACTGCAAAAGTAGCTCTTATGGCTAGTTTTATATCCTTGAATGCCCTCTTGAATAAAATAGAGAAAGAAGAGGTCAGTGAATTGGGCATGCGGCTTTAAAAGCTAGAAAAGTACAAATTGAAAATCTCCAAGTAAATACCATATTTGAAATATTGAAAACCAAAGAGAGATTAATAAAATTGAAATTAAGAAAGCTATTGAACTAATGAATAAAACTGAGTTGGTTTTATGAAAAACCAATAAAAATGATAAAGCTTTGGTCGATTTGATTAAAAAAAGAAAGAAGAAAAGCAAATTACCACTATCAAAACTGAAAAGGGTAAAGTCACCTCCAATGAGGAGGAAATTAAAACAATAATTAGAAATTACATTTCCCAACTATGTGCCCGTAAATTAGACAATCTAGATGAGATGGATGATTATTTTAAAAAATATAAATTACCCAAATTCACAAAAGAGGAATACTTAAATAACCCCACCACAGAAAAAGAAATTGAACAAGCCATCAATGAACTCCCCAGAAAAAAATCTCCTGGGCCAGATGGATTTACAAGTGAATTGTATCAAACATTTAAAGAACTGTTAATTTCAATGCTATTTAGAATATTGGGAAAAATTGGTGAAGAAGGAGTCCTACCAAATTTATTTTATCATACCAATATACTTCTGATGCTTAAATCAGGAAGAGCCAATACAGGGAAAGGAAACCATACATCAATTTCTCTAATGAATATAGGTGCAAAAATTTTAAATAAGATATTGACAAAAAGAGTACAGTATCTTATCCTGAGAATAATACATTATGATCAGGTAGGATTTATACCAGTAATGCAGGGCTGGTTCAATATTGTACAAACTTTAGCATTATTTACCATATCAACAAGAAAACTGACACAAACAACATGCTTATCTGAATAGTTGGAGAAAACCTTTTGACAAAACACAACATCCATTCCTATTGGAAACGTTGGAAATCATAGGAATAAGTGGAAATTTCCATTAAATATAAGCTGGATGTATTCCCTATAAGAACAGGAGTGAAACAAGGATGTCCATTATCACCACTATTTTTCAATATGGTACTGCAAATATTAGCTGTAGCAGTAAGAGAAGAAAAAGAAATTGAAGGAATTAGAATAGGCAAAGAAGAAACTAAGTTATCACTCTTTGCAGATGATGTGATGACATAGTTAAAGAATCCCCGAGATTAAAGTAAAAAAACTACTTGAAATAAAAAACAACTTTGGCAATGTTGTGGATTACAAAATAAAACCGCACAAATCTTCCTCATTTCTATATATTACTAACAAAGCCCAACAGCAAGAGATAGAAAGAGAAATCCCATTTAAATCTAGAGTAGACACTACAAAATATTTAGAAATCTATCTGGGAAAGCAAATTCTGGGACCATATGATCACAATTACAAAACACTCTTTGCACAAATAAAGCCAGATGTAAGTGCAAAAACATCAGTTGCTCGTGGGTAGGCCGAGCTAATACCACAAAAATTACAATTCTACCTCAATTAATTTCTTTGTTCAGTACCATACCAATCAAACGATTAGATAATTATTTTTTTATTTTATTTTTAACACAGTGTATAACAGATAAAGCAATTCAGACTTTTGGTCAGGTGATACTTCTTTTTAAAGCATTTACAATATGAACCACAAAAGAATTTTTTTTAAGCGTAAACCAACTGAGACACAGATAATATTTATGTTGCTAACTTCACAAGCTCTTGACCCAATTGTCTCCACAGTAATACTAAGAATTAAAGGACCCTAACTTGTTGTTATTGGTCTAAAGTCCTATGCCAAATAGCTTAATTTTAGACAGCCTCGAATGTTCCTCTAATAGATCTGGTATTAAGCTTACAAACCTTTTGAGTATAGGAAATTGCCACCAAGAGCAGGGACATCGTAGAGAAACAATATCTCCCCAACTTCCTGCCAGTTCCAGGCAGGAGTAGATTGTCCACTTGCATTCAGTCAGGCTTAAAGTCTACCAGGTGTCAGTGGAGAAATTGAGTGAGGAGAATCCCACCTCAGCCCACGCTGAACAGCCACTCTCCCACCCTTCCTTTGAAATCACCTGTGCAGTTCATACCAGCATCTCATGAGCTTACTGGCATCATGTAATGGAGGCTCAGATCACCTTCCTTGCTTCCCATACCTGGAGTTAGACTCAGAAGAACAGTCACTTAATAGTCCCATAGCAAAAATGGCAAGTTCCTATAACCAGGTTTAAAATATGATTATAGTTTCACTTTGGCTAAGGAATATCTTTTGAGGCAAGTGTTCAGTGGCTTGAATGTCTTTCTATACATGGTCTAGTTCCTGATTAAATGGCAATCATAAAATCTAATTTACCATTAAGACCTTGACTTTTCCATCAATGCCAAATTTTATCTGAGGTTACCTTCCTCTTGAAAAGTTAGGCTGAAATTCCTTTCTCCAAACTAAAGATGTCATTGATTTATTCTCAGTAATTAATTGTCTATTATTTTAATGATAATTGCTTCTACCTCACTTTGCAACATGACCAATTTTTCTCTCCATCATCCCCCTCCCCCCGCTTCCTAATACATTGCATTCTGATTACTACTTCCTTCAATGTACCCTCCCCTCCGTGACACCCCACCCATGTCCTATCCCCATCTTCTCTCTTTTCTTGCTGGGCAAGATGAATTTCCATACCTCTTTCCCTGTAGTTCTTATTTCTCGATTATATGCAATAAAAATTCTCAACGTTCGTTTCTACTACTTTGAATTCCAACTTGTCTCCCTACCCCACTCCCTCTCCAAACCACTAACAAGGGAAGCAATTCAATACAGACTAAATATGTGTTATTTTGCAAAAGACTTCCATAGTAATCATGTTGTGTAATAGTAATTATATTGCCCTCTGACCTACTCTATCCCTCCTTATTTCCCCCCCTATAATTGACCTTGTCCCTTTTTCGAAAGTGTTTATTTCTAGTGACTCCCTTCTCCCATTTGCCTTCCCTTCTAACATTCCCTTCTCTTCACTTGTTGCCTCCTCTACTACTTTCCTGTGGTGTATATAAATTTTCATATCAAATTTAGTGAGCATGTTATTCCTTCCTTCAGCCACATGTGGGGAGAGTAGCTTTATCCCCCCCCCCCTTTCCCTTCTCCTTTATCTCCTCCATTGAATAAGATTTTTCTTATCTCTTCCATGAGTTATAGCCTACACCATTCCATTACTCCCTTTCTCTTCCTGGAATTTTCCTCCTTTACCTCTTAATTTTTATTTTATTTTATTGTGTGTGTGTGTGTGTGTGTGTGTATGTGGATATCATCTCTTCTGATATAACACACCCTGTACTGTCTATCTATCTGTGTATTTGTGTGTGTGTGTGTACAATCTCTCCAACTACCCAAATACTGAGAAAAGATTCAAGAGTTAAAAATATTTTCTTTTCATGTAGTAATGTAATCAGTTCAGCTTTAGAGAGTCTTTTATGATTTTTCTTTTTTTCCCTGTTTACCTTTTCATGCTTCTCTTGATTCTTGTCTTGGAAAGCCAAATATTTAAACATAGATCTGATTATTTCCTCAACATGAAATCTTCAAATTTGTCTATATCACTGAATGACCATTTTTTTCCCTTGAAGTATTATATTCAGATTTGCTGAGTATGTGATTCTTGGCTTCAATCCCAGTTCCTTTGACTTCTGAAATATCCTACTCCAAGCCCTCCGATCACTTAATGTTGAAGCTGCCAGATCCTGTGTTATCCTGATTGTATTTCCACAGTACTCAAATTGTTTCTTTCTAGCTGCTTGCAGTATTTTCTCCTTGATCTGGGAACTCTGAAATTTGGCCACAATATTCCTAGGAGTTTCTCTGTTCGGGTTTCTTTCAGGGGGTAAGCAATGAATTCTTTCAATATCCATTTTGCCCTCTGATTCTAGAACATCAGGGCAGATTTCCTTGATAATTTCATGGAAGAGAGTGTCTAGGCTATATTTTTGATCATGGCTTTCAGGTAGTCCAATAATTTTAAAATTATTTCTCCTGGATCTACTTTCCAGGTCAGTTGTTTTTCCCATGAGTTCTTTCACCTCATCTTTTATTTTTTCAAATTTTTGGTTTTGTTTACTAACTTCTTGGTTTAACTCATAGTCATTCTTTTCCTTGGACTCAATTCTCTCTTTCAGCGAATTATTTTGTTCAGTGATCAGAGATCAGGATCTCCTCCATTTGACTATTTCTGCTTTTTAAAACCTCCTTCTCCTTATTGGCTTTTTGGACCTCTTTTTCCAATTGAGTTAGCCTGTTTTTAAAGCTGCTATTTTCCTCAGTGTTTTATTCGTTCTCCTTTAGCAAGCTGCTAGCTTGTTTTTTAAGATCTTCTATTTCCTGAGCCAAGTTGAAGTACCCTTTGGAGGGAGGGGCCTTGATTTCCTCTGACAGTATGCCTTGTTCTTCCTCATCCGAAGGAATGGGGGAAGACACCTGTTCCCCAAAAAAGTAACCTTCTTTGGTCTTATTTTTCCCCCTTTTCGGGGCATTTTCCCAGCCAGTTACTTGTCTTCTGAGTTTCCTCTCCACACCCACCTGGCCTCCAGATCAGCCCAGCCAGAGCATGGGGTCTGAGACTCAAATGCTGCTTTTCAGCCTCAGGGCTTTTGGCGGGGGCAGGGCTGCTATTCAGTGTGAGATTAAGTTCAGCTGCTCAGGTGGGGGCAGGGCCGCCACAGGAGACTCATTTCTCTCAGGGGGTTTATGTGGAGACCTTCAACAATGCATCCGAGCTCCTCCCTGCTTTGGGAGCCCCTGTCTGCTGCTGCCTATGCTGCTGCCTCCTGAGGGGGCCTAAGTTATGGGCACACCAGCTCCCCTGTCAGCAAACTGAAAAGACCCTCCCACTCACCCCCGGTGATCGTGGGTGGAGGGACCTGGGCAGCCGCTGGAGATTCTGTCCCTCAATCCTGCTTGGATCTGCTCCTCTCGGTGCTGCGTGGACAAGGCAAGGCTGGGTTTTGCTCTGGTTCCAGTGCACAACAGACACTTGGTGCGGGTTCTGCTCTGGTTATGGTGCACAACAGACCCTTGGTGCTGGTTTTTCAGGTCTCTCTGGAACAGAAATCTCCTCCACTCTGTTGTTCTGTGGCTTCTGCTGCTCCAGAATTTGTTGGGAGTTCTTCTTTACAGGTATTTTATGGGCTGTGGGTTTGGAGCTAGCATATGTGTATTTTTCTACTCCGCCATCTTGGCTCCTCCCCCTCGACTACTGTGTCTTGTGTACCTAACCGATTTCAGTGATCCACCACTATATTTCTTAGCCAGTGCCAAGTAGTTTTGATGATTGCTGTCTTGTTATACAGTCAAGGTCTGCTATGGTTAGGCCACTTTCCCTAGCATTTTTTTCATTAATTTCCTTCATATTCTGGATCTTTCATTCTCCCGGATAAATTTTGCTATTACTTTTTCTATCTCTATAAATAACTTTTCAGTAGTTTGATTTGTATGGCATTAGAACTGTCATTTTACATATATATATATATATATATATATATATATATATATATATATATATATATATATATATATATGTATATGTATATGTCAACCTACCTGTGAGCATCTGATGCTTTTCCAGTTACTTAGATCTGACTTTATTTGTGTGAAAGATGTTTTATAACTGTGTTCATATAGATCATGGGTTTGTTTTGGCAGGAAGACTCCCAAATATTTTACAGTAGTCTACCATAACTTTAGAAGAATTTTCTCTTTCTGTCTCTTGCTGTTGGACTTTGTTAGTAATATACAGAAATGCCAATGATTGTGTGGATTTGTTTTGTGGATTTATTACCTACCCAGGAACTCTGTCTAAGCCCTTTATCATGTCAAGTAGATTTTTTATTACTTGATTCACTACAATTTTCTGAGTATATCATCATATCAACTGCAATGAGTCACAGTTTTGTTTCTTCTTTGCTTAGTCTAATTCTTTCAATTTATGTTTCTTATCTTATTGCTAAGGTAAAAATTTCTACTACCATATTGAATAGCATTGGTGATAATGGATATCCTTGTTTTACACCTGTTCTTCTTGGAAATGCATCTAACTTATCCCCATTACCTGTAATGCTTGTTCATGGTTTTACGTAGAAGCTACTTATAATTTTAAGGAAGTCTCCATTTATTCCTATGCTTTTTAGGTTTTTTTCCTTAAATAGGAATGAGTGTTGTGTTTTTCTCAAAAGCTTTTTCTCTATCTATTGAGATAATAATACGATTTCTGTTAGTTTTGTTGTGGATATGATCAATTGTTCTGAGAGTTTTCCTAATATAGTGCCAGTCCTGCATTCCTGGTATGAATTCTACCCTGTCAAAATGTATTATTCTCATGATTAGTTGCAGTAATCTTTTTGATATTATTTTATTTAAAATTTTGAACCTATATACATTAGGGAAATTGGTCAGTAATTTTCTTTTTCTGTTTTGATTCTTCTCAGTTTAGGTGTCAGTACCATATTTATAACATAAAAAGAATTTGCTAAGACTCCTTCTTTGCCTGTTTTCCCAAATTGTCCATTTAAATATTGAAATTAATTGTGCTTTAAATGTTTGATGGAATTCACCTGTAAATCCCTCAGGCTCTGGAGAATTTTTCCTAATGAGTTCATTGATGGCTTATTCAATTTCTTTTTTCTTAGATGGGATAATTTAAGTGTTTTAATTCTTCTTCTGTTAATCTGGGCAGTTTATATTTCCATAAATATTCAACTATTTCACTAAGATTGTCAAGTTTTTTGACATGTAGATGGGCAAAATAGTTCTTAATTATTGTTTTAATATCCTCTTCATTGGTGGTAAATTCATCCTTTTTATTTTTGATATTGATAATTTTGTTTTCTTCTTTCTTTTTTTAAAATTAATTAACCAAAGATTTATTTATTTTATTGAAATTTACTTCTGCTCCTACTTACATGTGATTAGGGCCTCCATGACTTGGTAAATGTCTAAAAACAAACTCAGTCACCTAATCTTCACATTGAAAGTAAATGTACCTATGTGAAGTCTGAGGGTTGTCAAGGAAGAAGAGAATGAGAGCAGGGAAAAAGAATAGAATGGAGTTCTCCCATTGGTAGAAAAATAGAGTACACTATTTTCTTATTACTTGTCTTAGGAGAAGTATCATTCTAGTCTTGAAAAAAGTTCTTGACAGAACTTCTCTGAGAAATAAATATTTTTCTATACAGTCAGCTAAACATATTACATCCTCCATGGTGGAATGCCTGGGTCTAATTAAAGTGGCTGAGATTCACAGTAATTCACATTTGAATAAATAAAGATGACTTACTCTCACAGTTAGCTCTGTGAAGACATTAAATTTCCAAAAACGAATGTTTTTGCTAGAATAAATTTACGTTCCCCTTTCTAATCCTGCCCACGACCTGCTCTTTCATATCACCAATTTGCCACAGGGAAAATTAAATCCAGGGATGTACTGGCAGATGTTTATCAACAGGCTTTCTAAAAACCTGTGACAATTCCACAACTAATCTACATCATTTCAATTTTCTCTATCACTATATATATATGTGTATATATATATATAAATACATACATATATGTATATACATATATAATCTATATACACATGTATACATACACATACATATGTGTATATATATATGCACATACATGCATATATTATTTCTTTTGTTCCATATTTACCTATTATAAGCAAATTTTTAATATAGATTTAAAATTTTTTGAGTTTCAAATGTGTATTCTGATTAAATATGTGAGATCATGTGAAACATATTTCCGTAGTAACAATGTTGCAAAGGCACAGGCACATAAAACCAAGAACAATGCCGAAGTAAGAAAAGTGTACTTTGATCTGCACTCAAACTTCCCCAATTCTCTCTTGGGAAGAGGAGAGCATTTTTTATCATGGATACTTAAAGATGGTCTTGGATAATTGTCTTGATCAAAGGAGTTAAGTCTTTCAGAGTTGATCATTGTTATAATATTCCTGGTACTTACACGAGATATAGGGAGTGATATTGAAATTGTACAGGGATATTCAGCAGCAGGTTATTAGTGAATCTTTAGATTTACTTTGGTTGGGTAGAGCCAAGATGGTTGAATAAAGTCAAGGACTCAAAAGTCCCCTCCCAGTACTTCAAAATGCTTACACAATGAGTCTAAGGAAAATCTAATTTGATAGAACCCGTATTGGGACAATTTTTCCACTGAAGACAATTTACAAGACGGGCAGGAAAATCCTGTTGCCCCTGTGTGAGAGAGGAGCATAGTCCAGTATGTACATAACTTGAACACACAAGAAACAGGCCTGGGATAACTGAACCAGTGGCAACAGTGGCAGTTTCCAGACCACTCAACCCACAGACAGTAAAGGGATAGGACAATTGGTCAGAAGAAGATTTAGAGTTGATCCTTTTGCTGGTACCACGGTCAGGATGATTTTTCTTTTTTTTTCTTTTTTTAATTTAAATTTATTTATTTAAGTTTTCAACATTTATTTCCACAAAATTTTGGGTTCCAAATTTTCTCCTCTTCCCCTACTCCAAAGTGCCGAGCATTCTAATTGCCCCTATCACCAATCTGCCCTCCCTTCTAACATCCCTCCCTTCCCTTATCCCCATCTTCTCCCTTGTCCTATCGGGCAAGACAACTTTCTATACCCCATTGCCTGTACTTCTAATTTCCTAGTTGCAAGAACAATACTCAACAGTTGTTCCTAAAACTTTGAGTTCCAACTTCTCTTCATCCCTCCCTCCCCACCCATTCCCTTTGGGAAGGCAAGCAATTCAATATAGGCCACGTCTGTGTAGTTTTGCAAATGATACTCGTGTTGTGAAAGACTAAATGTATTTCCCTTCATCCTATCCTGCCCCCTTTGCTCCTATTCTCTCTTTTGATCCTGTCTCTCCCCAAAAGTGTTGACTTCAAATTGCTCCCTTCTCCCACTGCCCTCCCTTCCATCATCCCCCCACCCTGCTTTTCCCCTTCTCCCCCACTTTCCTATATTGTAAGATAGGTGTTCATACTAAAATGAGTGTGCATTTTATTCCTTTCTTTAGTCGAATGTGATGAGAGTAAGCTTCATGTTTTTTCTCTCACCTCAACCCCTTTCCCCTCCACTGAAAAGTCTTTTACTTGCCTCTTTTATGACAGATAATTTGCCCCATTCCATTGCTCCCTTTCTCCTGTCAATATATTTCGCTCACCACTTAATTTCATCTTTTTAAGATATGGTCCCAGCCTATGCAATTCACCCTGTGCTCTGTGTGTGTGTGTGTGTGTGTGTGTGTCTCTGTGTGTCTGTGTCTGTGTCTCAGTGTGTGTGTGTGTGTGTGTGTGTGTGTGTGTGTAATCCCACCAACTACCCAAATACTGAAAAAAGTTTCCTTAGTTACAAATATTGTCTTTCCATGTAGGATTTTAAATAGTTCATCCTTAGTAAGTCCTTTTTGATTTTTCTTTCCTGTTTACCTTTTCATGCTTCTCTTGATTCTTGTGTTTGAAAGTCAAATTTTCTTTTTCGCTCTTGTCTTTTCATCAGGAATGCTTGAAAGTCCTCTGTTTCATTGAAAGACCTTTTTTTCCACTGAAGTATTATACTCAGTTTTGCTGGGTAGGTGATTCTTGGTTTTAGTCCTTGTTCCTTTGTCTTCTGCAATATCATATTCCACGCTCTTCTATCCCTTAACGTAGAAGCTTCTAGATCTTGTGTTACCCTGATTGTATTTCTACAATATTTGAATTATTTCTTCCTAGCTGCTTACAATAATTTCTCCTTGACCTGGGAACTCTGGAATTTGGCCACAAGGTTCCTAGGAGTTTCTCTTTTTGGATCTCTTTCAGGAGGTGATTGGTGGATCTTTCCAATATTTATTTTTCCCTCTGATTCTAGAATCTCAGGACAGTTTTGCTTGATAATTTCATGAAAGATGATGTCTAGGCTCTTTTTTTTGATCGTCACTTTCAGGTAGTCACAGATTTTTTAAATGGTCCCTCCTGGATTTATTTTCCAGGTCAGGTGTTTTTCCATGAGATATCTCACATTATCTCCCATTTTCTTTCTTTTGGTTTTGTTTTGTGATTTCTTGGCTTCTCATAAAGTCATTAGCCACTGTCTGCTTCATTCTCATTTTTAAAGAACTATTTTCTAATGTGAGATTTTGAACCTTCTTTTCCATTTGGCTAATTCTGCTTTTTAAAGCATTCTTCTCCTCATTGGCTTTTTGAACCTCTTTTGCCAATGAAGTTAGCCTATTTTTAAAGGTGCTATTTTCTTCAGCATTTTTGGGTCTCCTTTAGCAAGATGTTGACCCACTTTTCGTGCTTTTCTTGCATCTCTCTCATTTCTCTTCCTAGTTTTACCTCCACCTCTCTTATTTGATTTTCAAAAACCTTTTTGAGCTCTTCTGTGGCCTGAGACCACTGAATATTTTTTTTGGATGTTTGTAATGCTGAAGCCTTGACTTCTATGTCTTTCCCTGATGGTAAGCATTGTTCTTCCTCATCTGAAAGGATGGGAGGAGATATTTCTTCTCCAAGAAAGTAACCTTCTATGGTCTTATATTTTTTTCTTCCTTTTTCCAGCATTTTCCCAAGCAGCTACTTGAGTTTTGGGTGCTTTGACAATAGTAGGGTATTCTTTGGATATCGGTAAGATCTCACTTCTTCCAAGGTGGCACAATCAAGCGTGTGCAGTGGTATGGGAGGAAGTTGAGATTTTTGTGCCCACAATCTTAGCAGTTTCCTTCCCACAGCCACCTGGCCTCCAGTTCTACCAAGGCAACGCTGGGGGACTGGGATTCATTCAAGCTGTGGGGGTAGGTCCGCCATTCAGTATGAGACAAAACCAGCTCCCTCAGGGCCTCTACAAAGGGCAGAGATAATAATTAGCTCCTCAGTGCCCCCAACGGTTTTACGATCCAACTATGGATGAGGGCTGCTTTAGGTGTGGAGGTAGAAACTGCTGCTGCCTGCCCAAAGTGGCCTCTGTGGGCTGCTGCCTGAGGCCGGAGCTGTGGAACGGCCCTTCTCCCTTCCCGACCAGCTGAAAAAACCCTGTCACTGACCTTTGGGTCCTGAGGGTTGAAGGATCTGCGAACCTACTGCTACTGGGACTGGGGATTGCCCAACTGGAGATTCTGCCCCTGAGGGTTGTTTGGGAGCCATGTGATGCTTGGCCAAGGGTGGGCTGGGGTCTGCTGAGTGTGTGGTGCAACAGACGTTTCCAGTTGGCCTTTCAGGTCATCCTGGGCTAGAAATCTCCACTCTGTTGTTCTCTACTTCTGCTGCTCTGAAATTTGTTGAGAGTCCCTCTCTACAGTATCTTCTGGTCTATGTGGGGAGAGCCTGCATTTGTGTGTCTTTCTACTCCACCAACTTGGCTCCGCCCCCCCAGGATGATTTTTCACTGCCTATCATTGAGTGTGATTCACAATCCTAGGTCTCAGTTCAAGTGTGAGGAGGAGCACTAGCACAGCAGAGCATGTTGTCCAAGGGAGAAGGAACCCTGGTAATAATCTCAGGGTTGTAAAGAGTTCTTCTGTTTACTCAGAAACCACTGTACAGTACAAGCGAGTAGTAAAGAAACCTGTACCTAGAGCATACCACCATGAAAAATCCAAAAACTTATAGGTCCCCGAAGAATAAACTTTGAAAATAGTTACAGAATAAACCTGAAAATTTTTACAGTCTAGATTGCACTTTGCAAACAGAGTCTCTTTGTCATAGGGGTAAAAATCAAGAAACAGTGTGAAAAAGTAGCAAACAGTAGAAAAAATTCTGATCATAGAAAGTTACTACAGTGTAAAAGAAGACAAAACATACACTCAAAAGAAGATAACAAAGCTAACATTCTTGCATTAAAACCTTCAAAAAGTACATGAATGATCTCAGACCATGGAGAAGCTTAGTAAGGATTTCAAAAATCAAGTAAGAGATGTAGGCTAAATACTGGGAAGAGAAATGAGAGATATGCCAGATAATCGTGAATAAAGAGTCAATAGCTTGGTAAAGGAGAAACAAAAATAGTGAAGACAATAACACCCTGAAAAAGACAATAAAGTGAATTGCAAAAGAAGCACAAAAGTCCAATGAATGAAAGAAAGCCTTGAAAACCAGAATTGTATAAAGAGAAAAATATATGCAAAAATTCAATGAAGAGAACTCCATAAAAAGTAGACCTGCCCAAATGAAAAAAGAGATACAAAAATTCAGTGAAGAAAATAATTACTTAAAAGTTAGAACTGGGCAAGCTGAAGTTTATCACTTTATGAGACATCAAGAAACAATCAAACAAAATCAAAAAGAGGAAAAAATAGAAGAAAATGTGAAAACCATCATTTAAAAAAACAACTGACCTGGAAAACACATCCCAGGGAGATAAATTTAGAATTAATGAAATATCAGAAAGTTGTGATCCAAAAAAGAACCTAAACATCACTTATCAAGAAATTATCCGGAGTGGAGCTAAGATGGTGAAGTGGAAAGACCCATATAAACTATCTTTTCCCCACAGCCCATAAAATACCTGTGAAGAAAGACTCTCGACAAATTCTAAAGCAGCAGAAGCCACACAACAATGGGGTGGAGAAGATTTCCAGCCGAGGGTGAGATGAAAGGGTGATGGAAAAGGTCTGTTGCCCTAGATGCGGAGCACATCCCAGTCCAGCCTAGGCCACTAAAAGGAGTACCTGAGCAGACCTCAGGGGCAGAATCCCTAGCAGCAGTAGCGGCGATTTGGAGATCCCTCAATCCACAGGTGCCAAAGGCCAGCGACAGGGCTTTTTCAGATGACCGAGAAGGGGGAAATGTCTTCCCATAGCTCTGGCCTGAGGTGGCAGCTACACAGGCTGCATCTGGTGGCAGAGCCTCTCGTAGCAGCCCAGACTCATTGTTGTATCATAAAACTCCTGGGGAATTTGAGCAGCTGATTTGAATCTCAGCCCCCAGGGCTGGCTTGATGGAACTGGAGGCAAGGTGGAGATCCAAAAAGAGAAACTTCCAGGAACATTGTAGCCAAATTCCAGAGTTAGCAGGTCAAGGAGAAAATATTGGAAGCAGCTAGAAAGAAACAATTTGAGCACTGTGAAAATACAATCAGGATAACATAAGATCTAGCAACTTCTACATGAAGGGATCAAAGGGTGTGGAATATGATATTCCAGAAGTCAAATGAGTTAAGATTATAACCAAGAACCACCTACCCAGCAAAACTGAGTATAATACTTCAGGGGAACAAAAATGGTCTTTCAATGAAATAGAGGACTTTCAAACATTCTTGATGAAAAGACCAGAAATGAAAAGAAATTTTGACTTTCAAACACAAGAATCAAGAGAAGCATGAAAAGGTAAACAGGAAAGAGAAATCATAAGGGACTTACTAAAGCTGAACTGTGTACATTTCTACATGGAAAGACAATATTTGTAACTTTTGAAACTTTTTTCAGTATCTGGGTACTTGGTGGGATTAAACACACACACACACAGACACACATACACACACACATATATATGTATATATATGTATGTGTGTGTGTGTGTATATATATATGTATATATATATATATATATATATATATACAGAGAGAGAGAGAGTGACAGAGAGACTGAGAGACAGAGACAGACAGACAGACAGAGACAGAGAGAGACAGAGAGCACAGAGTAAGTTGACAAGCATGGCATCATATCTAAAAAAATTACATTAAGGCGTGAGAGAGGAAGATATTGGGAGGAATAAGGGAGAAATGGAATGGGACAAATTATCTCTCATAAAAGAGGCAAGAAAAAGACCTTTCAATGGAGGGAAAACGGGAGGAGGTGAGAGAGAAAACGTGAAGCTTACTGTCATCACATGTGACTCAAGGAAGGAATCAAATACACACTCATTTTGGTATGAAAACCTATTTTGTCACACAGGAAAGTAGGGGAGAAGGGGATCAGCATGGTGAGGGTGATGATGGAAGGGAGGGCAATGGGAGGAGGGAGCAATTAGAAGTCAACACTCTTGGGGAAGGACAAAGTCAAAAGAGAGAATAGAAGCAATGTGGGGCAGGACAGGATGGAGGAAAATGTCGTTAGTCTTACACAATATGACTAGTACGGAAGTCATTTGCAAAACTACACGTATATGGGCTATACGGAATTGCTTGCCTTCCAAATGGGGATGAGTGGGGAGGGAGGAAGGAAGAGAAGTGGAAACTAAAAGTTTTAAGAACAACTGTTGAGTACTGTTCTTGAATATAACTGGTAAATAAGAAATACAGGTAATGGGGTATAGAAATTTATCTTGCCCTTCAGGACAAAAGAAAAATGGGGATAAGGCAAGGGAGGGATGTTAGAAGGGAGGGCAGATTGGTTTTAGGGGTAATTAGAATGCTCAGAATTTTGGGGTGGGGGAGAGGAGAGATGGAGAGAAAATTTGAACTGAAAATTTTGTGAAAATGAATGTTGAAAACTTAAAAGAAATAAATATTTTTTAAAAAGGAATTACCGAGGAAAATTGCTAGTATTCTAGAACTAGAGGGTTAAAAGTAAATTGAAATTATTCACTGATCACCTCCTTGAAAGACATCCTAAAATGATAATTCCAAGGAATACTATAGCCAAATTACAGACTTCCCAGATCAAGGAGAAAATACTTCAAGCATCCCAAAAGAAACAAATCACATATTGAAGATGCATTGTCAGGGTTAGCCAAGATCTACTAGCATCTGCCTTAAAGTATCAGAGGGCTTGGAGTATATCATTCTGGAAGGCAAAAGCGTTGAATTAAAACCAAGAATGGTTACCCATCAAAACTGAGCAAAGTTTTTCAGGGGAAAATGAATGTTCAATGAAATAGATATTTTCAAGTATTCTCAATGAATAAACCAGAGTCAAACAAGAAATTTGACTGCAAATACAAGACACAAAAGAAGTATAGAAAGGTGACAGAAAAGAAGGAAAAAACCTAAGATATTCAATACGGTTAAACTGTTTATATTTATACATGGAAAAAATTACATTTACCACTCCTAAAATATTTTTCATTATTAATGTTTTTAGAAGGAGTGTATGACACTCCTTCTAAACAGAAGATAGAAAACAGATGTATGCATTGGATGTGATGGCATGATTACCTAAAAAATAAAACTAAGGGATGAGAAAGACAGTGCTAGAAAAAGAGAGGTAAAATGAGATAACTTATCTGTCATAAAACCTGCCTGAAAGAGTGATTATAGTGCAGGGGAAAATGGGGAAAGCAGGGTGTGGAGCACATGAAACTTACCCTCTTAGTAACTGACACAAAGAGCGAATGTTTTGGTGTGGAAATCTTATTGTATTGGAAAGTAGGAGGTGAAAAGAATAAGTGAAAGGTTGGGGGAGCTGATAAAAGGGAAGGCAGTTTGGGAAAGGTAAATGTCAGAAGAGAAATATTTTGGATAATAGACATGGTGGAAAAAGAGAGAAAGAGTAGGAGAAGCAGGGGGAAATAGGATGGAGGAAATACACAGCTGTGACCTACTACCATGAAAAAAATTTATACTGATATTTCACTATTCTTTTTTCGAGGGGAAACGGCATGGTCATTGGGGTTATGTGAGTTGCTCAAGTCACACAGCCAGTAAGGGTCAAATAGGTAAGTTCAGATTTCAACTCAGGTCCTCCTGACTCAAGGGATGGTGTTGTATTCACTGTACCAGGTAGCTGCCCAGTCATTTTTCAAATTTAGAGAAAACTAGATCAAATTTATTGAAATAAGGGCCATTCCTCAACTGATACATGATCAAATATAAGAACAGACAATTTTCAGACAAAGTAATCAAAGCTATCTCTAATCACATAAAAATATAGTATAAATCACAATTAATGAGAGAAATTCAAGTTAAAACAACTCTGAACTACAACCTCTCATTTGTCAGAAAGGCTAATATGATAGCAAAGGAAAATGGAAAATGCTGGAGGGGATGTGGGAAAACTAAAACTCTGTTGAACTGTAGGTCAAGTTGTGTACTGATTCAACCATTCTGTAGTGCAATTTGTCACTATGTCCAAAGGACTACAAACACATGCATGCCCTTTGAACAAGCAATACCAGTATCAGGTCTGTATCCGGGGGTGATAAAGAAGTGAAAAGGACCTACATGTAAAAATACTTATAGCAGCTCTTTCTGTGGTGGCAAAGAATTGGAAATTGAAGAAATGTCCATCAATTGGCCAATGGCTGAATAAGTTGTTAGATATGATGGTGATGCAATATTAGTATGCTTTAAATAGTGATGAACAGGATATTCTCAGAAAACCATGGAGAGATGAACAGACACTAAGTGAATTGAACAGTACCAGGAGAACTTGGTAATAGTAACAGCAATATTGTATGATAATCTATGGTCATGAATAACTTAGATATTCTTGGCAATACACTGATCTAAGACAATTATTGTATGACTTATGATGAAAGGTTCTGTGCCTCTCCCAAGAAAGAGCTGGAAGAGCCAGTATGTATATGAAAGATACCTTTTCTTTAATTAATTTTTCTTGTCCATGTTTTCTTTTGGAGAATACTTCAATTGAAATGGGTTTTGCATGACTACACATGTATAATCTATGTCCAATTACTTGCCTTCTTAATAGGGGGATAGGAGAGGGAGGAGAGAATTCGGAACTGAACGTCTGCAAAAAATTTCAAAACTGTTTTTATATTGTAATTGGGAAAAATAAAATATTAAATAAGACCTACCTAAATAAATGCCGTGAGGTCTCCTGTAAAGACCAGGGGCTTGTAATGCTAACAAGATTAAAGATTTTCTCCACCCATTGTTGGGCCTGTCCATTAAAGGGAGTTTGATTAGGGTAAATTTGTAGGAAGGTCCACACATTTTGTTAATGAGGCATTGGTCATCTAGGGTTATGATGCCCTCTGGCTCTGAAAAATGGATAAATCCTCTGAAGTGCAGTTTTACCTTGGGGCTTACTCACTGGAGATGTTTGTTTGGCCAGATGACACTCTGGGCAGCTATTAAGGAGGCCTCCGGCTTTGAAAATCCAAATGTTGGTGCTTCTCTCTCTGCTACCTATGTATGTATAGTCAGACAGTAGGATTTGTCTGTTCATCTCTGATATATGTATTGCTTATGGTGAGGCAACCAGAAGCCCTGTCTGTTGGTTGATCTTTGTTTCTCTTTTTGTATTTGTTCTGAAATTCAGGGTGCTGAGTTTTTTCCCCTGAATTAAGTGAACGATACATGTGTTACATTAAAGTGATTTTTGATCCCTCAAAACTGCTTTCCCTTTAGAAAAGCAGATATAAAAACTTGTAATAGCAGGCCCTCCTGTGTATGTTGGGGTCTTTTACAGGGCTTTATGGATCATTCATGGGAAGTTATAGAGGCAGACTGTAAAGAGGACTCTTCCAGATCATTGTCTGCTTGGGATACACCAGTCATCTCTATGCATGTTACTGCATGTAGAGTCCACTAGAGATCATGTGAGTTATCCAAACCTTGACATGCACACACCTAGCAGTACTGAGTCTTTAGGAGTTATATGAAATATATTTCTTTTCTAGGGATAAAAGTGAAGGATGATGGAGCAACTCATCACGTGAAATCCTCTTGCAAAATTCTGTGTATTTTCTGCGAAGAAGGCCAGTGGCATCCATTAATTTATGGTAGCCAACTGTGAACTAAACATCATCATTATCATAATTATCATCATCCTCAACAATAAACATTTATACTTGGGTATATAATGGTATTATATCCCATATAAGGGGATATAACATTTATATATGCTTATTGTTTTTACCTATTTTATTACAACCTTGCAGAGGCTCATTTCTTTCAGCAAGAGAACAGATGCCAGGGGAGTTCTGTAACTAGGGAGTCTACAAGAAGGAAGGAAGCAAGGAAGGGAATAAGGAAATAATAGTAGAAAGGAAGGAAACGAATTATTACGTGCCTTTTATGTGATGGGCATTGTGTTAAGTGCTTTAAAAATATCTCATATGCTGATCACAACAAACCTGAAGGCAGGAAATATTATCATTCCTATTGAACAAATGAGGAAAGTGAGGCTGAAGACACTTCTTTAATGACACATAGCTAGTGTCTAACACCAGCTTTCAACTCAGGTCTTCTTGACTCTAGGCCCAATGCTTTAGTCACTGAACCACCTGGGTATCCTTAGGCCCATATCTATAACTATTCCTGACTTCATCAGTGTTGTAGTACGTGGAGCACAGATCAAAAATAAGAGCACAATGGCAGAGCCACTAGATGAGAAGGGAGCTCATATTAGTGTACAAAGATGGGGAATCACTCCTAAAATAAACCATGGTCCACTTGGCTCAGTCAAGTTTGTGGAGACACCGTGAGTTGGCCAGGCACAGACCAGAACAAACTTTTGATTCTCACTCCACAAGTGGCCCAGAAATAAGAGAACATAGATTCAAATCCTATCTGTTATGCTTCTTACTGGTGTGCCCTAGGGCAAATCTCTTAATCTCATTCATCCTCACTGTCTTCATCTTTCAAATGAAGTAGTTTGACTTAAATAGCTTTTAGATATCTTACAGCTTTTCTTTTCTGGGATCGTAGCTACAATATTATAGGGATAATAAAGTACATACATTCAGCAGAAATACCAGACCTGGAGATACAGGTCTTTTCAGTCATTCTAATTAGAAATAAAATTTTCATTTTGGTTCTGTCCACTATTTCTTGGGAGAAACAAAGTTGACAGTTGTGTTCCTTACTTCCTATGACCTTCACTTTCCTTATTTCCCCAATTGCAGTTATTAAGTTGGAAATGACTTACCTCCCAGAGAGCCACTTTTCATTTGCAATGAGTTATTTCAGTGACTTGATGTTGTAGATGTTTTGCACACATTACATGATACTTACTATTGGCAACAGGCTAGAGATTCCCACTTCAGATGGTGTCAAAGCCCTTGCAGGTGACATAATAATCACAACCCTGTGGAGAGATGAGCTCATATAGTTTGTTTCTCTATAATTTGACCCCAGTCATTGTTTTTGAGGTCTAGGCTTTCAGGGACCTCAATATGACAATCCTCAGGTTGTTATAACCTGAATCCTAGGAGTTCCTCTAAGCCCCTTGGATGTCAGTCTTCACCTCTTCAGCGAGGAGACGGTAAAGATTCAGTAAGTGACTCTTTATTCCTCAGGTTTTGAGATAGGAAAGATTAGGAAAGAGAGGTATAAGAAACTCCTCTTGCGTCTCATACTTTATTACTACAAATACGTGTCTCTATATGATATGTATATGCTTTTTTATTTTCCTTTTATGGTTTTTCTTCATATTTTACCACATAATATATATGTGGGAGTGACTATTAAAAATGGAAATACATTATATAAACTTCATTTATTTTTCTTGACATATACCTTCCATTTGTATAGAACATATCCAGGTATATGTAGATATATTTTTGTTTCTCTGCATGTTCTCTCATATCCTATGCATTTTCTAATTTTTCTTCTCATTATAAGTGCCTTTTCTTTTTTTATTCTCTCTATATTGGCTGTACTTTATTTTTTTTCTTTTTTCTACATAATAAATATTTTTTCTTCTATCTCTAATTCTCATTCAGGAAAAACAAGAGGCATTAAATTTTTTTCCTCTTGTAACTGTAAATCTTTAATTATTTCTCATGGGTTTTTTAATTTATTTATTTTTTATTTCCTCTGCTTTGAATTAATTTTTTTGCAATTTTCCTTCAGTTTATTTGACTCCTTTTGTCATTTCTCTCATTTCCCTGATGCCCTCACTCCTCTAAGTTATAAAGCCAGTACCATGCCCACTTTCTCAACTTTTTTCTCCCTTTTTATTTGTATTTCTTGTTTAATATTTTTTCTTTTCTTATTGTTCGTTTCAGTGATTGATTATTAGATTAATCCTCCCCACCCTTTTCCCTCTCCCTGAAGTATATGGAGTAATCACATTGGTTCTTTCCAATTCTAAATGGTGCATTTCTAAATTCAGTGCATATGAGCTCTGCTCAATTTGGCCTACCTCTTAAGACTATTCCTAGAGCAAAATGAAATTTTATTCGCAATTTGAAAAACTGTCTGTTCCTTTTTGTAGCATAGGTCAAACTTTGCTTTCTCTTTAGACATCATTTCTAAAGAGAAAAATCAAATAATAACTGTTCTTTCCATTTAATATGTGAGAAAATCAGACTCTGATAAGACAGGAAAATAACTAGCTCAGGATTACACAGCAAGTTTTTAGTTATGAAAAGGATTAGTTTCTTTACTCTTAGTGTAGCTCTCTTATTCAAACCCTTATTTCTAATCAGTTTAGATTTTTTTAAAAAATCTTACTAGACAGTTCACAATATCTAAGACATTCCGAAAAAAATATCTTCTTCCATCTTTTCATGCTTCAAACAAGAAATGAATATGAACCAGAAATACAGTGTACAATGAGTTTTCGTTATGCTCCTTTCCCAATTTACCCCATTGGTTTTCAGGCTGCATTAAAGATTGCTTGAAAACGAAGTAGGGTGTCTCATATTAACTGTAAAGCATTTCTTGGGAAATTGTGCCTGTCAAATATGGTACATCTGATAGAAACCTCCTCCCCGCCACACACATGCTCCTGCACATTATAGAGCCTTTCTTTCCTGAAAGGTAATAGTTTGTATAAATTTTACTTTCTATTGAAACTTAATATAGGCTCTATATATTTTCCTTGTTCATGATGGTTTTAGTATTCCATTTTTGTCTATTATTGCCCTTTTTTGTTTTTACTTTTCCTTTTTCCTGTTATTCTTTTTTTCTTCCCTGATAGCTCTCTGAACATAGTAAATGTTTTAACTAATTAATTCTATTTACTAATAGATTTTCATAATGATATTGATATTGTCGTACTGATTTTAGGTAACGTTCTACACTCAACAAACAAAAATAACCTCAATCTTTAAAAAACTCATGTTTTAGCATTTCTCTCCTCCATTTACCCTACAGTTCTTCTTACTTACTGTTTTTGTCATCATTACTTCACTTTCTTCATTCCTTTCCTGATCATTTCTTTTTACATTTTCTTGAATTATTTTCCCTCTTGCCACTGTTAATTCTTTTACACTACATTCCTCCATCCTTCTCTTCACTCCTTTCATTCACGAACTGTGATCCTCTCTTTTCTCCCCCTCCTTCTTTCTTCCTTTCTTCTATCCACTCCACTCACAGGAGATGCTTTATTCATCAGCATATTTTCAAAATAAAATCTTATTTTGTGTTAAATAATCTAATCCTTGTTTCATAGTTTGAATTTTTTTCCATTTTTAGCTTAGGGGATAGGAACTTTGAATTTGAGACATAAAGATTTGGGAACAAGTCTTAGTACTGTCACATATTGCCTGTGTAAATTTAAACAAATCACTCATCCTCTAAATACACTAGGCATCTCCTGTCAAAAGTCTAGTTGTTCTGATTTACAAGTGTAGGAGGGGTTCTCTTATTCATGAAATTGGCAGTTTACAGCCATCCTTATTGTAATGTATTTTGTGGGAAAGATACAGTTCCTTATTCACACTATGATTCTAGGCCCTTGATCCCTACATTCTTTCCTAGAGAATCACCCCTGGTCTAATGACAGTATCCTCCCTTTACCATGCTAACCCCTGAACAAACAATTTAACTTCATGTTGTGCTTTTCTCTAGAATCCCTTGCCCCTTGGTTAACCTCTAATATTTCTGTTCCAAACCTTTGCTGTCCGTTGTTCCTAAAATCTGCAGCCTCCCTCACTACTTACATGCTCCTAAAAGAAACTGTGAAAAACAAAACAAAATATGGGGAAGCTATATTTAGTGGGAACTTTTTAATTTGATCACTGGCCTCAATTGGTCAATAACCTCAACTAGGCCATGACTGCTGCATGCTAATTCTTTTAATTATCCCTAATTAACACATTATCTCACTCACTCTAGTAGATATTTTAAACCTTTGTTTTCTTTTTCAGTCTTCTTATCTTGTCCCACACCCTTCTCCTCTTGAGAAAATCTTTCCCTACTTTAGTGAAAAATTTGAATCCATTCCCTCATACCTCCCTCTTCTTTCATCCTAATTTCATTTCACTCACATGCTTTCTGTCACTTCCCTATTATCTCACTTAATGAGGTGACACTTTTCAATCTTATCTCTCCTGCAGATTTCTCCCAGTCACTACAGTTTCTCATTAGGTTTCTCCTTATCCACTGGCTCTTTCCACAATTTCCTTTCCTTTCCCTCCCTTCCCTTCTTTTCCTTTCCCTGCCTTTCCTTTCTTTTCCTTTTTCCTTAAACCTACTGCACTCTGAAGCACATAGATGGTACAACAAGAGACCCCTGCCCAAGCTTGACTTAAGTGCTGCTTTCTGGACCCTCCTGGATTAAGACTAATTATCAATAGTAACTCTTACTGTTTGCCTCCAAGCTTTATTTAGTTATTTTTTTTTTTTTGCCTCATTATAGGGACCATCCCCTGACTACTTCTTAAACAGCCCTATTCACTGAGTGGGTATTACCTCACCCTAAGTGAGCACCTGTAAAGACCAACCTAAAAAGACCAAGGTCTCCCATTACATTCTGGGCCATCTCCAGTCATCCTGATGAGTATCTGGTTACTACATCCAGATGATTTTGGAGGAGAAATTGAGACTGGTGACCTTGCACAGCTTTCCCTCACTCAAAACAAGGTCAAGTGCAAGTTATTTCATCATTTCTCTGATGGCATGGTCTTCATTGGAAACAAAAGACAAACAAATTTATGTCTATCTAATGCCCCCAAAACCCTTACTCTGCATCCAAAGACTCTATACATCATTCTCTTATGTGTCTTTTTTCATTTTCTTTAAATCTGTCTTTAAGCCACTAGTCTTACTTCTTACTTCATAATCCAATGAAATGTGCTCTCCCCAAAGTACTTAACAATTTCTTAATTGCAAAAATGAACGGTCTTTTCTCAGTCCTTATCTTTCTTTACCTCTCTGAAGTTTTGACACTGCTGATCCCTTCCCTGATACACTGTTTTCTTTAAGTTTTCAGGAAGCTGCTTCTGCCCTGAACTATATAATCACTTCTTCTTGGTCTTTTTTGCTAGGTCCTCATTGAAATCATGCCCACTCATCCTAGACAACTCTATCTCTGACTCACATTCTCTGCTCCCTCTATATTGCTTCACTTGATTTTCTCATCACCTTGAAGTGACTGAAGATTTTCACATCTGCTTATCCAACCCTATCCTCTCCCTTGACCTGCAGTTTTCCATCTCCTTTTGCTTATTAATAATTTCAAATCGGTTGTTCCAAAGACATTAAACTCAACATACCCAACAATGAATTTACTATTTTACACAAAACATACACCTCTTCATAAATTCTCTTTAACTTTTGAAGCTAACATCGTTCTTGTATTCACCCAGGATAGTTACTTAAGTGTGACCCTCATTTGCTTCCTTTCACACCCCATGTGTAATCTGTAGTGAAATCATTTAGATTTTACCTTCATAATATTTATTACATATATATATATATCCTCTCATTTCTGCTACTTCCAACGTCTGAGTGTGGGCTTTCATCACCTTATGCCTGGACCATGACAATAGCTTTGTATTTTATTTCTCTATTTTAAATGTCTCCCACCTACAATCTATACACTACTTAGTTGTCAAAATGTACTTTCAAGTATATATTTGACCATGTCATTTCCCCCTCCCTCCATAAAACGCACTGGCTTTCTATCACAACCACATTAAGTGCTTTTTATAACTTATTCCATTTTATCTTTTCAATTTTCTTAAATTTAAACTTATACTTAACTTCCTCAGGCAATCTATGGTCCAGTGACATTGGCCCTCTTGCTGTTTCTTGAATAAAACATTGCATCTTGCAACTCTGGGCATTGTTTGATACAGAGCTTGCTTACACATCAGTTTTCATTTATAGTTTCCTTTTAGGTTTTAAAATTCTTGAGAGCAAGGATTAACTCTTGACTTTTTTTTAATACCCAGCACTGAGCACATGGAAACACAGTAGGCATTTGCAAAGGTTTATTGACACACTAACAAAAGTTAACAAGGTGATTTCCACAGTTTTATTGTTCCAATGACCACTCAACACAAGTAAGAATTTTAAAAATCTGCAAGGAAGGAGCATCATCACAGCGTTATTGGAA
Organism: Notamacropus eugenii; assembly: GCF_028372415.1. Lineage (NCBI taxonomy): Eukaryota > Metazoa > Chordata > Mammalia > Diprotodontia > Macropodidae > Notamacropus > Notamacropus eugenii. Next base: position 760,741 of record NW_027325092.1, read on the forward strand.
ATGTTTTGTAGTAGTATAAATATCAAACATAAATGTGAGTTGTACACAAAGTACCAAAATAAGGAGAAATTTTTGAAGATTAATCCGATTATACACATCGGGACCATCCTTTGATCCTGAAATTTTTCAAAACAGAGTCAGGAAGTGGTTGAGAATGGGTCAGTAATTATATATATATATATATATATATATATATATATATATATATATATATATATATATATATATATATATATATATATATATATATATATATATATATATATATATATACAATTTAAGTGAAAAAATTGCATCACAAAAAATAAAATCAAACTTGTCCTGTGTAGCTTAATAAACCATCCTGCTTGATTCAGTACCACTAACACCACCTTCCTCAATTCCCACAAGAGAAAACTAGAATGATATAGATCAAACCAATAATACCTCCAACACATTACTGACATTCAATGATTTCAGGAGAGAATGGTGGAAACAAAAATCCAGACAAAAGCATTCTAAATGGTAAGCAATAATTCAACATTTATGATCCCTGCAAGGATAGACTACTTTAGGCAGAGGGCCTCAGGTAGAGAAAGAAGCAGAGAGAAAATCATAAGCAAAGTGAATACCTTGTAAGAGAGGAAAACCCAGTAACATTTTTTTCTCCAATGGGCTCTATGTGCTGTGAAATTCAGGAACTACTATTACCGTGGCCTTTTATATTTTTTTCATCAGTAATTTTTTTCAGACTTTTTCAACTCTAAAATAAGTATACACCTCTTGATTGATGAATCCATCGAAGTCCAATAGATATGGAGTACATTTTCTTAAGAATTAAAGTGAAATAGCATAGTGTATTGCAGAAACAATCTAAGTACTCTTTTTTCCTGGTGATAGTTGTCAACTCCTTCTCTACCCTTTACCTCAAATTCCTCATCCAAGAAGTGATGGTAATGGAGTATATGATCACTGTGGTAATGTCCAGTTTAAGATATATAGTTCTATGAACTTTTAACATAGGGCACCATTGATTCTCAATATTTCATCAGCTGGAAAAAGTAGGACATTATTGTAACATTTGTATACTTCATACAATTCTAACAATTTGCTGTTGAGATTGTTTACTGCTTCCTTTTCTAGGCTCTTCCATTAATTTTGGCATCATATCTCCTGAATCTCTGAAGAAAAATGGTATCTAGTGAGTTGATCTTTGGTGTGGCATTCTTCTTTCAATGTGCCATTGGCTTTGTAGGGAATTCACTGCTGTTCATGCTCTATGTTTTTATCTCCTTCAAAAAACCTCAACAGAAGAAGCCAATGGATTTGATTCTTGCTCACTTGACTTTCGCCAATATGGTAACACTTTTTACCAGAAGCATCCCAGAAATCATGTTTTCTTTTGGAATGAGACATTTTTTAGATGATTTAGGGTGTAAGGCACTCATGTACATTTACAGAGTTGCCCGGGGACTTTCTGTCTGCACAACAAGTCTTCTAAGTATGTTCCAGTGCCTCATTGTCAGTCCCTACAACTCTGTGTGGGCAAGCATCAAAGTTAGAGCCCCCAAATACATTTTACATTATTTCCTGTTTTTCTGGGTCACCAATGCATTGATCTACATCAGGATCATTGAAGCCACCGAAGCAAGGAAAAATTACACAGTTTCTGCTTATTATTACATTTCAAATATTTACATAGTAAGCTTAAAAGAAAATGATAGCCAATTTATGCCTGCATTCGTGTTTGGCATGATTTTTCATGACCTTATCTTTCACTTCCTTATGGGCTTGTCTAGTACCTACATGGTGTTTCTCCTCTATAGACATAGAAAGCAAGTGCAAAACATTTACAGAAGTAGTCATTCTGCTAAAACCTTCCCTGAGGTCAAGGCCACACAGACTATCCTCTTGCTTGTGACATGTTTTGTGTTATTTTACTGGCTCAACAACTCTGTCATCTTATATCAGCTTTTTACTTTGGCAAAAGACGCTGAGTTTGACACAATCTCAAGTTTTTTTTGTGCATGTTTCCCAGCCCTCTGTCCACTCTTACTCACTGGGACTGAGAATCGTATCCCAAAGCCTCATTGTATACCCGGAAAGACACAAAGATCTCCTAAAGCTTTTAGGGATGGATTAGTCAACCCATGAATCTAATCTTCCCTCTACAATTTTATGAATTACAGTCTTCCAATTCTGGAATTAATGTATAGTTTGACAACTAGGAATTTTAAAAATACACATAGAAATACAAGTAAAATAACATAGTTAATATAAAAAAAGTAGAATCCTGTAACCAAATTAGAAAGGAATATTCTTTCTCATCCCTGATTATGAGAATGATCATCAGGAAGACCTAGGCACATTTATTTATTTATTTATTTATCTATCTATCTCTCTCTCTCTCTCTCTATCTATCTATCTATCTATCTATCTATCTATCTATCTATCTATCTATCTATCTATCTGTCTGTCTACCTATTTATTTATTTATTTATTTGACATTCATTTTAACAAAATTTTGGGTTCCAAATTTTCTCCCCTTTTATCCCCTCCCTCCCCAAACACCAAGCATTCTAATTGCCCCTATGACCAATCTGCTCTCCCTTCTACCGTCCCTCTCTGCCCTTGTCTCTGTCTCCTCTTTTGTCCTGTAGGGCCAGATAACTTTCTATACCCCTTTACCTGTATTTCTTATTTCCTAGTGGCAAGAACATTACTCGACAGTTGTTCCTAACACTTTGAGGTCCAACTTCTTTACCTCCCTCCCTCCCCACCCCTTCCCTTTGGAAGGCAAGCAATTCTACATAGGCCAAATCTGTGTAGTTTTGCAAATGACTTCCTTAATAGTTGTGTTGTATAAGACTAACTATATTTCCCTCCATCCTATACTGTCCCCCATTACTTTCATTCTCTTTTGATACTGTCCCTCCCCATGGGTGTTGACCTCAAATTGTTCCCTCTTCTCCATGCCTGCCCTTCCATCATCCATCCCACCCAGCTTATCCCCTTATTCCCCACTATCCTGTATTGTAAGATAGGTTTTCATACCAAAATGAGTGTGCATTTTATTCTTTCCTTTAGTGAAATGTGATGAGAGTAAACTTCATGTTTTTCTCTCACCTCCCCTCTTTTTCCCTCCACTTATACGTCTTTTGCTTGCCTCTTTTATGAGAGATAATTTGCCCCATTCCATTTCTCCCTTTCTCCTCCCAATATATTTCTCTCTCACTGCTTGATTTCATTTTTTTAAGATATGATCCCATCCTATTCAATTCACTTTTTGCTCTCTGTCTCCGTGTGTGGTGTGTGTGTGTGTGTAATCCCACCCAGTCCCCAGATACTGAAAAGTTTCAAGAGTTAAAAATATTGTCTTTCCATGTAGGAATGTAAACAGTTCAACTTTAGTAAGTCCCTTATGACTTCTCTTTGCTGTTCACCTTTTCATGCTTCTCTTCATTCCTGTGTTTGAAAATCAAATTTTCTTTTCAGCTCTGGTCTTTTCATCAAGAATGCTTGAAAATCCTCTATTTCATTGAAAGACCAATTTTTTCCCTGAAGTATTATACTCAGTTTTGCTGGGTAGGTGATTCTTGGTTTTAGTCCTAGTTCCTTTGACTTCTGGAATATCCTATTCCACTCCCTTCGATCCTTTAATGTAGAAGCTGCTAGATCTTGTGTTAACCTGATTGTATTTCCACAATACTTCAAATGTTTCTTTCTAGCTGTTTGCAATATTTTCTCTTTGACCTGGGAACTCTGGAATTTGGCCACAATGTTCCTAGGAGTTTCTCTTTTTGGATCTCTTTCAGGCAGTGTTCTGTGGATTCCTTGAATATTTATTTTGCCCTATGGTTCTAGAATCTCAGGGCAGTTTTCCTTGATAATTTCATGAAAGATGATGTCTAGTCTCTTTTTTTGATCATGGCTTTCAGGTAGTCCCATAATTTTTAAATTGTCTCTCCTGGATCTATTTTCGAGGTCAGTTGTTTTCCCAACGAGATACTTCACATGATCTTCCATTTTTTCATTCTTTAGGTTTTGTTTTGTGATTTCTCGGTTTCTCATAAAGTCATTAACCTCCATCTGTTCCATTCTAATTTTGAAAGAACTATTTCCTTCAGTGAGCTTTTGAAGCTCCTTTTCCATTTGGCTAATTCTGCTTTTGAAAGCATTCTTATCCTCATTGGCTTTTTGCCCCTCTTTTGCCAATTGAGTTAGCCTATTTTTCAAGGTGTTATTTTTTCAGCATTTCTTGGGATCTTCTTTAGCAGGGTGCTGACCTGCTGTTCATGCTTTGACTGCATGTCTCTCATTTCTCTTCCCAGCTTTTCCTCCACCTCTCTAACTTGATTTTCAAAATTCTTTTTGAGCTCTTCCATGGCCTGAGCCCATTGAGTGGGCTGGGATACAGAAGCCTTGACTTCTGTGTCTTTGCTTGATGATAAGCATTTTTCTTCCTCATCAGAAAGGAGGGGAGGAAATGCCTATTCACCGAGAAAGTCACCTTCTGTAGTCATATTTCTTTTTCGCTTTTCTGGGCATTTTCCCAGCCAGTGACTTGACCTCTGAATATTCTCCTCACACCCACCTCGCCTCCTGATCTTCCCAGCCAGCATTTGGGGTCTGAGATTCAAATGCTGCTTCCCAGCCTCAGGGCTTTTGGCGGGGGCAGGGCTGCTATTCAGTGTGAGATTAAGTTCATGTGCTCAGGTGTGGGCAGGGCCGCCTCTCGGGCTCAGTTCCCTCCAGGGGTTTATGCAGAGACCTTCAACAATGGATCCAGGCTCCTGCCTGCTTGGGGAGGCCTGGTCTGCTGCTGCCTCAGCTGCTGCCTTCCGAGGGGGGCTGAGTTATGGAGGCACCCCACTCCCTTCTCAACCCACCAAAGAGACCCTCTCACTGACCCCTGTCACCTATGGGTGGAGGGACCCACGTGGCCACTGGAGATCCCGTCCCTGAAGCCCACTCGCATCCGCTCCTCTCGGTGCTGCAGGTGTGGCAGGGCTGTACTCGGCTCCCAGTCCCAGAGCCCATTCCGTGACGTGAAGGACCTTTTGCGAAAACTTTGCAGGTCCCTCTGGAACAGAAATCTCCTTTGCTCCACTGTTCTGTGGCCTTTACTGCTGCAGAATTCACCTTGAGTTCCTTTTTACAGATGTTCTATGGGTCGTAGGTTCGGAGCTATGTGTATGTGCGTCTTTCTACTCCACCATCTTTACTCAGCCCTCATTCACATTTGTAATGCTCATATTAGATAGCCGCTTTATCTAGGGTAAGTCATGTTACAATTATAGGCCACATTATGCTTTTTTTGTAAAATGAAAGGCTTATATGAAATGCATATTGCTACTTATATGGAGTGTCCATGGATATTATATTAAGTACATTGGAATTAATGTCATCAGTGTTGAGTTTCATTCCTTGATCTCAGGAACATCACTAATAATAAGACTTTGAATGGCTTAGTAAATGTCTGGTCCTGCAGTAAATGCAAAAGATATCAATAAAGGTAAAAATATCATCAAAAAATATAAGCAGAAAAACAATTAGAGAAGTATTGAATCATATAAAATAAATATTCAGTGTAAATAACTGCAATCTTAGATGGAAGGTATTGGCAAAATGGTAGATTTGGAATGGTCTCTTATAGAGAAGGTGAGATTGAAGCTGAATCCTGAGGGAGATCAGAGTAGTCAGATGGTAGAGGCAAGAAAGGAAAAAATTCAACAGTAATGGGAGAACCAGAGGAAAGGACTGCCATCTGTAAATGTAGTGTTTTGAGAAAGGAACAGTAAGATGTCGAGTGTTACTTTTAAGTTCATAGGAGTAAAGATTTTTTTAAAATCAGGAATGACAGGAAGTGCCCAGATTTTGAAGACCTTTGAATGTCTATAAAAGGATTTTGTGGCTGATCCTGAAGCTGATAGGGAGGCAATGGAGTTTATTGCATAGAAGGATTACATGATCAATCTGTACTTTTGGAAAACGAATTTGATAGCTGAGTGGATGATAGACTAGTATAGGGATAGACCTGGGATAAGGAGACTAGTAAGGTACTGCAGTAGTACAAAAATGAGCTGATTCATACCTACATCAAGTAGCTTTTCTGAGGGGAGAAGGGGAAACATTCATGAGATATCAAAATAAAACCTAAAGGATTTGTCAACATATTTTATATGGGAGGTGAGAGAGAATGAGGAGTCATGGATAATATCTAACGCTGGCTTAAAGGACTGGCTAACTGGAAGGAATGGGGTGTCGTTGATAGTAATACGGAGAAGAGGAAAGTTTTGGAAGACAGTTTTGGACATGTTGGGATTAAGATATCAATTTTCACTCCCAGTTTAAGATGTCTAATGAGCAATTGAAGACATGAGTCTGGATGTCACAAGAAAGGTTATCGCTGAATAAGTCAAAATGAGAAATATCAGCATTATATATACTAAGTGAATCACTGGGAATTGAGATCATCGAATAAATCAAATACAGAGTGAAGAGAAGAGGTTCCAGGAGAGAGTCTTTTGAGATGGCTAAGGTGTTTGGAAATAACTTGGATGAGGATTTTGGAAGAGAGGTTAAGAAGAAATGGTCAGATAAGTAAGGTAAGGACCAGCGAGAAGGTCATGGAAACCTAGATAGAACAGAGTGTCAAGGAAGGGAAGGTGAATGCCAATGTCAAAAGCTGAAGAGAGATCCAGAATGAGTATTGAGAAAACGCCAGAGGATTTGGCAATTAAATGCTTCATAGACAACACTTATGTTTGAATAATGAGGTCAGCAACCAGAATTGTAGAGATATAAAAACAGAGGGGGGGGGGGTGGAATGGAAGGGGAAAATGACTTTTCTAATGTAGAATGATTTCTAAAGAGGTTTAGCTGCAAAATAAAGGGGAGATGCAGGGAAAGAGGCAAAAGGCATTGATGGATGAAGGAATGCGTATTTTTTTAACATGAGGGAAACTTGGAGGGAGTCATAACGAGTAACAAAACATACAATAGACTGGATGAGATTGAGGAAAGTAAGAGAGGATGACAAAGCATACACTATGTTAGAGAAGTGATTTTGAATGAGATCACTCATGCATGTAGAGTGGTTTGCCTTGACAAGGAAAAGGATTGTGTTATTATGTGAGTCTAGCTTGAAGGACGAAATATTGACAAAAGGCATTTGAATGATATGCAATGAGGAGGAGGGAATAGCTGGAATGAACTTTCAGTGAATGACCTTTATTTTTTCAGTGAAATATCAGGTAACCTTCTCAGTAGTCAGTGGGGGAAGAATAAGTCTCAGAAAGAAGAGGGAGAAAGGGTGAAGTGGTAAAAACAAGTTTTAAAACAGGGTGGAGAATGGGTGAAATCTCTATGAAGCTGTGGAACAATGTCCTTATGAAAAATGTTCCCATGGGGAGAGAGATATTCTTTAATGGGAGACAGGGGCTTCCAAAGTGGCACAATCCACAGAAATTTGATGTATAGCATGCCATACCTCCATAGAAATCTTCCTGCCTAATTATCGGGCAGGCAATTGATAACCAAAAAAAGTGAGTTAACTTGCGCCAACAAAGGAGCTTGCAGAGTATGGGGGGAAATGATCATGGAAAAGATAGTGGGCAATAATGAACAGCATTATCACACAGTGAAATATATATATGTACATAAACACATCATATATATACAAGCATATGTATATATACAAATATACATATAGCAAATATATATATATATATATATATACATATATATGTGTGTGTATGGGATAATATTTGTGTATTCTCTGTTTTAGGAATGGCATAGAAATTATTCAGAGGAGGAAACTAAAACAACTGCCTTAGAACCTTTAATTGTATAAGAAATTCAGAAGTTAAAGAAGGGATAAATAAGGTATGTTCATTCTTCAAAGAATTAAAAGTCAAGAGTAGACAAAGAGGGATGGAAATTAAAGAAATAAAGGAGTGAAATAGATCTTGTTTAGAAAAAAATGTACAGGAAATTTTAAAAAACTAAAACATTTTGTAGAGGCTTGGAGAAAGAAGAATTTTAGCTGATTCTTTATCAGAAGTAAAAGCAGAACAGGAAATAATTAGTTTAAAGGAAAAATGATTCAAATTTTAAAATGTTTACTGGAGAAAAGCACGAGAACAATGTTGTGATGGAGAGGAAGAGATTCTATAAAAATAAAATTCACTTTAGATAGAGTCAGGAAAATTTCCTGAATAAAAAATATTAGTCTTTAGAAGAGGAAAAGAAACACAATATTCTAATTCCAAGAATTAGACTATATTATAAACCAATGGGGAAAACACAAGCCTTGCTCTTTTTTGTAGATTTGTTTATTTATTTTTAGTTTTCAACGTTCATTTCCACAAGATTCTTGAGTTCAAAATTGCTCCCTATCTCTCCCCTCACCCACCCTAAAACACCTTGCATTCTGATTACCCTTTCCCCCAATCTGTCTTCTTTTCCATAACACCCCTTCTTTCCTTTATCCCCATCTTCTGTCTTTTCTAATAGGGCAAGATAGATTTCTGTACCCCATTACCAGTATTTCTTATTACTCAGTTGCATATAAAAACCATTCTCACCATTGATTTCTAAAACTTTGAGCTCCATCTTCTCTGTCTTCCTCCCCCTCTTTCTATCCTCATTGAGAAGGCTAGCCATTCACTATTGGCCATATATGTATAGCCTTGCAAAAGACTTCCATAATAGTCATGTTGTGAAATACTACATTTCCCTCCATCCTTACCTGTGCCCCATTTATTCTATTCTCTCTTTCGACCTTGTCCCTCTCCTAAAGAGTTTGCTTCTAATTACTCCCTCCTTCCATTTGCACTCCCTTCTATTATCCCCCATCCCACTTCTCCCCTACTTTCCTGTAGTGTAAGATACATTTTCAGACCAAATTACATGTGCATGTTGTTCCTTCTTTAAGTTAAATGTGATGAGACTAAGGTTGACTTTTTCCCTCTCACCTTCACCCTTTTCCCCTCCATTGAAAAATCTTTTTCTTACCTCTTTTATGAGAGATAATTTGCCCCATTCCATTTCTCCCTTTCTCCTCCCAATATATTCCTCTGTCGCCCCTTAATTTTATGTTTTAGATATATCCCTTCCTATCCAACTCACCCAGTGCCCTCTGTCTATATATGTGTATAATCCCTCCACCTACTCAAATACTGGGAAAAGTTTCTAGTTTCAAATATTATCTTTCTATGTAGCAATCTAAACAGTTCAAGTTTATTATGTCCCTTATGACTTTTTTTTCCTGTTTACCTTTTCATACTTGTCATGATTCTTGTGTTTAAAAGTCAAATTTTCTATTCACCTCTGGTCTTTTCATCAAGAATGCTTGAAAGTCCTCTATTTCATTGAATGACCATTTTACCCTGAAGTTTTACACTCCGTTTTGCTCGATGGGTGATGCTCGGTTTTAATTCTAGTTCCTTTGAGCTCTGGAATATCATATTCCAAGTCCTTCGAACCCTTAATGTAGAAGCTCCTAGATCTTGTATTATTCTGATTGTATTTCCACAATACTTGGATTGTTTCTTTCTGGCTGCTTGCAATATTTTCTCTTTAACCTGGAAACTCTGAAATCTGGCTACAAAATTCCTAGAAGTTTTTCTTTTCAGATCTCTTTCAGGAGGTGATTGGTTGATTCTTTCTATATTTATTTTACCCTCTGGTTCTAAAATATAAGGTCAATTTTCCTTGATAATTTCATAAAAGATTATGGCTAGCTTCTTTTCATCACGGCTTTCAGATAGCCCTATAATTTTTAAATTATCTCTCCCGGATCTAGTTTCCAGGTCAGTTGAATCTCCAATGAGATATTTCACATTGTCTTGCATTTTTTCATTCTTTTGGTTTTGTTTTGTAATATCTTGGTCTCTCTTTTGAGATCTTCCATGGCCCGAGACCACTGAAAATTTATTTTAGAGGTTTTGTATTAAGAAGTCTTGGATTTGATGTCTTCGTCTAATGGTATGCTTTCTTCTTCGTCATCTAAAAGGATGGAGGAAAATACCTGTTCACCAAGAAAGTACCCTTTTATAGTCTTATTTTTTTCTCTTTTTTTGTGCATTATCCCAACGACTTACTAGACTTTTGAGTTCTTTGTCAAGTGGAAGGTATACTCTCGGGACCTGTAAGTTCTCAGTTCCTCCATGGTGGCACAATCAAGGGAAAGGAGTTTACTCCTCTCTTGTACTGCACTCTGTTCTGTGAGCAACTACAAGCTTTTCTGCTGAAGATCTGTGAGTAGGGTTCCATCTTCACAACCACCTCCAGCTCCACCATGTCAGAGCTCCTCCTCATCTCATGTCTGCCACTCATGGCTGAGATCCCGATCAGCAGCTCAATTTCCCCAGGGTCTTTAAGCTGAGGGTTCCAAAAATGGACACTGCCACCACCTGGGGCTACCTGGTGCTGGAGCTAGGGGAGGACCTTGCTCCTTTCTTACCCAGGTGAAAGAGCTTTATCACTGACCTTTGAAGCTGTCTTTGTGGGTTGAGTAAAGTGGTAACCACAACTGCCATCCACTCTTCCCCACTCTGGAACCTGCTTCAGTCCTTTCCTTGCTGAGCTGCATGGCCAAGGCTGGGTAGTGCTCCCCTCCCAGTATGGTGTGATAGACATTTCCTGTCTGCATTTCAGGCTGTCTTGACCTGGAAATTTGTGGCACCTTCTGCTCTAGAATTTCTTAAGAGTAATATTTTAAAGATATTTTGTGGGCTGTGAGGGTAGAGCTTCCACAGGTCTGTCCTTCTACTCTGCCATGTTGGCTTCACTTCTGACAAACCTTTCTCTTATATCATTAAATGCATATTCCTTAAACACTTCAATAAAGTGAAAAATTACACTGAATAAGAAAAGAAAATCCCACAATGTGCTGCTTTTATAAGAAATACACACCAAAACATGTAAGCAAATTAAACATGAGGGGGTAGAAGAAAGTTTATTCTACATCAAGTCAATACAAAAAAGCAGGAGTTAAAACAATTCTATCAGGAAAGGCAAAAACAGAAATTTACCACATACAACATAATCCAACATGTGCATATTAATGTAGTTTCAGAGAGGTGGGAGTTATGAGGAAAGCAAGCCAACTGCTAATGCAGAGTTTTGAGATGAACAACCAGAGGTGACTCAATAAAACCAGTGGCTACTGAACAAAAAATACTAGTGACGGCAGCAGTTGCCAGTGTCTGAGTTAAGCTATGTGATGGTAAAAAGGCTGGTTTTTCACAAAGGGGGTGCTATACTCCAGGAACGGAGAGAAGGCAACTGACATTCTATTGATCTCAAAATCATAATTGGTAGATTACTCATGGTGCTCTTGTTCAATAATTACTATAATGAATCATGTTCAGAGAGGTACAGGGAGAAGAGTCATTCATTTAAGAGATGTTTCCTATCAATACTACTTTTTCTATTTGCCTTACGTGCCAAAATATGGTGTTTTTAAGTTGATATGCCTTGGTTACTTAAAGAGCAATTGAATAACTATAAATTAGAACAAAAATATAGTCGCATCCTGATTATCTGACATGGGAATGTGGGTAAAGAAAAACAAGACAATGTATTACTATGTGCAAAATCATGTAAAATGTGCATAAATATAGAATATTTATCACAATATACTTTATATGTGTGTAGCTGAGCCTTTCGTAATGGCCCAATGGTTATGTATATCTGTAAGGCAATATTTCTTTCTTTCTTTTTTTTTTTTTTTACTTACAGCACTTTTATTTTTCTTTACACAATGACATGTTGGGCATTACAATTCTCTACTCTTAGGATGACTTACAAATTTTGGTATTCTACTGTCATGTGAGAACATTTAGGCAATGTTAAAAATTCTTACATTAATTAACTAGATGCACAAATTTACAGGTTGTAAATGCAAACTGTTTTGCAATTCAAGGTTGAGTAACTTAACCCCATGACATTGGGGATAAGCAGTGGGTTAAGAAAAAAAAAAAACTGGTTCCTAAGACTTGGAATCAATAATTATTCTTGCTAGGATGGTGGCAAGATGCAACACATATTTAACAAACTCTTCCTAGCATTAAGAAAGAAATTCTGCAAGTCAGCTCTTTCAGATGCTGGAAATCTGACTTTTAAATATCCTACACAGATTTGATGCTTTATAGAACTAAACTGTGCAGCTGTCGAGTGTCAACCAGCCAGCTACTATATTGCCATATTATCAATTCAATATTCTATAGAAGTTTAACTCTTAGCCTTACCTGTCAAAATGAAATGACCTCTATCAGGGTTTAGATCAAATGTATGTACAAGGTATGCTAAAATGTACACCAAGGGAACAATTGTTAACTTGAATATGGGGTGAAATCAGTAACTGCTGAGCAATCTAAAAAGTGCTGATGTTTGTCTAATATCAGATACAAACTTCCCTAAGAACAAATTTCTTTTCAAGGAAGTCTTATTCCAGTTTCATGAGGCTCACATGAGGTGTATGTTTACCTGGACAAATTTTTACTTTGTGAATACTCATGCAGCAAATGCTACGCATCTGCTAGCAGTCCATTTAGAAGCATTTGCGATGGACAGTCGGTGGGCCAGATTCATCATATTCCTGCTTGCTGATCCACGTTTGCTGGAAGGTGGACAGAGATGCCAGAATACAGCCACCAATCCATACAGAATTCCTATATTCAGGGGGAGCAATGATCTTAATTTTCATTGTGCTAGGTGCCAGGGCTGTGATTTCTTTCTGCATTCTGTCCACAATACCATGGTACATGGTAGTACCACCAGATAGTATTGTGTTGGCATATACATCCTTTCGGATATCAACATCACACTTCATGATAGAATTGAAAGTGGTCTCATGAATGCCACAGGATTGAACACCCAGGAAGGATGGCTGGAAGAAGGTCTCTGGACATCCGAACCTCTCATTGCCAGTGATGATCACTTGGCCATCAGGAAGCTCATAGCTCTTCTCCAGAGAAGAGGAGGAAGCAGCAGTGGCCATCTCCTGCTCCAAGTCCAGGGCAGCATAGCACAGCTTCTCTATGTGACGAACCATTTCCTTTTCAGATGTGGTAGTGAAGTTGTACCCTCTTTCTGTCAGTATCTTCATGAGGTAGTCTGTCGGGTCACGGCCAGACAAATCTAGATGAAGGATGGCAGGGAAAGGCCATAACCCTCGTAGATGGGCAGTGTTGGTGACACCATCACCAGAGTCCATAACAATACCAGTGGTACGTTCAGAGGCATACAGAGACAAGACAGCCTGAATAGCAACATACATGACTGTGGTGTTGAAGGTCTCAAACATGATCCGTGTCATCTTCTCTCTGTTGGTCTTAGGGTTTAAGGGAGCTTCTGTAAGCAGAACAGAGTGTTCTTCAGGAGGTACACGAAGCTCATCGCAGAAGGCATGATGCCAGATTTTCTCCATGTCATCCCAGATGGTAACAATGTCATGTTCAATAGGGTATTTCAGAGTCATGATACCTCTCTTGCTCTGGGCTTCATCACCAAAATAGCTGTCCTTCTGCCTCATTCTCATCATGACATCCTGGTGTCTTGGGTGTCCAACAGTAGAGGGAATCACAGTCCAAGGCGCATCATCCCCAGCAAAGCCAACTTTGCACATGCCAGAGCCACTGTCCATGACAAGAGCAGCACTTTCTTCTCCCATTTTTGTTTATCTCCGACTGCGCACTATCTTAGTCTGAGAACTCAGAGCAGGGGGAAGAGAGAGAGCAAATCCAGGGGTACATCCAAAGTAGCCTACAAGTGCTGCTGACTACCACTGAGTGAGACCCTCAGGGCAATATCCCTAAAGTATAGGTTTGACGTTATGAAAAAAACAGACTAATGAATAAAAAATCCAGAGCTTGCCTTTTACCACTAAGATCAAATCCCAAATCCCAATCCAAATATCCATTCATACATACCTCCCACTTATCTCTCTTTCATCCATTCTACAATCAGTTGGTCAGTGAACTTATTATAACTGTATGTGCCTGGCACTTTTAAGGATACAGAAAAGTGAAAGAGTTCTAGTCCTCAAGTAGTTTAAATTCTTTCAATAAAGGCAACATATATTTCTAAGGTATATACAAAAGAAACACACAAGGTGATCTGCTGGTTTGGACAGGAGCAGAAGGAGGGGCTGGAACATCAGAAAACACTTTAAGTGAAGATGGTGTTTGAGATGTATCTCAAATGAAATGAGGAATTCTGAAGAGTGGATATGAGGAGGTACTGAACATAGGCTTAGTGGACAGGTGGTGTAAAAACCATAGAGATCAGAAGTGGAGTCCAGGATATGAAGAAAAGTCTTTATGCCAGTTTGAGTGTATAGTAGAAAGCATGAAATTTTGCAAAATGTATCAAGGTTAGAAATGATTGGCACCATGTTGCGAACAACTTCTAAATGCCAAGCTGGTGCATTTCATCCTTTAGGTAGTAGGTAGTTACTGGGGATTTTTTGTTGATTTTCATATGCAACATCCATCCTCTGTCACCATGTACCAAATGTCCTTTACCTCCTTGCTTATACTTTTTCCTCAGCTATGCTTCTTAGAATCTCATTACCTTTTAACGTTAGCTTAAATACTTTCTATTACATGAGACTTTTATAACTTCTCAAACTTGGACATTCTGCCCCCTTGCCCAATTTTGTTAGAATGTATGTATTTTGAATAAGTTTTTATTAGTCATCTTTAATGATAAGAGTTTCATTTAAAATTCTTTTTCTTACCTCTCTTAGAGAGCCACCCTTCATAACAAATATTATTTCTTTTAAAGACCAAATATAAAAGAGAAAAGAATCAGTTTATCTGATCAATACATTGAAAAGGTCCAAAAATGTAATTTGCAATACTGTGGACCTCCCGTGTTCACAAAGGAGTTGGTTGGGACTATCTTCTTATACCTTTCACTTCATCATCTGTCTTCCCAATTTGCCCTGAAATCTCCTCCTTAGGTCTATACCCTATTTACTAGAGTATTCAGTTTCATTCTTCACTCTCCCAGGCAGGACAAGTCTTGTCATGTGTTCTTACTTATCTCATCACCAAATGGAGACAGACAAGAGATCCAGCACAAGATCCCCATTTCCCTTCATAGAACATCTCTCTTCAATCACAGGAGCATCCATCGACAGCATCCCTCTCCCACTACCAAAACAAGACCTTTCTTTCCTTACCCATTTGCAATTCCTTTCTCCACGTCCTCACCTATTCCTAGGCAGGCTTCTTTTTTTCTGGGAAATCATAGGAATCATCTTCAGCTCACTGCTATCCCTCGACTTGAGCAGGATACATGAGATATACTCCTCTACTATTCTTCTTCCCTACTCCTTTCCACATACCCTCCCATTCTGTAATTTGGTCCCACAAGAACATTAATTCAGTAGTAGGAGGGGCCTGTCAGGTTCTGTCCACCACATTTCAGGTCTGTCTATCCATAATCATTTCAAAATGACTTTGTCTTTCATCCCTATCTCTTTCTGTAAAACTATGAAATAGTCTCTTACTTAAGCAGACTGTCACTGTGTTGCAGTTGCTATGGCTAGTTTCTACAGCATAACACATTGAGATGTGCACCCCTTCTATACTTCTGATTTTTTCATTATGTTGCTCCTGTGGTTTTCCCTTAGAATACATTAAATGCATTTCTATTATTAAAGATCCATCTTTTTTTTCCTTTTTAGGGAAGCTCACATTGTCAGGGTAGATTACTCTGGGTTCCATCCTGAGCTCCAATGATCTTTTGAACACAATATTTTGTCATCTCCTTTAGTCCATCCATTCCCATTCTTATTCCTTTTCTGGCAGATACAGAATGGACTCTTGTTACTCAAATTTTCTTTCCTTTGTATTTGAAAATATTTCTACTAGGTACTTATAAAACTTGTTTCTCAGTTAAATTGTTAAATTTAACCATTTTTGGTGTAAGAGTTTGTGACTTTTCCGCCCCCTCCCCAGTCCTTTTCCTTTTTCTTTTTTCCTGGAAGTGATCTATGGATTCTTTCAATTGGCACTTTGCTTCCTGTACTGAGAAGTTCCAGACTGCTTTCTTATATTATTTTTTGCTTTGTGTCATTCAATTGTTTTGGCTTCTTATATTCTTCTGGGACACCTATACTTCTTAGGTTGACTGTACTCCTATCTTCAAAAATCAATGTTTTGATTGAATGTAGATATTGTTTTATTTGGATGTCATGGTTTTTGATCGAATGGTGAAGATTCTTTTATCTCTATTTGTTTGCATTCATGATCTTCTCTTTTGTAACTTTGATACAAAAACTTCTATCACAGATTGAATTTTTTCCTCTTCTGCCAATTATTTTTGCTCCACAGTTTTCAAATTTTTCTCTTATTATTCTCATTTCTTCTTTAAACAGTAACAGTGTTTTTCAGTTCCACCTCATCAAATGTTGAATCATTTCCTTTTGTATTATAGTATTTATACTACTGATGCATTCATTTATTAAATAACTCTTCCTTTCTCTATTGTCTTCCCTGCTGGTTTATTTGCTTCAGCCCAAGATCTTTGAGTTTTCTTCACCGAGGCCTTTTATACTTCTTTATTTTTCCTGTTGCTTTTTATGATTTTTTTTCTTCTTTTTTCAGGAGATTGAATCTCAGAGTGTCTTGGTCTTCTCCCACCCGGGGTAATTGGTAGCTCAGTACCTTGAATCTCTGTCCCAAGTGACCTTCATGCCTAAAGAACTGACCTCACCTAGATGTTGCACTCTTTTCCTCAGGCTTAGTAGTGTGCTATATAATGATCACTTCCCTCTCATCCCACAGGTGATATCTTCTTCCATTCATTCAGGTCTCTACTTCATCAGGACAAGATGCTGCCAAATTTGATAATGTTGCTGCCTGGCAATACGTTTGTCATTTGGAGTTTGGATATCTTGGCAGTGGGAAGAGATAGGTTGGGGGATGTGTTTAAGCTCTACTGCAAGCTAACATCCATGTCCTTCCCGTTTCCTTTTGCTCCTCTGTTCTGCATCATAGCACAAAATGCTGCAGCTTGACTGCCTATTGACACCTCAACAAATTTCTGCTCTTTGGGGCTTGGACCTCAATGTCTTTGGAAAGAGGGAGAAAGAGTCAGGGTATGGGGTTGCATTTTGTTGCAGGTCAGTGGTTTGGGTGACTAGTACAGCCTTTCTGCCAATAACCTGGTGAGTGGTTGGAGGATGGGGTGCTTATGGAGAATAAGTTAGGCATTAGGTAATGGAGTTTTTAACCTTCTTGTGAACTCCTGGTGTCTTAAGCAATTAAAAGATAGCTGAAGTTCCTTTATTTTCGGTGCATGGTTTCTGTTTTGGAGAGGTCTGAGGGGCTACAAAGATGAGAGAAAATGCCTAATTCCCTACCTTGTCAATCACCTGACAACAAAGTCACCATAACTCTATTTTTCACCTCTTATTTTATTGCATTTTTTAAATTTTTATTTGTTTGTTTTTGGTTTTCAACAATCACTACTATGAAATTTTGAGTTCTAAGTTTTCTCCTCGTCTCTGCTTCGCCTCCACAAGATGGCAGCAATCTTATATGGGTGCACATGTACAATCCTTATAAACATCTTTCCACATTAGCCAAATTATGAAGAAGATTTAGAAACAAAGAGAACAGTCATGAGAAAGAAGAAATAAACACAAGGGGAAAATAATATATTTTGATCGGTATTCAGACACCATGGTTCTTTCTCTAGACATGGATAGCATTTTCCATCATGGGTCTTTTATCTTAGATCCTACTATTGTTGAGAAGAGGTAAATCTATCAAAGTTGGTCATCACACAGTGTTGTTTTTACTTTCATGACAGCTTTTCCAGGTTATTTTTTTTCTGAAGTTCAGCTGCTCATCATTTCAAATGGAACAATTGTATTCCATTACATTCATATACAACGATTCGTTCAGCCATTCCCCAATTAATGAGCATCTCCTCAATTTCCAAATTTTGTCCACCACAAAAAGAACTACTATAAATATTTTTGTATGTGTGGTCCTTTCCACACTTTTAAGATCTCTTTTGGATAGTTACCTATCGAGAAGTTCAAAACTTTTCTCCAGAGTGGATGGATAAGTTCAGAGCTCTACTGTCAAAGCATTAATATTTCAATTTTTCCACATTTTCACCATTTATCATTTTCCTGTTTTGTCATGTTAGCCAATCTGATGGGTGTGATGTGGTACTTCAGGTTGTTTTGATGTTTATTTCTCTAATCAGTAGGGATTTAGAGTATTTTTCATATGACTATAGATAGCTTTCATTTCTTCACCGAAAAACTGTCTGTTCATATCGTTTGACTCTTAATCAATTGGGGAATCATTTTTAATCTTAAAAATTTCACTTACTTCTCTATATATTTTAGAAATGAGGCCTTTAGCAGAGACTCTGGCGGTAAAAATTGCTTTCCTCTTATCGGCTTCCCTTCTAATGTTGGTTACAATCAAAATTATCCATTTTGCATTTTACATTTTGTAAGATCTTCTGTTTGGTAATAAATTATTCCATTTTTCATACATCTGACAGGTAAACAATTCTTTGTTCTACTAATTTGCTTATAGATTTACCTATTATTTCTAAATCATATACCCAGTTTGTCCTCATCTTGGTAAACTGTGTAAAATGTTGGTCTATGCCAAGTTTTTGCATACTTTTTTCCCAGTTTGCTCAACAATTTTTGTTCAGTAATGAGTTCTTTCCTCAGGTGCTGAAGTCTCTGGGTTTATCAAACAGTTGATTATTGTTGTCATTGACTTTGGTGTCTTGGGTATCCAATCCATTCCACTGATCCACCACTCTATTTCTTAGTCAGCACCCAGTAGTTTTGATGATTGCTATTTTATAACACAATTTAAAATCTAATATGGTTAGGCTACCTTCTCTTGTATTTCTTTTCATTATTTCCCTTAATATTCTGAACTTTGAGTTCTTTCAGATGAATTTTGCGATTATTTTTCCTACTTTCATGAAATAATTTTGTTAGTTTCAATGGTACGGTCCAAAATTAGTAAAATAGATTAGGCAGAATTGTACTTTTTATTAAGGAGCCCTATTTTGCACATTCTTAAATTTGCACACATCTGCCCCTTCTGGCCATAGAATGTAACCTACTTGTGGGCATCAGGTAGTTAAGTTTACCTCTGAATTTTATTTGTTTGTTCTCAGTGTTTTCAGTATTTTCTTACTTCTTTGCACATAATAGACATTTAATGAGTGATTTTGAAAGATTTCTACTACCTGCCTATTCCTTATAGCACCTTATGTTATTGTGTTCATCCTTCGTTGCTGAAGAGGACCTGCCATCAGAGAAATAATGACATGACTTGCATTTGACTTTGTTTTGAGTGAGGGAGGGCTGTGCAGGTCCCCAGACTCACTTCTCCTCCAGAGCGATCTGAATCCAGTGACCAGATATTCATCAGTATGACTGGAAACGACCCAGGATGAGGCAATCGGGGTTAAGTGACTTGCCCAAGGTCACACAGCTAGTGAGTGCCAAGTATCTGAGATGAGATTTGAACTCAGGTCCTCCTGACTCCTGCACTGCTGCTCTATCCATTGCACCACCTAGCTAACCCGCCCTGATGCTATTTATCAATACAGAGATAGATGGATGGATGGATGGTCTCATCTTGTGCTTTTTTTTCAGTATATATATATACTTTATTTACTTTTTGGTTTTCAACATTCATTTCCACAAGTCTTTGAATTCCAAATTTTTGCCCCATCTCTCCCCACCCTCCACTCTAGGACAGTGTACACCCCATCCATCCCTTCCTCCAGTCTGTCTTGCATTCTATTACTCCCTCTCTTCTTCCATCACCCTTCCCTTTATTTTCCTGTAAGGAAAAATAGATTTCTATGCCCCATTGCCTCTACATCTTATTTCCCACTGTATCCAAAAACAATTATTAGCATTCACCTGTAAAATGTTGAGTTCCATATTCTCTCCCTTCCTTCCTCCACACCCACATTGGGAAAGTAAGCAGTTTATTATAGGTCATACATGTAAAACCATGCAAAACACTTTCATAATAGTTATGTTGTGAAAGACTAACTACATTTCCCTCTGGCCTGGCCTGCCTTCCATTTATTCCATTCTCTCCCTTGACCTGTCACCCCACAATAGCAATTGCTTCTGATTATGTATTTCCCCAATTTTCTGTCCCTTTTATCTTCTTCCCTCTCCCATCCTCTTCCTCTCTGTCTTCCTGCAGGGTAATATAGATTTCCAAACCCAGTTAAGTGTGTGTTCTTCCTTCCTGAAGCCACATCTCATTAGAGCAATGCTCACTTATTCACTTTCATCTCCCCGTTCTTACACTCCATTGTAAAAGCTCTTTTTTGCCTATTTTATGATACGATTTGCTACATTCTATCTTTCCCTTTCTTTTGCTCCTAGCACATTCCACTCCACAGTAAATTGTATTTTTAAGGTATTCTTCCTTCATATTCAGCTCATCTTGTGCCCTCTATGTATACATATATGTAGACACATATACCCATGTATACCTACATACCTAGACACATATAAACACATATACATATGCATAATACGCATACATATATACATGTGCACACACATACAAGTAATACATACATATGCACATGCATATTACACATTACACACATGTGCATGTTTGTATACATGTGCATGTACACATACATGCACACATACGTATATATGCACACACATATATATTATATATATATAATATTATATATATTCCCTCTAACATTATATATATGTGTATATACATATATATATATATATATATATATATATATATATATATATATACCCTCTAACTATGCTAGTGCTGAAAAAGGTCTCAGGAGTTACAACAAATGTCATCTTTACATGTCGGAATGTAAACATTTCGACTTTAATAAGTTCTTTATGGCTTCTCTTTCCTGTTTACCATTCCATGCCATCTTGGCGAGAGAGAGAAAACTTAAGACTTATGGATGCTATTACAGCAAACTGAAAACAAATAAACTAATAAAAATAGATCATTTCTTAGAAGACGATGTCTAGACTCTTATCCTTTTGCATTTCCTAAAACTTATTTTAATATCCATGTCTTTCATGTGTTGGGTAAAGGCAAAGCAGTCTGGCCAGGTTTAAGTTACAAATTAATGCATCTGTTTAAAAAGTGTTTTTTGGTAAAGTAAATGAACATTGTGGCAATAAGAGGCCATCCTTGGAGAAAATGAAACCCACATTAACAAAGCATGTCAAAACTAGAGTCCACTGGCTTCTTCACTAATGACCTGATCCACACCAGAAAAGGACAGAGGTGTCTGCTTGTCTCTGGAGTGTGGTTAAGCTCATCCAAGTGCAAAGGTTTCGTCTCAATACCAGCTGACCTGAGCCAGCATCATCTGTCCCAGATACACAATAAGGTAGAGGGTGGGGAATCTATCTTTCTGCTTCTTCCTTCCGAGTGGAGGTAGAAAAGATAAAAAATCAAGCTCAATAGTCACAGTGGAGTTACTGTAGTTTCGCTTCAAAGAAAACCTAACAATTCCAGGGGCCTGGACATGCACACTAACTGGTCCTGAAAGGAGTGAATTTTCTATGATATTGAAGCAGGCAGGAAGTTAGAGGGAAGACTTAAAGATACAACACTTTTCCCCCAAGTGAAAACAAAGTTGAAAATGTTTTAAAGTAGAATTCAGGATCAAATCAAGTGAATTAGAAGAGAAACTGGGATTCAATTATTGGAATATTTTTTTTTTTTTTTAAAGATCAAAGTGTCTTTCTTGTCAGTGCACAAGTAGCTACCATTGGTTTTTAGCAGGGTGCTTACTGTCAGTCTTTCAGACCTCTTGCAGGTCTCCTTCCTTCACAGCCTTTTGTATTTATTAGGTACCTGCTGAAAAATCGAGGCCAGAAAAAAAGGATAGCTGTAGGGACAGGCACTAATGAAGCCTCTAAGAATGACTCCTATTAAAAGTCCCACTGGCTTCACAAAACAGTCTATCTCCAGAACTGACAATGATGACCCTATGGTGGTGAGGGAAACAAAATGGACCCTATAGTTTAGAGAACCTGTTAGCAGTGGCATCTCCCCATTTCTCCCCTTGCCCAAGCCCTATATAAAAGAAACATGAATGTGATGAACTATCTGAGTGTACTTACATTCTCTTCCCACCCTTCTGACTTCCGGACCCTCCCCCTCCTGAATGCTGCATCGTTGAACATTTTGGCTAAGCCCTCCTGGCACATGGTAGTAACATTCCAAGCTGGTTGGCGCATGTTTGGATTCTGGCCTCCTTACCCCTCTTTGAGTTCAGCACTCTGGTGTCTGAAGAGCAGAGAAGGGCAATGCAGCTCCCATTTCAGTTTCCTCTCCAGTTGAACACACACCTCAGTGACAATACGACTAAAAAGTCAGATCCAAAAGAATGTTAAGATTTGGCATATTTAACTCCCCTTGAGATCTCTCAAAATTCCATTTGATTAGTCTAAACAAGTTAACTACATCCGCAGTGTGCTGGAACTCCATGCACACCAATTTGAAGGGGACAAAAATGGAAAAGGAACAAGGGAGTTTTGTGCCAAATGGTCTAGCAGAGGAAAGCTTACATACTGTTTAAATTTTCACATAATTAACCAGAAACATGAAATTGTTAGTGAGCACAAAGATCATGTGAAGGAAGATACTGATCCCTGTTGCTACATTTGGCTTCCCAAACTATTTTCTGTCTTTTTTTTTTCTTTTAACAGTTTCAACAGATACTATATTCAGAGAAGCCAAGAGGATTATGTGGGCAAACAAATTTTATTTTTAAAAAATGGTTCTTCAAATAAATTAAAAGGGACAACCTTCAAGTGTTTAAATTGTGAAGAAATAGCTGAAAACCTAGAGAAACTTCTAGTTGCAGTCTTCTAATCTTATTCCCTGTCCAATGGCAAAAAGCCACACATCTCCATTCTCCCATCCAACTGTGTCCCTACTGAGATGAGGGAAACAATTGTTAACAGGAGGCCAGATGGAAGAGAAGAAAGCTGCATTTGACTGGAATGGACATTTCCACGTACCTGCTAATACAGGTTTCACTTTGTGACCAAATGTTTTTTATTCTCAAAAATAAAAAAGCAACTAGGGAAGCTGTAGGTTTTTAAAAACTGAAATTATTTGGGGTAGGGGGGGGGGAGAGAACACTAACCCTAGTGCCATCAATAAGTCATAGCAACTTTTTTTTCCTTTGAACTCAAACATCATCCCCAACTGAGCCTTTCTGCTGTGAACTCTTCAGGAGTTGTTAGCTAAATTTTATTGAAGGAAAAGAACAAGTTTAAATATAGACACTGGACTAGCCCAGTCTGTATTTTAAAAGTCCACGTTCTTCATCAGAAGTGCTGCGTGAGGGACCCCCTGAGTCTGCATATACTGAGTAACAGTACATGGATCCAGTTAGTTTTTGTTTTCTCCCCCTCACTCAGAGCAGCCAGTGCCGTGGGAACCTCAAGGTTTATTCCAGCAGGGCTTGGCTGACACTACCCAAGGTTTCTTCTCAATGAGAATTGATGCTGTCATGCTGCAAGGAAGGGAAAAAAGGAAGAAAAAAAGTACCTGGTACAGGTTTCATGAAATCCATTCAGGTTCGTTATTCGCCGAATTCACTGCTGAATGGCATTTGTTCATTTGTGTTGTACAGTCTTTGCCCTAGGAGTCTATCTCGGTTTGAAGAGCTGTTATTGGATGCCCCAGAAGTGGATGTAACTGCGGCTGCAGCTGAGATGCTTGTGGAAGCTAATTTTGGGATGTGAGGAAGTAAATAGGGGTTACAAGCCAGCTGCTGGACTTCAATGCGATCCTCTTTTAAACAAGCCAGGCAGCGCCAGATAAATGCCTTTAATTCAGGTGTTACAACTGGCTTTGGAGGGAACTGAACCTCAGTAGCTTTAAAGATAGTATTCTCTTGCAGAGTGTCTTTCTGTGATAGCTTATGACCAAAAGGATTCCTTCCTCAAAGACAGTAGTAGAAGATCACCCCAACTGATCAGACATCAACATTTTTGGAGATCCTTGATGATCCTTTCCCAACCACAAAGCACTCTGATGGCAAATAGCAGTAAGTACCAGCAACCTTGACGTTAGCTCTACGCCATCAACTGAGTTGTAAGTATCATCATCGATAATTGTAGAAAGACATAAATATGTGATTTTTATTTCTCCACATACTGTACCATTTACTAGAAGAATATTATCTGGTTTGAAATTGTACTGAATGATGGGAAATTTGATTTCATTGAAGTATTTTAAAGCATTCACAATCTGCATAACAGTGGATCCGGCCTCTTTTTCTGGCAAGTTAATACTTGCGCTATTCTCATTTTACATCATGGATTTTGTAGACCAATAATTTTACAATCATCTCTCCTGGATCTATTTTTCAGATCAGATGTTTATCCAATGAGATATTTCACATTATCTTCTATATTTTCATTCTTTTGGTTTTATTTTATAATTTCTTTATTTCTCATTAAGTCATTAGCATCCATTTGTTTCATTCTAATTGTTAGGAATTATTTTATTTGGTGGGCATTTAGGCCTCTTATTGCTTTTTTTTTTTTTAATTAATGAGTTTATTTATTTATTTTACGTTTTCAACATTCATTTCCACAAAATTGTGAGTTCCAAATTTTCTCCCCATCTCTCCCCTCCCCCATCCCCAAACGCCTAGCATTCTGCTTGCCCATTTTACCAACGTGCCCTCCCTTCTAACACCCTTCCCTTCTTTATTCTCGTCTTCTTTCTTGTCCTGTAGAGCAAGATAAATTTTTATACCCCATCACTTGTATTTCTTATTTCCCAGTTGTATGCAAAAAAAATTCACAACCTTTGTTCCTAAAACTTTAAATTCCAACTGCTCTTCCTTCCTTCTTCCCCACCCATCCCCACTGAGAAGGCATGCGATTCAATATAGGCTATATATGTGTAGTTTTGCAAATGACTTCCATAATAGTCATGTTGTGTAAGACTAACTATATTTCCTTCCATCCTATCCTGCCCCTCATTTCTTCTATTCAGTGTTTTCACCTTGTCCCTCCCCAAGAGTGTTTACTTCTAATTGCTCCCTTCTCCCATTTGCCTTGCCTTCCATCATCCACACCCCGTACTTATCCCCTTTTGCCCTGCTTTCCAGAAGTGTAAGATAAATTTTCATACCAAATCGAGTGTGCATGTTATTCCTTCCTTGAGCCAAATGTGATAAGAGTAAGCTTCACTTTTTCCCCCTCACCTTCCCCCTTTTCCACTCCACTGGAAAAGCTTTTCCTTGCCTCTTCTATGAGAGATAGTTTGCCCCATTCTATTTCTTCCTTTCTCCTCCCAAAATATTCTTCTCTCACTCCTTAATTTTATTTTTTTCATATTATCGCTTACTATTCAATTCACCCTGTGCTCTCTGTCTCTCTGTCTCTGTCTCTCTCTCTCTCTCTACACACACACACACACACACACACACACACACACACACACACACACACACACATGCACACGGAGGGGTGTGTATAATCCCTCCAACTACCCAGATACTGAGGATAGTTTCAAGAGTTACAAATATTGTCTGTCCATGTAGGAATGTAAACAGTTCAACTTTAGTAAGCCCCTTCGGATTTCTCTTTCCTATTTACCCTTTCATGCTTCTCTAGGTCCTTGAGTTTGAAAATCAAATTTTGTTTTCAGCTCTTATCTTTTCATCAAGGGTGCTTGAACGTCCTCTATTTCATTAAATGACCATTTGTTCCCTGAAGTACGACACTCAGTTTTTCTGGGTAGGTGATTCTTGGTTTTAATCCTAGTTCTTTTGATTTCAGAAATATCATATTCCAAACCGTTTGATCCCTCAACATAGAAGCTGCTAGATCTTGTGTTATCCTGATTGTATTTCCACAGTACTCAAACTGTTTTTTTCTAGCTGCCTGCAATATTTTCTCCCTGATCTGGGAATACTGGAAATTGGGTACAATATTCCTAGGAATTCATCTTTTTGGATCTCTTTCAGGAGGTGGTCGATGGATTCTTTCAATATTTTTTTCCCCTTTGATTCTAGAGTACAAGGGCAATTTTCTTTGATAATTTCACCGAAGATGATGTCTAGGCTCTTTTTTATTTATTTATTTTAATGTTCTGCAGTCACTACCGTATACCTTAGATTTTTTTCCCCTGCTCTGCTACATTTTACGATTGACTTCCACAGTTATTTCTCTGGATGTGGAAGGCATTTTGAGTTAGAAGACCATCGCAAATTTTTTTGTAAGTCCTCACATTGCTATGAAGTTCCAAATCTACCCGACAAAAAACTCTCCCACACTTTTGTCCTTACTATGCACAAAGCTGTCCTGGTTCTGCTCATTTCACTCAGCATCAGATCATAAAAGTCTTTCCAGGCCTCCCTGAAGTCTTCTTGTTCTTCATTTCTTATACTGCAATAGTACTCCATTACATTCATATACCATAATTTATTCAGCCATTCCCCAGTCGATGGGCATCCCTTTGATTTCCAGTTTTTGGCAACTACAAAGCGTGCTCCTATAAATATTTTTGTACATGTGGGACCTTTTCCCATTTTTATGATCTCTTGGGTGTACAGTCCTAGTAGTGATATTGCTAGGCCAAAGGGTATGTACATTTTTGTAGCCCTTTGGGCATTGTTCCAAACTGCTCTCCAGAATAGTTGAAGGAGCTCACAGCTCCACCAACAATGAATTAGTGTTCCAACTCTCCCACAGCCTCTCCAACATTTGTCATCTACCTGTTGTGTCATGTTTGCCAATCTGATAGGTGTGATGCGGTACCTCAGAATTGTTTTGATTTGCATCTCTGTAATCAAAAGTGATTTAGGGCATTTTTTAATATGACTATAGATATCTTTAATTTCTTCTTCTGAAAATTGCCTGTTCATATCCTTTGACTATTTATCAATTGGGGAATGACTTGTATTGTAGCAATGAGGCCTTTATCCCCGAGATTAGTTGTAAAAATTTCTTCACAGTATACTACATCCCTCCGAATTTTGGTTGCATTGGGTTTGGTTGTGTAAAAACTTCTCAGTTGAATGCAATGAAAATTACCTGCTTTGCACTTCATAACGCTTTCTACCTCTTCTTTAGTCAAAAATTCTTCCCTTCTCCATAAATCTGAGAAATACACTATTCCTTGCTCCTCCAGCTTGTCCATAGTATGAATCTTTATACCTAGATCATGTACCCATTTAGACTTTATGCTTGTGTACGGTATCAGGCATTGGTCTATGCCTAGTTGTTGCCACATTGTTATCCACTTTTCCCAGCAATTTTTGTCGAGCAGTGAGTTCTTATCCCAGAAGCTGGGGTCTGTGGGTTTATCAAACAGTAGATTACTATATTCATTGCCTACTGTGTCTTGAGTATGGAGCATATTACACTTATCTGCTCTTCTGTTTCTTAGCCAGTACCTTATCCCCATCATCTCTCTTTGCTGGTAGGGCAAGATACATTTCCCTACCCCATTAACTGTATTTCTTATTTCCCAGTTATATGCAAAAACAATTCTCAACTTTCCTTCCTAAAATTTTGAGTTCTAACTTCCCTTCCTTCCTCCCTCCGCACTCATCCACACTGAGAAGGAAAGCAATTCAATACAGGCTATATATGTGTAGTTTTGCAAAAGACTTCCAAAATATTCCTGCTGTGTAAGGTTAACTACATTTCCCTCCATGTATCCTGTCCCCCATTTACTCTATTCTCTCTTTTGACCTTGTCCCTCCCCAAAAGTGTTTACTTCTAATTACTCTCTCCTTCCCTTTGCCCTGCCTTTTATCATCCCCCCACATATATCCCTCCTCTCATTTGCCCTCCCTTCTATCATCACCCCACCCACCACTTATCCCCGTTTCCCTTACTTTCCTGTAGTGTAAGAAAGATTTTCATGTCAAATTTCTGCTTCCCACCCAACCTGATGTCTTGCTTTTCTTGACCTGATTAAAGGGGCCATACCCTGGCTACTTCTTAAACAGGTCTATTCAATGAAAGGGCATTGCCTCACCCTAAGTGAGTACCTGCAAAGACCTTGGCTTAAAGGGCCCAAGGTTTCCCACTGCATCCTAGGTCATTTCCAGTCATCCTGACGAATATCCAGTCACTGGGTTCAGATGGTTCTGGAGGAGAAGTCAGTCTGGGGACCTGCACAGCCTTCCCTCACTCACAACAAAGTCAAGTGCATGTCATGTCATTATTTCTCTGCTGGCATGGTCTTCTTCAGCAATGAAGAATAAGCACAATCCTGGTTCTGCTCCTTTCACTCAGCATTAGTTCATATAAGCTTTTCCACGCTTCTCTGAAGTCTTCCTGTTCATCATTTCTCATACCACAATAGTATTCCATTATATTCATATACCACAATGTATTCATTCATTCCTCAATTCATGGGCATCCCCTTGATTTCCAGTTTTTAGTAACCACAAAGAGAGCTGCTACACATACTTTTGTACATGTGGGACCGTTTGCCATTTTTATGATCCCTTGGCGATACAGTCCAGGAAGGAGCATTGCTGGGTCAAAGAATATGCACATTTTTGTAACCCTTTGAGCATAGTTCCAAAATGCTCTCCAAAATGGTTGGATAAGCTCACAGCTCCACCAACAATGGATTAGTGTTCCAACTTTCCTATATCTTCTCCAACATTTATCATCTTCCTGTTTTGTCATGTTAACCAATATGATAGGTGTGATGTGGTATCTCAGACTTGTTTTGATTTGCATCTCTCTAATTAATTATGATTTAGAGCATTCTTTCATATGAATATAGATAGCTTTAATTTCTTCCTCTGAAGAGTGCCTGCTCATATCCTTTGACCATTTATCAGTTGGGGAATGAGTTGTATTGTTTTACATTTAACTCAGTTCTCTATATATTTTAGAAATAAGACCTTTATCATAGACACTAGTTGCAAAAATTCTTTTCCATTTTTCTGCTCCTCTAGTCCTGCTTGCATTGGGTTTGCATTGCAACAACTTTTCAATTCAATGCAATCAAAATTATCCATTTTATAATTCATAATGTTCTCTCTCTCCTGTTTTGTCATCAATTTCTTTATTCTTCATAAATCTCACAAATACACTCTTCCTTGTTCCACTATTTTGTTTATAGTATAAATCTTCATTCCTAGATCATGTATCCATTTGGCCTTTATTCTTGTGTATGATGTCAGGCATTGGTCTATACTCATTTTCCACCACACTGTTTCCACCACACTGTTATCCAGTTTTCCCAGTAGTTTTTATTGAACACTGAGTTCTTATCTCAGAAGCTAAGGCCCTTGGGTTTATCAAACAGTATAATTCATTGATTAATGTGTCTTGAGTACCTAAACCATTCCACTGGTCTGCTCCACTTTTTCTTAGCCAGCACCAAGTGGTTTTGATAATTGGTGCTTTCTAATAAATGTGAGATGTGTACAGTTTGGCCACCTTCCCTAGAATTTCTTTTCATTAGGTACTTTAATATTCTAGATCATTTGTTCTTCCAGATGAATTTCAATATTGTTTTTCTAGATCTAGAAAATAATTATCTGATAGTTTGATTGGTCTCTCACTGAACAAGTAAATTAATTTAGGTAGAATTGTCATTTTATTATATTGACTTGGTCTACCCATAAGCAACTGATGTGTTTCCACTTACTTAGATCTGACTTTATTTGTGCAAAAAGTGTTTTGTAATTGTATTCATATACTTCCTGGATTTGTTTTGGCAGGTAGACTCCTAAATATTTTATAATGTCTAACTTAACTTTAAATGGGAATTTTCTTTCTATCTCTTGCTGTTGGGCTTTGTTAGTAATATACAGAAATGCAGATGAATTTTGTGGGTTTATTTTGTAACTGCAACTTTGCCAAATTTGTTTAGTATTTCAAGTTGTTTTTTTACTTTATTCTCTGGGATTCTCTAAGTATATCAACATGTCATCTGCAAAGAGTGATAGCTTAGTTTCTTCTCTGTCTATTCTTATTCCTTCAATGACTTTTTCCTCTCTTATTGCTATAGCTCTCATTTCTAATATCATGTTGAATAATAGTGGTGATAATTGAATCCTTGTTTCACCTGTGATTTTATTCGAAATGTATCTGTCTTATCCCCATTGCATATAATGCTGGCCAAAGTTTTAGGTAGATACTGCTTATTATTTTATGGAAAGTTTCATTTATTCCCATGCTCTCCAATGGTTTTAATAGGAATGTGTGTCACATTTTGTCAAAAGTCTTTTCTGCGTCTATTGAAATAATCGTGTTTTCTGTTAATTTTTTTGTTGATATTATCAATAACGTTAATAGTTTTTCTAATACTGAACCAGCCCTCTATTCCTGGTGTAAATCTTACGTGATCATAATGTATTATTCTCCCGATAAATTGCTATATTCTTTTTGCTAAAATCTTATTTAAATTTTTTGCTTCTGTATTCTTTAGAGAAATTGGTCTATAATTTTCTTTCTCTGTTTTGGATCTTCCTGGTTTAGGTATCAGGACCATATTTGTGTCATAAAAATATATTTGCGAGGACTCTTTCTTCCCCAGTTTTCCCAAATGGTCTACATAGAATTGAAAGTAACTGATCTTTAAATGTTTGATAGAATTTACTTGTAAATCCACCTGATCCTGGAGATTTTTTCGTAGGAAATTCATTGATGACTTCTTGAATTTCTTTTTCTAGATGGAGTTGTTTAAGTATTCCACCTCCTCTTCCGTTAAGGTGGGCAATTTATACTTTTTAAAGTAACCATCCATGTCATTGAGCTTTTTGAATTTATGGGCGTACAAGTGGGTAAATATTTTCTATTTATTCTTTTAATTTCTCCTCATTGGAGGTTCACACTTTTCATTTTTGATATTGGTTACTTGTTTTTTTTTTCTTTCTTTTTTCATTCAAATTGGCAAAAGGTTTATCAGTTTTTTATTTGTTTTTCCTAAAACCAACTCTTAGTTTTATTTATTAGTTCAATAGTTTTCTTAACTTCAATTCTATAATCTCTCCTTTTCTTCTAAGTATTTCCAATTTGGTATTTACTTGGGGATTTTCAATTTGTTCTTTTCCTAGCCTTTTCAGCTGTATCGCCAATGCATTGCTCTCCTCTTTCTCTATTTTATTCATGTTGGCATTCAAAGATGTCAAACTTCCCCTAAGAGCTGCTTTTGCAGTGTCCCATAATATTTGGTAGATTGTCTCATCATTGTCATTCTCTTGAATGAACGTGTTCATTGTTTCTGTGATTTGTTGTTTAACCCACTCATTCTTTAGTATTAGATTATTTAGTTTCCAATTTATTTTTGGTTTAAATTTCCATGGCCATTTGTTACATATAATTTTTTACTGTATTATAATATGAGAAGAATGCATTCACTATCTCTGCCTTTCTGTAGTGGATTGTGAGATTTTTATGCCCTAGCATATGGTCAATTTTTGTATATGTGCTATGTACCATTAAGAAAAAAGTACATTCTTTTCTATCTCCACTCAGTTGTCGTCAAAGATAGATCATATGTACCTTAACCAGTGTTTTATTCATCTCCTTAGTTTCTTTCTTGTTTATTTTGATGTTAGATTTGTGAAGTTCAGAGAGGGTGTGGTTAAGGTCCCCCGCTAGTACAGTTTTGTTGTCTACTTCTTGCTGTAACTCCCTTAATTTCTCCTCTAAGAATATGAATGGTATACCACTTGAAGCATATGTGTTTACTAATGAAATTGTTCCATTGACTATTGTACCTTTTAGCAGGATATGGTTTCCTTCCTTATCTCTTTTGTTCAGATCTATTTCTGTTTTTGGTTTTTCTGAGATTATGATTAGTATCCCTCCTTTTTTTACAACAGGTGAAGCAAAAAATATTATGCTCCAACCTTTATCCTTTTATTCCTGTGTGTATCCCACCATTTCAAATGTATTTCTTCTAAACAACATATACTCGTACTATAGTTTTTAATCCATTCTGCTATCTATCTCCATTTTATGGAAGAGTTCATCCCATTCATATCCACAATTATGATTTTTATCTGTGTATTTCCCTCCATCCTCTTTCCCCTCATTTGTGCTTTCAGGTCTGCCTTTTCCCTTCTTCTCCACAACAGAGTTTTAATTTTTGACCACTGCCTCCCTCAGTCTTTCCTTCCTTCTTTCAGCACCCCCTCCTTTTTATTCTCCTTTACCCTTACTATTTCTTCTCTCCATTTTTGCCTCCTTTTCCCTTTCTTTCCCCCTTCCCCTTCTACTGCCTTCAAAGCAAGTCAGATTTCTATAGAGAACTAATTTTGTTGTCCCCTCCTTAAACCAATTAAATGAGAGTAAATATCAAACAATGCTCATCTCCCTCTCTTCTTTACCTATGCTGTAATATAATTTTGTGCCTCTTCCTGTGATGTAATGTACCGTTTTTCCCTCCTCCTTTTCACATTTCCTATTAGGAATCCTGTGCACCCTTAAATCACATTTTTACCCTCACATCTTTTTCTTTATACCTGTACCCTCTATCTAGGTATATCCCTTTTATGTAGCATGATAAATGTACAATTCTCAACATAAAGAACTATCACCTTCCCTTGAAGGGATGCAAATAGTATACCCATATTAAATAGCAAGTTCCTCCCCGCTCCCATTTTCCTTTGTATGCCTCTATTGAGACTTGTGTTTGAAGATCAAATTTTCTGCCAAGCTCTGGTGTTTTTATCAGGGAGGTCTGGAAATCCCCTTTTTCAATGAATGTCCATCTCGTTGTCTGAAATATTATGCTCAACTTTACTGAGTCATTGATCCTTTATTGTAGTTACAGTTACTTTGCCTTATGGAATATCATATTCCAGTTCCTCTATCTTTTAATGTAGAAGCTGCAAGGTCCTGTGTGATCCTGAGGGTAGCTTTTCGAGATTTGAATGTTTTCATTCTAGCTGCCTAAAGTATTTTCTCTTTCACTTGTTAGTTCTGGAATTTGATGATGATATTCCTCAATGCTTTCAGTTTGGTGTCCCTTTCAGGTCAAAATTCGATGACTACTTTGCCCTGTGTATCCAGGACTTATGGGTAGCTCTCCTTGATGATTTCTTTTAAGACATTGTCCGGGCTCTTTTTAAATCACGGTTTGATGGTGGGTGAATAATTCTTATATTTTTCTTCCTGGATCTATTTTCTAAGTCATTTGTTTTTCCAATTAGGTATTGTTTCTCATTTTCTTCTATCTTTTCATTCTTTAGATTGTGTTTGTCTGATACTTTATATCTCATAAAGCCATTAGATTCTACTTCCCCAATTCTAATTTTTACCAAATTGTTTTCTTCAATTAACTTTTGCATGTCTATTTCCATCTGTCGAATTGTTCCTTTTACGGTTTAACTTTGATACAGTTAGTTTTTGTACTTCTTTTTCTTTTTTTCCAGTTTTCCCAGTTAGGTTTTCTGCTTCCTTTTCCATTTGTCCAATTATTCTTTTTAAGGAGCTGTTCTATTTAATGAATTCTTTTTTCATATCTTTAAAATCATTAGCTATTTTTCCTTCTATTTCTCTTATTTGGTTTTTAAAATTCGTCTTTAGTTCTTCCAGGAGTACTCTTTGTTCTTGTGATCATTTCATATTCCCTTTTGAAGATTCAGATGGGAGTACAGTCTCAATGCCGACCTCTTTCATATTCCTGATTAGGTCCTTATTCTCAACGAAAGATTCCATGATCTTTCCTTTTCTACTTTTCTTCTTACTCGTGATCATCACCCTTTTCCTGGCTTTTTAAGCATTTCTCTGCTTCTGGGACTCAAAGGGCTCTGTCCCACGGTTCTTGTGCCTTGAACTTGAGATTTTTGTGTTGTGGCCTCTGGTTCTTTCAGCTAGAAGGTAAAATGTTGCAGCTTACCTTGTGCTGAACTGGCTGGTGTGAAAAAGCAGAGACCAGGTGAAGTCTTTCTGGGTTTCCCTGGAGTTGTCCTGGAACTACCTGTGTTAAGTGTGAGGGAGGGGTGTTCTGGCTACAGGACGTCTCGTCTGCTGGGCTAGAACATAGGGATGCTCAGTGTTTTGTGATCCCATCTCTGCTATTGTCTTCCCCATTCTGCTGGTGTGCTGAGGCATGCTTGATGTCCTTGTGGTGGCGGTTGCAAACTCCACGCCTCTGGGGCTCAGGATCTCCTCCCAGTTTGCTGAGGTGGTGTTTTCTGGGACAGTTCTGATCCTACACTGGTTGCTTTCACCCACCCACCCTCCTTAACTATGTTCCTAGCCTCAAGAGCTAAGACAGAGTTTGCCCCTTCAATTGACGCCACTGTTGCTGCATTTTTCTAGGGAGATATTTTATGGGTCTTTCACGTTCACTGCTGGAGGAGAGAGCATTTACCAATCACACCACCATCTTGGCTCCTGGAAGTTAAAATGTGCATCTTCTACAAAAAGCCATTCCCAATTCCTCTCAATTCTAATACATTTTATTTTAATATATAATTTATTCATTTCTCAGTTTTCAATATTTACTTCTAGAAGAATTTGAATCCAAAATTGTCTCCCCATATCTCCTCAACCCAGGACAGCACACACCTCATCTACTTCTTCCTTCAGTCTGTCCTCCCTTCTATTACTCACCCATTCCTTCCCCTCTATTTTCGTGTAGTGCAAAATAGATTTCCATATCCCATTGCCTGTACATCTCATTTAACAGTTGCATTCTAAGACAAATTTAACATTTCTTATTAGAGCTTTGAGATCCATATTCTCTCCCTTCCTCCCTCCCCACTCAGCCTATTGAGAAAACAAGCAATTGAATATAGGTCATACATATGTATCCATGCAAATCACTTCCATAATAGTTATGTTGTGAAACATTAAGCGGTTTTCCCCCATCCTCTCCTACCCTCTATGTATTCTATTCTTTCCCTTGACCTGGCCTCCCACAGTAGTGTTAGCATATTATTATCCCTTTCCCCAATTTGCTGTCCCTTCTACTTTCTTCCCTCTCCTATTCCCTTTCACCTTATCTTCCTGCATGTTTAATCAGATTTCCATATCCAATTGAGTGGGTGTTACTCTCTTCTTAAGCCAAATATAATGAGAGTAAGGCTCACTTATTCTCTTTCATATTCCCCTTTCTTCCCTTCCAATCTGAAAGTTCTTTCTTGTCTCTTTTGTGTGAGATGATTAGCTACATTCTACCTCTCCCTTTTTCCTGGTCCTACTACATTACACTATACAATAAATTTTATTTTTACATATTCTCCCTTCATATTCTGCTCACCCTGTACCCTATGTCTATCTCTGTGTGTGTATGTGTATACGCACATATACACAAAGCCATGTACATATACATACCGATACATAGGCTTTATTTTAAAGTGTCCTATCTCTGTGTGCTATTTTGTAGGATCTTAAATTCTGATGCTCTATGCTTTGAGAATAATTTTGTCCCATTTATGTTTAGATTTATAATCATTAAATTTTATTTGTCCTCCACAATATTCTGCCACATCTGTATGCCAGTTTGATATGACATCCTGCTTAATTCACTTATATGAATTGTTGTGAAAAAGTACTTGTGGAAATCAAAGCATTATTTAAATATAAGTTATTATTTTAGTGACATCTGCTGCTATCAGTAGTTTAGGTATTTTGAATGTTTTAGGTGATATCTTTAAAGGAAATAAAAGTCCATTTATAAAATTCTCTAAGGGGACATGTCCTAAAACGTTGTGAAATGGATTTTGATCTAGGTTGAAGTCTATCTTTTACACATACTGTGTATAAGACCCTGGACAAGTCACTTTACCTCTCAGTGACTCTACATAATTCACAAAACAGTGGCCAGTCTATACTGGTGGAGAAAGTTTCCTCACTAGAAGTTCCATACACCAGTGAAATCACAGGTTTGGATAAAAAAAGAAAAAAGAAAATGCTCCTCACTGCTTTTAATTTTTGAGGATGTAAGTGAAAGTAATGTTCAACTTCTCCTTGACCATAATCATTCCTTCAGTTTTTGATAAGGTGATAGTGTTCTATAGCAAAGTAAAAGATCATTATTTGTCCACAAAGACAAAGACAGAAGTCCCTGCTGCTTCTGTTTCATCAGAGGTATTTCTACCAAGGTAGTACGAAAGAGTTCTTTCAGAGGGAGTCTCCAGAGGCCTTAGCAAAACAACCAAGACCTAAGGTTTTCATTGAGCAAATTTAAGTAGCAATTTACAGGTATTTTAGTTTTTCTTTCCCATAGCAACTGTTCAGGTGCCTGTATTGTCACTGGAAATGTAACCAGAGGGTGTTCAAGGTATGTATTTTTGTCTCCTGTCTACAGTAATTGCTGTTGGAGCTTTCCCAGGAAGGTAGATATGTTGTGTCATTTTGATATTAAGAAGGATGAGAGAGTGAAATGAAACTGATTACTTGTAGAAGCTATTTTCAATGGTATTGATGCTTTAGATGAATATTGACTACCTCTCAATGCTCCCTTCCACATGTGAAATTTTATCCTTCTGTCTCCTGACTTCCAACATGAGATAAGTTGTGAGGGCAACATGAAGGAAGATGAAGTTGACTATTGCTCATTAAGTATAAAAATCAGTTGTCCAGAGCACTCCAAATGTGCATGCGTTCATGCGTGCATGTGTGTGTGTGTGTGTGTATACCTACAGTCAGACACAGTCATCACTTTTATACAACATTGACTTTCCTTATTTATGCCTTCACGTGTATAGGTTCTTAATATATCCCCTCCCATTAACCATGAAAAAAACAAACAAAAGCCAAAAAACTGAAACTTGGTAACCTTATTGACTAAGGTAGACTGAGACATTACTGATTTCAATATAGACAAAAGCTAGGAATGATGGAACAAAGATATTTCAAAAGAGCATGCCCCAAAAGAGGTTAATGCATGAGCCACTTTGCCTCCAGGGAGAAGTACATGTGAATCTTTTCATGGACCAAACTGTCATGATTTAATGATCTAAAGTTGAACAGCTTTCCAGCTGTTATGCCATCAAGTACAACAACCATAACGAGCTTATTCCATGAAGCCTAAACAACTTGCTAGTTATGTGAGAGCCTGCTGGATGAGTCAATTAGAACTTCAGTTTTAAGTGAGAGGTGAAGGAAATTATTGTGCGAGAGATAAATTCTAATGGAATGAAATGAACATTGTTGGAGTAATACATAAGAAAAGGTATCAGCTGTTAGACTCAGCAAGAGTTTCCCACAGGCCTTGGATCCTAGATCCCTAATTACTAAGAGAAAGTACCAGTGCCTTAATGAACCTGCAATATGTTCCAGCAGTCAAGATTATCTAACGTCTACTGACTTGAGGGATAGGTTTTTCTTCTTCTTGGAGAATCGGTGAGAAAAATACAAAAATCAATGTGTATCATTCAACAAGAATTTTTAAGTGACTATTAAATGCAAGGTAGTGAAGCCAGATAGTGCCATGGATAATGCATGAGGTCTGTAATCAGGAAGGTAATATCTGCCCTCAGACATTAGCTGTGTGACCCTGGGCTATTTGCCTCAGTTTCACATCTTTCAAATGGGGACACACTGGAGAAGGAAATTGCAAACTCCAATAACTTTATCAAGAAAATCTGTGGACAGTGTCCATGAGGTCACAAAGAGTTGGGCACAGCTGAACAACTAAACAGCAATGTGCCAAGCACTGTGCTAAACCCTTGGGATACAAAAACAGCTCTCAAAAAGTTCATGGTTTAATGAGAGAGACAAGCCAACACAATTATGTATAAACTAGTTATAAACGGGATGAGTTGAACATAAGTGATAGAGGGAAGGCCTAACACTTAGGGGCAAATGGAAAAGATTTCTTATACAAGAAGAGATTAGAAATGAGCGATTCCAAGCATGAGAGACATCTGGTGAAAATCAATGTATTTATGAAATGGATGGTTTTGTTTTAGAAATCTCAAGGAGGCTAGTTTCATTGGATTACAGCGTTCACAGAGTTCAATGAGGTATAAGAAGGGCAGCTGGGTAGCACAGTGTGTAGAGAACAGGATCTGGAGTTAGGAAGATCTGAATTCAACTCTGGTGTCAAATACTTACTAGCTATTCGATCCTGGCCTAGTCAAATATTCTCTTTTTACCTCAGTTTCTCACCTGTAAAATGGGGACACAGTGGAAAAGGAAATGACAAATCACTTTCTTGGCAAATTTTTGCCAAGAAAACTCCCTGAACAACATCCATTGTGTAACAAGGAGTCGAGCATGACTGATTGACTGAGCGACACCAAAGGCATAAAAAGACTGAAAACATAGGAGGGAGTCACATTGCAAATGGTTCTGAATGTCAAACAGAATTTTATATTTGATCCTTGAGGTAATGGGAAGCCAGGGAAGTTTAATGCATGTGGGTATGGGAGACATGGTTAGATCTGCACTTTAGGAAGATCAGTTTGAAAGCTGAGTAGAGCATAGGCTGAAGTAGGGAGAGACTTCTGTCAGGGAGACCAAACTGTAGACCATAATAACATGATAATAATTGGTAATGTGGGCCTGTGGCATCACAACAACTACATGTATATGTGTTTTCTTATGGTCAGTTCTCATTGAGCTTTTATAAAAAGCTTCCATTTATAAAAAGGGCTTGCATTTTATCACTGTTTTTTTTTTTTTTGAGAAAATTCTCTTTAATTGGTTTTAAAGTGAAGTGAAAACTTCACAAGCTCGGAAGGAATACCTGTCTTGTGCAATCAAACAATAATTTGAAACCATCACCCAAGTGATGATCCCTTTAAATTCTGAAATTCATTCTGTTCATCGCTGAGCCTTCTTTTATCGAGCATCAACATTCTAAATTCTGTAAACCAATATTTGGATGATGTGGTCTCAGGGCCCTCTAACATTCTAGTTGTTATTCTCTGGTTGCTGTCTATATTAATGATGTTCATTCTAAACATTAGTGCCCAGAACCTAATGTAATACTCTTGATGTCATATGATCAGGACAAAATACAAGAGGAACACCAAATCATTTCTTTGTTTTCAGAAGCTATGCTTCTGATGCATCCTATGATGGTGTTGTTTGTTGTGTGACACTCCACACTCCTGACTCACTTATATGGACCTTCCCATCTACTACAGTCCTCATATTTTTTCATCAAAGCTGTAATTAAAGAGTTGTTCCTCCATCTTGGATTTTATGACATTTCATTTTACGTCAGTATACACTTGTTAAGTATCTTCTTTATGCAGAGTGCTGGAATAGGTTCAATGAGTGTTCTAAGAACTGGATGAAACCACTCCTTACTTTAATGAAGATGCAGTTTAGTATTGGTATTGCGATATAAAGGGCAAGTTGAAATTTAAAGGTTAAAGGTAGAAGAAGGCACTTTCAAATTAGAAAACAGTGTAAACAGTGGTTTGGAGAAAATAAAATATAAGGCATATAGTGAGGTGGGAGAATAGTCTTGATTGGGTAAATTGCTGACCATAGAATTTTCGGAGGTACTTAAATGTTGAGGCAACACATAGAAACCTTTGCAAGTCTATTCTAAACTCTCTGACCATTTATTACAGTAGTTTAATGAGGTTACATCATTTCTTACCTGAGATTTTCAATAGAAGAGGGAAATTGCTGGATTTATGAGTCAAGATGTTTATTGTGGCAGTATATACAGGATGAATTGGAGATGGAGAGAGAAAATGCAAGACTACGCTAAATACTCTTAGTGATAGATCAAAAAGATAGCGTTAAACGCCTTCACTTTGGTTAAGGCTGTGAGAATATAAGAGAGATATGATAGATTTTATTGTGACAGAATGGACAAGACTTAGGAAATGAGTTGGTATAAGAAGTGGAGAGGGAAGAGTCAATATAATACCAGAGTTTTATCCAGGAGAGTTACACTGAATACTTATAGTCCTGACAGAAATCGTGAAGGGAAAAGAAGGTTATACTGGATGTATTGCAATCAAATGAGATATGGAACTGCAGATATTACATAATCGCTTTTGAATTCTGTTTTATTATCTATAAAATGAGTAATATCTCAGATCTATTCCAGTTCAGAAATTCTTTGGATCTAGGACTCTCTGAAATTGTTTCTTGATAGAAAAGAGAGTTTAGGAGTTATGTCTGGTTAAAGAGAGGAACACAGAGGGGAGAAGTAGCTCAGAACAGCGTGACTGATTATGTCTAATTTTCACTTCTTGCAGTTATTATGCTTCATAGAAAGTAACTTATTTTCAGATAATCAGATTAAGTTTGGCTTTTCATTCTTTCAATTTATTTTAAATAAATTCAATGTACATAAATGCATTTGTAAAGATAAAATGTTACATAAGTGTAAGCATCAGAATTATCAAATTTTGTCAACAAATTCATTTTATAAAATGAGGTCTCTTTCTCCTTTCTTTCTTCCCTCATTCTTTCCTTCATTCCCTCCTTCCTTTCTTCCCTCATTATTTTCTTACTTCCTTTTGTCCTTTTCTCCCTCTTTACCTTCCTTCCTTCCTTCCTTCCTTCCTTCCTTCCTTCCTTCCTTCCTTCCTTCCTTCCTTCCTTCCTTCCCACTACACTCTACCTTGTTCAGAACATTTCTAGAATGCTGAATTCAATTCTAGGCTTACATTATACGGAAGAAATTAATAGATTAATAGATGTCCAGAGAAATCTGACTAGAGGGTAAGCAGAATAGAAATCATTTCATGAGAGAATAATTTGAGAAACAGTGGATTTTGGCTTAGAAAACTGATGTTAGGGGGCATTGTGACTTCCTCCAATATCAAGAGAGATGTCATTTAGAAGAGAGGTAAGACTTCATCTTCCCAATCTAGAGAACTAAGAGCAAGGAGAGGAAACTGCAAAGATTTCCAAGGAGGAAAAAAAAATCGGAAGCAATTAGAATCATTCAATAGTAGAATGACTAACCTCAGTGGGTTTCCCATTGCTCAGAGTTTTCAAGTGGATGTTGAGTGTATGTGTAAAGGATGTACTGGGTGTATATTTGGAAGTTTCCTTTTTCACGTGTAAGTTATATTAAATTATTTCTATATATCGTCCACCCTTGAGAGACTGTGATTTTAGTAATAATAGTGATAATGATTGCAATGACTTTGTCTGTGACCATCTTATTTTTTCCTCTATTTCTCTCTATCTCTTTGTGACTCTATTTCTTTATAAATTTCTACACTCATTTCTTTGTTTAGCAATCTCTGCATAACTCATAATGAGTCTTGCTTTTTTTATGAATATATCTTGTGATAAACATGTGAATTTCCTGAGTTAGCTATAACTTACAAGATAGCCTAGCTTCAAAACCAGGAGGATTTAGTTTGATGTCCTGCTTCTGACACATATTGGTTCAGTGATCGGTATCGAGTCAGTTAGTCTCTAAGGTTCTAGACTGTTTTTTAAGTTGCAGAGAACATGGTGACATATACTGGTTGGGGGAATTTCTGTACTCTGGATTACCAAAGAAACCACAGGCTTAGTCTCTATCCCTAAGTATCTCACTGTAACTTTCATTTTGTATATGTTTTGTTATTTCATCTAACATTTCATGCTACAGTACTTTCCTTCCTTTGCTCCTCTCTTTCATCCTTCCTTATTAAAGATATAGAAAGTGTTTAATGAAAAAAAGTTTGTTGAATTGAGTTGTTTCCTTTCCCTAGATAGCTCTTTCTATCCATCTCACTCTGCCTAACAGCTCTCTGCATTCTATCCATTTAGTGACCATTTAGTTTCGATCTCCTTTGGTGACTATGCACATAATATTGATTTCTAATCACCTATCTCCTTATTTAGCTATTATTCCATTACCATAAGTGTGTACTTATTAGCTATCACTGAAGTTTTCTGGCATTCTTCCCACAGGATGACATATGGGAATACCGAATGGGATGAAACTCACAGTTAAGAGACAATGGAAACGACCAATGAGAGCAATCCAACAGGCTTCATCCTACTGGGTTTCTCTGACCAGCTCCAATTGGAAATGCTCCTCCTTTTTATCATCTCTGTCTTTTATATCTTGCCTCTGGTGGGGAACACAACGATCATCCTGGTCTCTTACCTGGACCCTAAACTCCACACCCCCATGTATTTTTTCCTCTCCAACCTTTCCTTCCTGGATCTCTGTTTCACCACCAGCATTATCCCCCAGATGCTATGGAACTTTGCGGGTCCTGATAAGAGCATCACTTACACTGGTTGTGTGATTCAGTTTTTTTATTTCTCTGGGGTTAGGTTCCACTGAGTGTGTTCTCCTGACTGTAATGGCTTATGATCGCTACCTTGCCATATGCCGGCCCCTGCACTATGCCATTATCATGCACCCAAGGCTTCTCAAACAACTGGCAGCTATGATTTGGGTCAGTGGCTTCATAGAGTCCTTGGTTCAGTCAATATTGACTTTCTAATTGCCTCTCTGCAGTCACCACAGGGTGGATGATTTTATGTGTGAGGAGCCAGCCTTGATTAAAATTGCTACTGTTGACACCACCTTCTTGGAGACTGAGCTTTGCATAACCAGTATCCTTTATGTTATGATGCCCCTGGGCTTTATCCTGGTCTCCTATGGATGCATAGCTAGAACCACAATGAGGATAAAGTCAACTGGAGGGCGGCGGAAGATTTGGGGGACTTGTGCTTCTCATCTGTTGGTAGTAAACTTGTTTTTTGCAGCTATAATCATTGTCTACATCCAGCCCAAGAATAAATATACTCAGAATCAGAGCAAGTTCCTTACCCTTTTCTATACTGTGGTCACCCCCACTTTCAACCCCATAATATACACCTTGAGCAACAAAGACGTTAAGGGGTGTGTGAGAACGTTGCTGTTTCAAAACCAATCTCCTGGACAAACATAAACCCTTTTGTCAGTACTTTGTTATACATTTCTGTATGTCTCTAGAACTACCAAACAAAGGCAGGTCTGTTCTGATTCTATTTCCATTGAATTGGGGAGTTGCATTGCTTTTTTAAGATAAACTAGAATGTTTACCTAAAAGGCACTGAATATGACATAAAACCTCATTTACTAATAAGTATCCTTCCAGTCTTTTGATTAGGAGATATCAAAGTGTCATC
This sequence comes from Notamacropus eugenii, assembly GCF_028372415.1. Taxonomy (NCBI): domain Eukaryota; kingdom Metazoa; phylum Chordata; class Mammalia; order Diprotodontia; family Macropodidae; genus Notamacropus; species Notamacropus eugenii. Next base: position 803,774 of record NW_027325092.1, read on the forward strand.
TACATTTGTAAAAGAAAGTTTTTAAATGAATTTAGTCATAGATGGAGAATTTGGTTTTCTCTGTAGTGACCAAGAAAGAAATTTCTTTCTTTCCTGGGCTCCAGTAATTGATTCTTGTTGTCTGATGTGCTCTCTGAAGGCAAAAAGGAACAATTTAGCTTTTTTATCCAAGAAATTTGGATTTTTCTCCCAGATCTACCCATTCTGATAAGAGTTCCTTTGCCTAATTTTGCTGGAGTTAGATACCCTTGTCTTTGTCATTTTCTACAATGTCCCCACTGTGCCCTCTCCACAACCCCTGAGATAGGTACCATCTTCTGTTTTTTCGACATCCCATTACAATATAAGCTCCTTAAAGGCAGGGATTATTTTCTTGGTAATTATAATAGCTAATCTGCTGTCTCCCTCCCTCCCTTTTCCCCTCCTTTCCATTTTCCTTTATCTTTTCTTCTCTTCCTTCTTCTTTCTTTTCCCATTTCTCAATTCTTTCATTCTTTCTTTTTTCTTCCTTTCTTATTCTCTTCCTTCTTTCCTTTTTTATTTTTTGCTTTTCTTTCTTTCATATACAACCAACCCCAACATTTCTTTCCAATTACAATATTCTTCATTCTAATCTATTCTTAGTAAAATGTTGGTTGCATTGTATTTTAAGAAATATTCTCCATGATTAAAATTTTTCTGCTTTTCCGTTCCATTCAAGACAATTACATCTACTATGAAAATCAAAACATAGAATGACAAAAACTCAGAGTCAGGAGATTCCATTTGCTAGAATAATTAGCTGTAAAACTGCTCAAAATCAGAATCAAGTAGCTCAGTTTACTCATATGTAAAATTAGAAAAATATTTGTCATTTTGTTTTAAAACCCTTTTTGAAGACTAAATTTATTCGCTTCTTCATTCTTTTATTTTGATACAGTTGTTTGGTTTTATGTTAGTAACATCTTGTGTCAAAACCCCCTCCACCACTTCAGATTTGCAACTTGTTTGTTAACTTACAATATTAGACAATTTCTTGAGGAACTAAGAGGTAAAGTACTAAACCTATGATTGCCTTGATAGTCTGTGTCAGAAGCAGGATTTGGAGTTAGGTCTTTCTGTCTCCCACACCAGTCTTCTAACCATGATACCACTCCGCCTCTAACACAATGTCAAAAAAGTGAAAATGTCTTGGAAAACTTGCAGAACTATTTACATAGAAGTGTTCGTTTTCAACAAGGCAAAACAGTGTCACTAAATCACTCTGATACCACTTTTGCAGCAACTGCCAACCTGGAAACATAGTAATTTAAAGGACACTGATGTCTATCTTTTAGAATTAAGTGGGTCTTGGTAATATTGTGATCTCCAGAAAGAATAAAAGATTTGACTATTACTATGATGGTTGCCTTCCTTCCGCAGTTGGTTGTTCTCCTTCATTCTCAAAAAGGATCAAAATGACATCACTATGCTAGGGTCAAATTACAATATCTGATTTTGGTGGATCAGAACAATTCAAGGTTGGAATGTTCTACCACAGGTCAGGCACAAATATAGTCCATGTGAACCTTTGGAATGGATCCTCTAAATCTGTGTATCTTGCGTTACTTTTCAGCTATGTTAGTTCTGCTTAGTTCATAGAACACAGTTCCTTCTCTGATGTGGACACACCTGTGCTGAACAGAACTGTACCAGTATCTCCTATGTCACAAAATGAATTTCAGTGTTCGTAAGAGAGACCTTGAGAGTGTCCTTGTATTGCTTCTTCTGACCACCATGTGAACTGTAGGACGTTATGAGAAAAAGAGGGAAGGACAGGGATGCTTATCAGCAGAGTTGAGAAAAATAGGAGGCCCAACTAATATTTTACTATGACCATGTTAATGGAGATCGGCCTAATGTATTATAAGGGAGAAATCCCATTTCTTCTCTTGACTATAGTGTTAGTTAAGCATTATGATGCATTCAGTGATCCTGGAACTTAGGATACTTGGATTATTCACCTGGTTCATAAACTAGCTTTAGATTCTCAAGCAAATCATTCACTTCTTCATGTGTCAGTTTTACTCATCTTTGAACTATGGATATAAAGTGAATATTCCATATGCAATTTTAAGTCTCTTTTGTCTCTTGCATATCCCTTTTAGGTGGTAGATGCAATTGTGTCATGCAAATGTTAACATGATGCAAAAATGAATTTCTGAAAGGCCATAATCTCTATGGATTGTAGATAGAATGGAGGGGACAGAACAATAGTGACATATGTAACAGTAGATATCTATGGATATTGGGCACACAGGGAAGAGATGATTGATGGACAGAAAAGAACAATTTATATCATAGCAGCATTATAAAAACGAACAATTTGGAAAGCTGTAAAACTCAGATGAACACAAAAGCCACAATTCCAGAGAAACAGTGATTTTGAATACTGCTCACCTTTTAACAGAGTGGTGATGGTCTAGCATAATTCTAGATATAGAGTACAACACTCATCCTTGGCCTCATGTTTCGCTTTACTATACATTTGTTTTAGGCAGTAGTTTTCTTTTTTTTGTGAGGTGAGGGAATAGGGGAAGGAGATAAGAGAAATGTTTGTCTAATGAAAAAATAATTTAAAAATTCAGAATGAGACATCCATATTTGGAACTGGTCAACACAGGTTTTTAATTTATTTTGCTACTATACATGTTTGTTAGGAGGGTTTTCATTTTTTTGGGGTGGAGGGTAGCAGGGGGAGAGAGAATTGTCGCAAAAAAAATCATTTTAAATCATCAAAAGGACTTCCACTTGAAAAAATATATGGAATTTTACTTGAAAAATTATTCTGATTTACAAAAAAGAAAAATTAAATGATAAACACTTTTGTGAAACTGTTTAAATATTATTAAGTGGCTTCAGAAAATCTCTAAAATTTGACTAGATGACATCTCCAAAAGCATTTCTATTTTCATGCTCACATGTAATAATCACATAATCTAGAACTTTCCCCAGACAACCAGAGTAATAATTGTATATATGGCCTGAAGTAACTACTTATCTCTACTCACCAGGCCATTGGGCACGCCAGTAAATAAGTCTGCAATAAAAAAATTGTTAGAGTAGGACTTTCAGAGAAGAATGAAAGCAAAAAGTCTCAAAAATCATTGGTCCTCTGCTTAGTTGGAGATAATTAAGGAATGTCCCCCTGCCATTCTGGATTGGAAATTTTTGCAGTCTATATAATGGACAATGAGTCCTTGGACCTGGGTCACTTCTGGTGAAAATATATGCCCTGGTCTCTTGCTGAAGAGCACACATGACCAAAGACTTCTCGTTTATCTTTTGGTCGGAGTGATAAGGGTCTGATGGAGACAGTATAAAATTGTATTGTCTGCTGAACAGAAAGAGTTATTCATTCAATACATTTAAAAAGAAGAACAACTTTTTTTTTTTTTGCTTTCTGTTCCCATCTGCCAAGCATGGAGATTCTTCAAATTCCTTCCTCAGACTTCAGTCAAATAGGGCTGTAGATTTTGATCCTCCCCTTTTCCTCAGTACCTGTGATAGTTTTGCACGTTTGCATACCTAAGTTCAAGACTGGATCACAATGCCCAATTTGTTCTTTTGTGGCATTTTTGTTTCTTCACCTTGGCACAGCTGACTGAACAATGGTCTTGAGATGGATGTTTCTAGTCTTGGTTATCATGGTGTCTACCTTGGAAATTTGACAGGTCAGGAATTTGTGGGTCTTCTATAGGTTGCTCAGGAGGAAAGGATCTCCATAACAGTTTCTCAGAGAGGAAAGTAATCTCTGCCAGGAAGATAATATAGATAAGTAGATGAAGAAAGCCCAAGTCATGGTGTGGCACAGAATAATGTAGTGCTTGCTTTGAATAATATAATATGTTTGCATAATAGAGTGAAATTCCTGTTCCACATTTCCACATGTCTTGTGGGAAAGGAAAATAGGAATTAAGGATTACTGTTTCATGATTTGTGTTTGTCAATATATTCCTATGAATCTCTTGTGTAGAAGAAAATAAATAGCTGTCTTATACCACACTATTTTGCATAGTGATTATATTTCTAGAAGGGTCTGTGACAATTCCCTTTGGAAAAACCCTTAAATGCAACACTTAGTTTTTGCTCCTGATATTGCTCAGCGTTACTCTCTGGAAGGGCAGATAGAGCTAGAATGTACAAGAAAATCCTAATCTCCTCCTGTTGGAGTCACATTCCCATGAGACTGAACCCAACTTGTCTGATTCCAGAGATGAGGGCCTTTTCTGATAAATGGGGTACCCACCCTCGGGGCCATACCTCCAGGCATTAGTTTATCAACCTCCTCAATTCCTATTTTCCTCATCTTCTCTCCACATTGCCCTATACACATATTGTCATAGTTTTGCATTTATTGTCACTCACAAAGCTTTCACCTCCAAAATCCCTAAGTCTGACGTTCATCCACATTATTTTATCCTCTTTCTTTCCATCTCTCTGTGTGATTTTATCCATTCTCAATCTCTTGTCTTATCTTTATAAGAACGTCAGTTCACTAGAACACTTTCACGCTCTCTCAAGAGATGTCTTTGCTTCCTCCAAAATCTCAGTCTTTTTCTTAAGTAGTTCAGCTTTATATTTTCCCCTACTATTGATTTCCTTGTCATATTGTCTCTCAGTCGTTTCTAGACTCCAATTTCAATTACCACACATTATATCACAAATATGCTAAAACATGCTCTCATCGTCTCTTTTCTGGATTATTGCAGTGATCTATTCATTGCTTCCCTTAAATTCCACATCTTTCCTTTTCAATTTTGTCTCCAAAAGGGTACCAAATTTATATTCCTAGAGATATTATATATGTATGTTACTATAGAATATATTTTATTATGTACATCATATATAAAAACATATAATGTCTATTATATATAACGTGTGTTTGTATCTGTGTACACAGAAGTATATGTGTATGTGTGTATATATGCCTACATATATGTACATATACATATATACACATACACAAGCACACATACACACATATGTACTGCCAATATGATATTCATAGTGACTATGGTTTCTATGAATATGTTGGTTTAGTTCTGCTTCAAAAACATAATAGACTCACCACTTGGAAGGCAGAAGCAAGACATTTATTCAAACATCAGTAGACTGATTCCATCATAGCAACAAAAAAATCTATACACAATAGGAGTGCAATGGACACCTTTTTCCCAAGACGTCCTTCTCCTATGGCCTTCCCAGAAACCAACATCCTTCCCCTTTCTTCCTCAGCTTGATTATAATCAATTTCTTCTCAGCACTGCTCCATCCGTCCTGGTACACCCATTTGGCCAACTCTTCCCACCACAGACTCATGTGACTCAAACTTCCATGTGACTCAAGTAGGTCACATGGGTGTATTAATGAATGGGAAAGATCTTCCCATTCCAATACCAATACAACATACACACATATGTATACACACACACATATATATATTGATATTTATACACATATGCATATATATACTCACATACATTCATAAATACATAATATATATAAGCATATACTTTTCCTATGAGATTCTACTCTTAATCTTTATTTTTATGTTTGTGCATATTTCCTTTTTCCTATCTCTCCTAACTCCTCTCCTTTGCTTCTACCCATTACCTGATCTTCCTAGTATACCCCCATCCAGCAATCTCTCCCTTGTTCTCCCATTCCCACAAATCCAAATACCCTTTTATATGCCCTTTTAATATATTGTTTTCTTTCTACCCACTACCTTGACCAACTATAACTTAACCTACTCCCCTGTAACATTCCCTCTCAACCTACCATTCCCACAAATCAAAGCACCATTTTGTGCACCCCTTTGAACTACTCCCTCACACTCCTCTCTAAAGATACCTCCCATCACCTCCCAAGCAATCCTCTGTTTTCCTCTCATTTCAGTTGAACTAAACACTCTTCCATATTCCACCTTTAACTTATTCCCTCACCCTCCCCTCTAATAATTCCTCCTTTATCCTGTTACTCCTTCTTGTGTCCTTAGAGATTCATTTCTTTCTAAATTTAAGAGACTTTTGTCTTTTACCTTTTTTTATAAAAAGTGATATTTCATTTAGCCACCAGATGACGCTATTTTTAAGCCTCTATGAAAGTACCAGAGGATATTCTGTGAACATGTGCTGACTTCCCCAAAGACCCCCATCCTCGCTGGATCTCAGCCTCCTAATTGACAGACAGAGCTCACACAACTTGGGCTGACTGTACTGAATCAATTCAAACTTTGACTGTGCTGAAAAGAAATGAGCTAACTTTCTGAAATATGAGAATTTTTAAAATCTGGATCTGACTGTCTCCAATTGCCTTTAGAAAACCTGCAATCCACTGTCTACCTTAATTTGCAGATTCAAAAAGCAACTTTTTACTGATAACATTGTTTACAAAAACACAGTAAAAATGTTTTTCCATAGCAAAACTATGAGGAAACGATATTATCTTTCCTGACAATCTTCCCAAAGCTTTTACTTTCATCACTTCCTAGTAGAAAGATTTGGGGATAGAGTTGCACTGTGCATTAAATAAAGTAGTATTTTTTGATGTTTTTTCTGAACTGTTTTAGCCTATATATATGTATGTATATATAAAATATTTGTGATGTCAGTGCTCTGTTTGTTGACTTGTGTTAATTCCTCAGAGAGAAGTTCTGTCAGTCTGTGTTAATTTCTCAGACAGAAGCCTTATCTCTTGGTTTTTATAAGTGAATTGAGATGATCACACTGGTAACGTATATAAATGTTGTTATAGCTCTAAGATTTACTTTCCTAGAAACAGAAGCTATGGGCAGAAGCCCCTGGAGCCTGCTATCAGGTAGAAGCAGGAAGAGTTTGGAGTGGAACAGTACCTAGGAGCTGAGACAAGGAACAGGAGCAGAGAACTGTCTATTTGTGTATCCAGGAAAGAGTTGAGAGTAGTCAGCCCATGGAGGAGAAGATGTGGGGTTTAAAGTCAGACTGGAGTCAAGATTAGAGAGGATTTTACTTGGACATGGTGTACTGATTAAGGAGATTGTTCCTACAATGACCTAGGGGTGGATGGTATGGTATTTTCTGTAATCCCGTAAGAATGCACTGTAATAGAGAAGATGCTAGCCTGGGATCCCCTGACTTTGGACATGCAATAATACCTGCTATGCTCCAAATGACATGTTGTGTTATGAGATATATTCATGTATTAGATATGTTTTGCTTAAGAATGTTGCCATCAATGTTATGTTTTATAGAACAAGGTTTCGTTCATTGCGGAATAGAGTTCATTATGCGATGTAATTAAACCATTAATTAATTAATTAATTATTAATTATTATTATATTTTATTATTACATAATAATTATGTAATTATATATTATATAATATATATTATATATAATAATATAATATAATAATAATTTATAATTATAATTATAATTATTATTAATTAAATTAATTAAATAATTAAAAATATAATTATTCATAGCAGCAGTCCTAAAGTGTGCTGTCATGATTGGCTTTACATATTTGTAAATATTTACATTGCCTATGTAAACAATTGAAAAGAACTGGGGATGGGCATGTGCCAGGAGTTAGAAAATTCTCCACTACAGACCTCAGCAGTGGCTCACAACCATCTCCAGTCATCTGACCTATATCTGCCTGCTGGACCCAGATGACTCCAGAGGAGAAAGTGAAACTGACTTTGCACAGTTCTCTCTCACTTAAATCCACTTTATTTGCATATCATGGCATCACCTAACTGATGTCATTGTCCTCTTTAAGAATGAAAGGCAAACAACATTAAGGCCTTTGTAAGTGTTGTCCCTCATTCCTGGAATACTCTCTCTATTTTTGCTTATACTTGAATTTGTTCTATTCTATTAGGATGTAACCTGCTTGAGGAGAAAGAAAGGTTATCTCACTTGTCTCTTTGTATTCTCAGTACACACTGATGGAAATATATGAATAAAGAATTGCTGATTGAAATGTAATAGAGATAAGTTGCTATCACTTCTTCCCCTTTCTCCCCATTTTTTTTTAAAAAGATGCAATTTTCCACTCCAGAAACTGAAAAACCACCTTAATATTCATTGATTTTTGGCAGTCTAGACGCATTGATCTTTGACAAGTATTGTGTTCTGTAATATAGCTACAAGAATTTCCTCATGAAAATAAACCTAACTGTAGTCAGAAGATGGTATCTATCTATAGATGTATCTATAGATATATCCAGAAATATAAATATATATATATGGATATATCTAGCCTGTTATCAGGCAGAAGCAGGAAGATATGGAGAGAGAGAGAGATTTTTTTTTTTCTGATGTTTCTCATTGGAATTTTCTGGATGATTTTCTCCTTTCTAGACCTCAGTCTGGCACCTAATTGCCTGCTTGTCCCCAAGGATATTTTTTTAAAAGGAGACTTTTTTTTTTCTATTCCGTGAGTTAGATTGCAATTTTAATTACAGGAAAGTCTAACTTTTTATTCTGTATGGGCCAATCGGTTTCATTCTGTCTACAGACACACATACAATTCCGAGTCCTGGTCAAATAAGTTTTTAACTGCATTCTACCCTTCACAAACTAGGAGTATAAACATTTCAGTGTCATGCATCAGTCCATCAGTCAACCAGTATTTATTAAGTGCTTTCTATCTCCACTACAAGACTGCATAGTAAAATGAGTTGTTTCTGTTACCTTCATCTGTATGAGGGAAAACAAATTTTGACTCTTTAGAAAATATAGAACATTTTCCAAACTCTTCAGTTTTACCTTCCAGTTTAGACAATCTCTCTCTTGATTATGTCTCCCAACAGTGTCCTAGAGTTATAAGCTATCCAGTAAACTGTAAGCTCCTTGAGAGCAGGGAGACTCATTTCCTTTCTTGTCATCTGAGTACTTAGCACAGTACTGGCACAGAGTAAGCCTTTAATAAATGCTTATTGCCTCGGTAACATCTGATTTAGTTTCTTTGGCAATATTATTATTATTGTCTACCTTTTTTTAAAGATGCCCTCTCCAAAGTTTCTTTAATTTTACATTTGAAAATCAAAACAAAGACATTCTGGGGAACTGAAAGCCAGCACTGAGAGGATAGAGTGAAATGGGAGGGAATATTAAATTAGAAATAGTCTGCATTTGGCAATTAGTAAATCACAGGTTGGGAAAGTAAGGCCATGCTGATGTAATAAACCACCAAACTTGGATACAGTAATATGAAGCAGTTCATCTTCCCCTCAGTTATGGAATAAAGCATGAGAAGATTGCCCTTAGGCATGCTGTCATTTGTCCCTTGTTTTCAAAGGGGACAATGACATGAGGAAAGTGATGCCATCATTTGCTAGAGAAATGAATTTAAGTGAGATGGGGCTATGCAAAGTCACCATGTTCTCTTTCTCCTCTGAAGTCATCTAGGTCCATCAGCAAGATATATATTAGGATGAATGGAGATAGTTTGGGATGCAATGGAACACTTTTGTCTATTTAAGCTAAAGTCTTTCCTAGTCTCAGTTTCACTGAGGCAACTCCCATTCAATGATTAAGGCTAAGTAAAAAATGAGGCAAAGAATGACCCCTTTTACCTAGCTAAAAAAAAAACAATCAACATGGAAGGGAAAGCCCCTTTGTATTTCTTGCCAAAGCAGAAACAATTGCTATTGGTGACCTGGAAGCTTCGTTAAAAAAAGACAAACAAACTAAGTGGATATTGCTTATTCCCTTAAAGCTAGGGGTTACATGGCCATGGAGCCAGAAGTGCCTGATAGAAGAATGACTAATCTTAAAAACTATTTACCATGAGAAAGGGATTTTCTTAGTTGCATAAGTTGTATATTTGGTGAGACAAGACCATTACCAAGATAGGGTTAGACGGAACTTAAGATCCTAGGATGTCTGTTTTCCTCTGTCTCTGCATATCAGGATGAGAAAAATTTCACCATTCTGGTGGTAAACATCCGGTCGTAAACAGATTTTTGAGGTTGCTGACACAGGAAAGGGCATTTTTAGGGGAAAACAAAGCAGTCTGATTGATTACTTCAGACTTTGGCCCTTATTAAAAGTCAAAAGTGATATTTAATGTTATCACTATTTACATTCACTCTGAGCCATCAGGGACCAAACAGTGACAAAATGAGGCTTTCCATAAGACCTACTGTAGGGAAATCAAAGAGAGCCAGAGTGATTTGGGTTTAAGGCATGGTCCTTAAGAAAGAAATCTAAGACCTGGCCTCCAGGGGTAGAAGTTCTGCCTGAGTGAACTGCAAACACCTCCAAGATAATTCTGAGGAAGCAAAAATCTGCAAGCCCTGGAGGCAATTGGTATTAGGGGGCAGCCTCAGCCTTAGAAACTTTCACCTCACTGATAGTGTGTGTATGTGTATGTGTATGTGTATATGCATATATAAATATGTATGTCTGCATATATGCATACATATATGTATGTATGTGTATATACACATGCATACATATATGTATGTATGTGTATATACACATACATACATACATATATAGAGAGAGAGAGAGAGGGTGAGAGAGAGAGAGAGAGAGAGAGCACAGGGTGAGCTGACTATGAGGTGATACTATATAAAAAGGAAAATTAGGGGTTGGGAGAAATGTGCATGGATGAAGAAGAAAGGAGAATGTAGTTTAAATCCTTTCACATAAAAGAAACAAGATAAAATTTTCAAGATGGAGGGTAAGAAGAGGGAGGTAAGTGAGAATCAATGAATCTTCTTGTCATAGGATTTGACTTCAGGAAGGGAAAAACATATACATTCAATTGGGTATGAAATTTTATCTTACCTTACCGGAAAGCACGGGAAGGGGATAAGCAAGGGGGAGGGGGAATAATAGAAGTGGCAGCTGATTGGGGGAAGGGGTACTCAGAAGAAAATACTTTGGTGGAGAGACAGAGTTACAGGGGAGAATAGAATAAATGGTGGGCAGGACAGGATAGAGGGAAATATAATCTTTCACAAGATGACTGTTACGGAAGTGTTTTGCATGACCACACCTATATAACTTTTATCAAATTGCTTGCCTTCTCAATGAAGGTGGGTGAGAGGGGATGGGAGGGAATGCAGAACTCAAAGCTTTAAAAGTGTATATTAAATGCTGTTTTTACATACAAGTAAGAAATATGCTAATATAGGCAATTAGGTATAGAAATCTCCCTTACCCTTTAGGAAAATAGAAGAAAGGGCATGGATGGGGGTGATGAAAGGGAGGACAGGATGGAAGAAAGGGCAATGAGAATACATGCTGTCCTGGGGTGGGGGTAGGGGGAATATTGGGAGAAAATTTGAAATTAAAAATTTTGAGGAAGTGAATGTTGAAAACTGAAAATAAATAAATTTATATATATATATGTATACACACACACACGCACACACACACACACACACACATATATATATGTATGTATGTATGTATGTAAAAGGAAATGCTTCCACCAACAATCAATAGTTTGAATTGACTTCTACATTTTTTTCACTTATTTTTTCCATCTCCATTCACAAGTCTAGGGTGTTAGGTTCTTTCCTTGTTCTCTCCTGAAACCTGTTCTCATTTCTTTCACTTATACTAAGTGTAAAGGTTTAAAATATTTTTTAATGTATTATCCATCCCCTTTTACTGAGGAATGAAGGTTTCATTTCACAGGCATTTTTTTTCCTGTCGCACACATTTCAGTTCTATCCTTTCTCCTTTATGGCAGTGTTTAACACAGTTCTAGAAACATTGTAGATGGTTAATAAATGTTATTGATTTATTGATTCTCTTTTTCTGATCAATGACCTAACCTGTGTTGAAAGATGTTGTAAAAATTGCATGTTTACTCTGATTCAAAAGGAAAAATATCTGCAGTGAGGGAAAAGAAGATGATTAGTAGAATCATGTAATTTGAGAGTTGGAAGAGATCTTAGTGGCCATTTTGTCAAACTATACATGTAACAGAACTCAACTGTAACACACCTTACAATTAGTAGTTTGGTTTTTGCTTGATGATCTCAGATAGGGAGGGTAAAAATCTCTCCAATGGGGAGGATAACATCTATCCTCTCTTAGGAAGTCTACTCCAGAATAAACATGTGTTGAGGGCCAGGATGAAGTGTGGTTGACAAGTTCAGGATAGACCTTCGGGGAAACTGTTCTTTGAGACTATGCTCATCATCAACTGGAGTGGCTCTCCATGCCCCGCAGATGTTGCTGTCTAGGTGAGACCAACAAGAGAATTACATGATACAAGGGATATGTAAAATAGATGCCCTCTAGGCTAACAGTCTTTAAGACAATAAGACTGACCAAACCATTAGGGCAGGAGATGAGCAGAATGTCACGTAGGTTTGCAGTTTCTGTCTATAAATACCCTGACCCTCAGATCAATAAATGGAGTTGGTACGTCTTCCCCCACCTCCCGTGTCTTTATTCTTCACCACATCTCCAAGCCGCATGGGGACGCAGGCCATCCACTACAAATGGTGCCTCAACAGGGACCTGATCCAGGAAAGGATCATTCAGTGATAGGGGCCCCCTTGGAAAGGAATTCCCAGTTGTGGCAAAGCAACTAAGGTAAGGTCAAGCCTCGAAGAACCCCTGTGGGGGCATTTCACTTTGTCTGAGGTTCTCACAGGCACAGTAAAATCTCAGCAATTACAGGCTTAAGGGGAGAGCTTACTGTGTTAACAGAATCAAAAAGCAGATTCTGTTCATAAGAAATCAGCACTGACAGGTAAATAGCAAAAGTAAGGTTAACAATGGGTCAGATTCTTTTTAAGGTCAGAAACACTCAGGTAGAGGCGGGTTGTGAAGAAGGAGGAAGGGGGAGAATAGTGGACTCCTTGTCAGAGGAAGCTTCAACACCCCCAGAACCCTCAACTCCCACAGTAGGTCCTTTATTCAAGGATCATCTTCCACATATATTGCTGCAGCCTCCTAAAAGACAGCCATCACGTTTAGAAAAACTTTTCAAGATGCTAGGGAAAATGGAGAAGAAATACCTTTGGAAATGAGGCTAGCATTGCCAGTGACAGAAATCCCAGATCCTAATAACCTAGGAGGAATTGCAAGAAAATTCACCCCTCTGGATTTTAAATATTTAAAGGACTTTAAACAAGGGGCAATAAATTATGGACCACATAATCCTTACATTCAGTCTCTTCTAGACAGCATTTCTCAGACAGCCCTATGCCCCACTGATTGGTGTAATTTAGATAAAACCACTCTTGAAGGAGATTACTTAATGTGGAAATTTGAATTTCACAAAGTATGTTTGGAACAAAGTAAAAGAAATCAAGCCATAGGTCTAATTTGTGCAGAGAATTTCTGATAATCTTTTCTCAGTTTTTGAATTTTTTTTTATTATCTGTGTATGTATTCTGTCTCTATGTTCTGTGTGAGTGTGTTTGTGTGTCAATCTCTTTCTCATGTTTTCTCTTTTTCCTTCCCCCTTGTCCCTTCTCTCTGATGACTGCAGCATCAGGGAAGAGTATGGGAGAGAGAGAAAAACTAATCTTATATTGCTAAAAGCAGTTTTAGATAAGGAAATAATGTATGTGCAGTTTTAAGGAAAGCATAAAAGTTTTAGAAATTGTTGGAAAGTTGTTGGTAAAACTCTCTCTCTCTGTCTACCTTCTAACCCTGTCCAGGTTCTGAAGGTGGAGAGAAAGACAAGAAGAAATCAGGGAAGTTTTTTTTTTTTTTTCCTCTTGTATCAGAGAGGCAGGCTGACCAGAATTTTAAGTATCTCATGCCTCATGTAAAAAAGAAAAGATTTTGTATAATGGGAAATAACCAAAACGTAGTTATTCTGGTCATAATTTCAGTGAAACATGTCACTCCCAATTGGATGTTTAAGACAGGTCAGAATTTGTTATATTATTTGGCACTAAGGCAAATTGGAAAAATGCATAGATCTGAAAAAGACACCTCAGCAGAGATAAAATATTTGAACTCTCCAGTAGAAAGGAGGACGCTTGGCACCACTGCATAGTTGTCCAGAAGTGTCCCTCACTTCAGCTGATAGATTCAAAAGCCCTCTCTTTCTTTTTTTTTTTATAATTTTTTTATTTTTTAATGTTCAACAATCACTGCCATACAATTGTGATTTTATCCCCCCCACCTACCCCCCACTACCCCCTCCCTCCCCACGACTGCATACAATTCTGTATAGATTCTACATATACTTTCCTATTGAGTGTATTTTCACTATAGTCATGCTATGTAGTCAGACTAAGATAAATGAAAGAAATCGTATAACAAATCAGAACATGATACATAAACACATACACATACACAAACATGATCTGTTACATTATGTGAGTGACTTCCATATTTCTCTCTCTGAGTGTGGAAGGCATTTTGCCTTGAGAACCACCATTGGTATTTTTTTTTTTTGTAAGAAGTTCTTGTGTTATTACAAAAATCTAAGTCTACCAGAAAAAAAACTCTCACACACTGTGGTCGTTGCTGTGCATAAAGTTCTCCTGGTTCTGCTCCTTTCACTCAGCATCAGGTCATATAAGTCCTTCCAGGCCTCTCTGAAGTCTTCTTGTTCATCATTTCTTATGGCACAATAGTACTCTATTACATTCATATACCACAACTTATTCAGCCATTCCCCATTTGACGGACATCCCCTTGACTTCCAGCTTTTGGCTACTACGTAGAGTGCTGCTATAAATATTTCTGTACATGTGGGACCCTTTCCCATTTTTATGATCTCTTGGAGATATAGTCCTAGTAGCGATATTGCTGGGTCAAAGGATATGCACATTTTTGTAGCCCTTTGGGCATAGTTCCAAATTGCTCTCCAGAATGGCTGGATGCGCTCACAGCTCCACCAACAATGAATTAGTGTTCCAACTCTCCCACATCCTCTCCAGCATTTATCATTTTCTTGTTCTGTCATGTTTGACAATCTTATAGGTGTGATGTGGTACCTCAGAGTTGTTTTGATTTGCATCTCTCTAACCAATAGTGATTTAGAGCATTTTTTCATATGATTATAGATAGCTTTAATTTCTTCTTCTGAAAATTGCCTGTTCATATCCTTTGACCATTTATCAATTGGGGAATGACTTGTATGATTATACATTTGGGTCAGTTCTCTATATATTCTAGAAATGAGGCAAAAGCCCTCTCTTTCAAAGAAGTTCTTAAGGAGTGGACACAGAAGTAAAATTTACTTGAGTAAAGGTTAGAACCATTAAGATTTTTTTTTGCCCTGCAGTCCCAACTTATCATCCAGCTAGGACTACAGTGAATTGTAACTCTTATCATCCCAGATCAGATCAAGGGAAAAGAATTCTAAAGAAGAATAGGGAATTTAATTTGCCCTCCCGAGAGTAGGGGTTGGGCCACAGCAGTATGAGATCACAAGCCAACCAGCCCCTACATTTAGTAAGCCCAGTCTTCTATTAATAATATTTATGTGATGGTTTGGAAATGTAATTAATGACACCTAAGATTCACTATTTGTGTTGCTGCTGTGCTTCTAAATTATGATGGTCCTGAGTAACCCCTGTAATCCAGAAACAGTGTTAGAGAAACCAATTTCTAATCTGAATTTTGTTGAAACTAAAAGATGTTGGGAAAAATGTGTAAAACTGGTTATGTTATATTAAATTTTATCAGTCCTGTTGACTTTGTCTTATAATGTTTGGGTATTTTGTAATTGTAATTTAGAAAACCAAGCATTTTCACCTTTGCCCATTAAAAAAGTTTCAGTTAAAACAATTTGGCTATCATTTAAAAGTTGTAAGATTGTTAACTTATTTAGAATTACTGTTTTATTGCTAAACCAATATTGTTAATTGATTACTGTGTGTAGAAAGAAAGGAATTAAATGAAAACTTTATTTGGATTAGTTCTGCCCATTTGGAACAAGTCCTGTATGCTAGGGGGTTGGCAGGCTTAGGTGCGGTGTGGTACCAATCTCCTGTATTTTGTAAAATTGCTAAGGCCCCTAGGAAACCATCCCTATAGGTACAATCATCCACCCTGAGAAAGAAACTTGATTGGCTTATGCAAACTATA
The DNA here is from genome assembly GCF_028372415.1 of Notamacropus eugenii. Classification (NCBI taxonomy): domain Eukaryota; kingdom Metazoa; phylum Chordata; class Mammalia; order Diprotodontia; family Macropodidae; genus Notamacropus; species Notamacropus eugenii. The sequence continues at coordinate 819,810 of NW_027325092.1, forward strand.
AACAATGAATAGAACTTGTTCAGAGGTTGTAATATGTAGAGTGGATTTTTGGCAATTGGCTTCTACATCTGGACAAGTTTTAAACTTTGAAAGAAAAGATCTTAATGGAATTCCCTTATGCATAGGGGTCCTGGTAAATCTTTATTGCTTACTGTAATTCCGTGAGAATAGAAATGATTGTCTGGCTCTAAGCTGATTAGTGAATTTTGCTGTTTAAGGGAAAAGACATTTGAGACCATAAATGTTTTTGTTTTGAGTCTGAATTTGGATGTGGTTGTTTGCAATCAGTATCTGAGAGAAATACCACAAGCTACTCAAAGGGAATATTTCCCACTATTCTTGAGTCTGGCTAAGAAACAGATACTATGTAATTGGAGAATTTTACTCTTATCTGAATTCAAACAAAGTCAAGGATGTTTTATTCTGTCGTATTTGCTATGTCATGTGTCCCTGTTTTCTCTTTCTATAGCAAATTTCTATGATAAATAGCAAGTGACCAGCAAAACATGTGAGCCCCTTTTGTGCAATCTTACTGGGAAATCTAATATTATTTTTATCTGAAATTAGAACATGTTCAGCAATTTAAACTACTTAAGACTCACCTAGGATGTCCCCATTATTTAAAAGGATTTTATAAGCTGTGGTGTTTTTCTGTAATCATTCTCTTACTGTTGTGAGATTATATTGCACCTTTTTGACTAAAGCATTTTGTTATCTAGGAATTCTGTGAAGTTAAGAATTTGGTTTGTTCTAATACTTTGGGCACTCATATCACTTAAGGACATTTTCATACCAACTAAGCTTTAATGGATTTTAATTTTAAAGATTTATTTTTGTTTCAAAGTAAAAAGAGCACTATCATTTTAAAGGTTTTCAACTAATTTTCTTTATAAAAGTTTAGTGACTGTTAACATCAGGACAAATTTTAAACAGTTTTAAAACAAAAGAAAACACTTTTTGAAGAAATATTTTAAAACAATCTCTTGTAAAGCCTACTAAATTTTCATTTTCAAGACAACGTATTGATAAATCAATATGTAATGATCTATAAAGCACAAAAGATCTTGCTCTTTTAATCTGAACTTGTAGTCATTCCATGGCCTAAGCAAAAGTTAAATTTAGTGTTAGAACTTATTAACAACTTTTCTAAAGTTTTTCTTCCAGAGTAAATATAATTAGAGAAGGAGAAACTAGCCTGTGAAATAACGATGTATATCTATTGAGTTGTAAGGTTCAAGTCTGAAATCTCTTGTTTAAGACAATACAGTTATGCTAGTGAAGAGAGATAACTTGTGAGCTATCTTGTCTATGGTAGAAATATAAAGGAGAGTGAAGCAGTCTGAATGATGGGGTTCAAACTCTGGCAACCTCCCAGAACTCTCCTTGAATCTTACCACTTAACCTGGCCTTTCATATTCAAATCTGTTGCCCTTGGCCTCTCCTGGCCTTCCTTTGTCTGTTGTGCCAGGGAAATTGCTTTTATTTATATTCCTTTTGTGCCTGTTTGGTATTTGCCTAACCTCCATGCCAGGTTTGTCTTTTCCAGAGTGAAAGCCATCAACTTCCAGATAACTGCTCAGGCTATGTATCTCTTGAACAGGACCTATCAAGGCAAGGACAGCTCTACATCCAACCTCAGCAGGAAGCAACTTCAGAAGTTGAGACTTTCATCCCTTACCCCAAAAGATCTTGGGTCCCATCTCATGCACAACTGCCAGGGCCTATTTTTAGAAAGAAATAGACAAGCAGACAGCTTGCTCACACTGACAGTTTTAGAAGCACAGCATTCTCACAACCAATTTCATCAGTCAGCTCCATGCTTCTCAGGAAATTTCATATTACTAGAGAGCAAGCACGAAGCATTGTAGTAAAGTCTTGTCCACATTGTATTCTGTTTTTGCCAGCTTCATCAAATACATCCATCAATCCTTGAGGATGCAATCCTCTTGAAATATGGCAAATGGGCATCACACAAATCCCAGAATTTGGAAGGAATAAATACCTTCATGCACATATTCACGTTGTACTATTGCCACCCCACTGACTAGGGAATCAACACAATTTGTTATTGATTATCTGTTTAGGTGTTTTGCAACTCTAGGTATTCCACAAATTATAAAAACAGATAATGGTCAAGCTTAAATTAGTCAAGCCTTTACTAAGTTCTGTCTGTCATACAGAATACAGTGTAGAACTGGCATCCCATATAATCCTACTGGTTAGGCCATTGTAGAACGTCCCAATCATGACATAAAAACTCTCCTCCAAAAGCAAAATAAAGGGGGAGAAGAAGGCAAAAGAATAAGAAGAGGAGTTGACATAGTGTTGTATTCTAGATAGAGGGGGCTTGCACCTGCTCAAAAACAGTTTCAAAAAAGCAAAACACACCTCATTGATTGGAAAAAAGTGAAGGTGAAATAGAGGGACATGAAAACAGGCTTGTGGCATGGACCCTCTGAACTCGTAACATGGGGGTGAGGGTATGTTTGTATTTCCACAGGAAATGGTGAAGAAACGATCTGGATAACAGAAAGAAACATCTGACCTCTGCCATATATTGGAGAAGATATGGATCAAGAAAAAAGAAACCATGATCATTGGAATGACAGGAAAATAAAGACACTCATTCTGCTTCTGGGCACCCTTCAGCTGACCAACACACCAGAAAGAAATGATCAAGAGGGAGTTAGATGGACTTTTTGTACATATTCCACCTTAGCTTATGGGTTGTAACATGGGGAGGGAAGATAGAGAAGGTAATTATGGCAGCATATGTGTCTAAAGTTTTTAGAAAACAAACTGATATAGATAAGAATTTTTGCCCTTTATGATAGGGAAATAACATGCTTTAATTGTACTATCACTGAATACATTGGTCTTAATATAGCTAATATTAGCATTATATCTGTAATTATGTGTTCTAGGTTTGCTTTAATGCCTATCAAAAGTAAAGGCTGGTATATGTCTGTATCTGATCAAACTTTTAATCAGTTAATGTTGAAAGTAAAACAGAAAAGATGTAGGAGTTGCATTATTTTAGGCATTATAAGCTTTGTGGCAGCATTGGCTTCCTCTGCATCAATTGGCTTATCCATGCATACAATTTAATGAATACTTTAAGGGAAACTATTGTGGTGGTGGGATGTTTTTGAAACAAGATTGTTCATAAGATGTGATTATAGGTTCATTTCTATTTGTGTTACTCCTGTCTATTATAATACCTCTACATATAATTTAGAGATCTGGCCTCCAAAGGAAGTCTTGACCCCATGAAGCTGCAAGTATGATTTGGGAATATTTTGGTAGTACAAATCCCTTTGTGTCCTTGTTCCATTGGCTCATGTCTATACTGCCACTATCCCTTTGTTTCTCTGTATCGACCACCTATTTATAGGTGTCTTTTTTCTCACGTGTAAGGTCTTCAAACCCAAGTACCTTATCTCCGGTTACAACGAAAGTAAAGGGGGATTGATGAGGGTCAGGATGGATTGTGGTTGACAAGTTCAGGATAGACTTTCAGGGAAACTGTTCTTTGAGACTGTGCTCATTATCAACTGGCATGGCTCTCCATGCCCCCCAGCTGTTGCTGTCTAGGTGAGACAAACGAGAGAACTACAGAATACAAGAGATATGTAAAATAGATGCCCTCTAGGCTAACAGTCTTTAAGACAATAAGACTGACCAAAACATTAGGGCAGGAGATGAGCAGAATGTCACGTAGGTTTCCAGTTTCTGTCTATAAATACCCTGACCCTCAGATCAATAAATGGAGTTGGTCTGTCTTCTCCCATCTCTCTTGTCTTTCTGCTTCACCACATCACCGAGCCACGTGGGGACGCAGGCCATCTGCTACAAGCATGCACAGTTACTTCAATTGATCATCATATGACAAAAATTCAATGGTATTTACCATCCTGGTTGTTTTCTTCTAGATGTGACTCTCATTCTCAGTTATGGCTGGGGAAAATGGCCCTGACCATTTCCATGAAGCAGCAATAATCTTCAGTTTCAAATGGATGTATACATAGTAAAGCAATATTTTATACTATACTCCTAACCTCACAGAAAGGAAAGGAAGGAGATATTATGATAATCAAAGGAGCTAAATAAAGAACAGAAAATGCCACACATGCAATCCTAAGTCTAAATAACAGTGAAAATAAAAAGAAACCTATGTATGGATAATTAAAATTATCTAGAATTGGAGGGAGAGAAAATTCTTTCTGAAGCACAACCTTACATTTGTAAATTTTCTAAAGAAAAGAAAAATAAGAAAGGTAAACAAATATCACTAAGAAGAGAAAGATAATGAGTCATATAAATACTCCATCAGTATAGATTATATATGAGAGAGTAAAAATGTAAAGTGAAGGGAATAATAATGATGATTATAATCCAGAGGGAAAAGTAATAATTTTTTTTAAGCACACAAGGAGAAAAGAATGAAGGCAGAATTTACAGAAAAGGAGAACAATGAAAGTGCAGTACTGAAATGCTACAGAAAACACCACATGCATCACTCCTAATGGTGTATCAGTGTATCCTGTTGAGCAAAGTTTTAGAACTGGAAAGTGTATAAATAGCAAGAGGGGAGGCATAGGACAATTAGTCATGGGAAAATTACCCTAATCAAAACCTGGGTAAAATGACCAAGGGAATATAACATAAATACACACATGGAGTACGTACTTGCAAACACATATATCATCTTGGGAAGAAGAGGAATGACAACATAAAGGAGAGAAATAGACGACTACATTGAAAGTATGAAATAAAAATGCAGTTGGGGAAAGGGAGGTTAAGTGAACAGCACTCTTTAAGGGAATAAAGATATATTTAAGTGGGAGAAAGAGACAATATGATAAGTCTAATAAAGAGAAAATCAGGGCATAGTGAATTTTGAGTTCTGGGGCCTGAGAAGACTTTTGAAAATCCTTTGGACAACAAGGAGATCAAATCAATCAACATTTAAAGAATTACCTCTGACTATTCATTGGAAGGGTAAATGAAAAGTTGGACATAACTGAATGACTGAACAACATCAACAAAAATGCAGAGGGAGGTTACTTGCTCAGAGGAAGCATTATTTTTCCATGCACATGCTGCCCCACGCTAAAGAAAATCAAAGCTCCAGGGCCAACAAGAAAAATAAGGATTGGGAGACCTATGCTCAGAAATGAGAATGGATGATAAAGGAGAAAGAAAATTGGAAGCAGGGGAAGGAAATTAAATTGGGCTGTATGAGTTGGAACGAAAGGTAATTTCTGGAATGGTGTAATATTCATTCTTCTTCTTTCTCTTGTGAATTTATATGCTATATTTCATATTTTCAATTCATATTTTTATATAATTTATATATTTAAGACTGAGATGCATCAGGGGCAAAAAGGGGATAAAAGGGCAAGATGTACCAAGGGAGAAATGCAAATTGTTTAGATAATAGCGTTCAAATTTGGTACTTCAAAAGTTTTCACTACATGAGACACACAAAGACATTAGAGAAGTAATAAATAAATGTAATTAATGAATACAGTTTTTGAATATGCAGAATGGATAATTATGAAGAAAATAAGATGAAGAAATAGTCCTTAGAAAATAAAATACATAAAATAAACAAAAGGAGAAGAGAGGACAAGACGTTCTGAAAGGAAAGAAAAATAGAAAGAAAGATAGCCATAAATTAACAAAAAGCCTCCAAAACAAGGGAAAGAAAAGGATGACAAATGAGAGGTGAGGATTGGAGAGGGGAAGAGAAACCTGTAAGAACAGAGAGCCATAATAGTAGGTTGAGCAAAACTTTAAAGGGACAATGTGTTGATGAAGAAGAGAAGCAAAATATTCCAATTAGAATCAATAATGAGAACATCAATACAAAAATGAGCCCAATTCTCATAATTTAAAAGGGGGGGTCAAATAAACTATCCAATAAAATAGGATCTCTCTCTCTCTCTCTCTCTCTCAAATATATCTATATGTATCTATCTATATATATATATAATACAAAATAGGATAGATTGCAAAAGAAAAAAATGATTATCTCTAACAGAAAATGCATTTCAAAAACAAAGAAATATATGAAACAAAAATGAGAAGCTGGTACAAAATTGCATCAAGAGAATTAAAAGAAAACCTACGAGAAAAAACAAAACTGCAACTTCATAAAGTAAACGCAGAATCGTGGAAATTACAGTGCATTTAAAGTAAATATAGATAACAAATCAACATCAACATTACACTGATAGACTCTAAACAGTATAGGATCTAAGCTCATAAAAGAATGACCTAGTATGGCAAAAGATAAACACCAATATAGTATAATACTTTAGTGTTCCTCTGTCAGAGTTGGACACCATTATTAATAATAATAATAATAAAAAGAAAAGGGAAAAATGACTTTAGGAAATTTGAGAATCTGAGCTCTCTCAGTGAGACTATTCAAACAATTACATAAATTCCTAGTACCATACTGAAGTTTTAAATAAATTGATGATGTATCAGGGCACAGAGAAACTAAAACTAAAGGTAAAAAAGTAGAAATGCCAAGACTGAAGCACAATTAAAATGATAACTCAAACAAAGGACACTGTTCAAAATGGAGAATTAATGAAATCCTAAATAACAAGAGCATAAAAGAAGAAACCATAGAATGAAGAAATATGTTGAAGAAAATAATGAGACAAGAGAAAATTTTTTTGATATGCCTACATATACCTGTATCAAATGATTAAATCAAATTGCTACATCAAGAGTGTGTACATATTTATATCCAACTACATGAAATATTACATTTAGCTATACCTCAAAATGGGTTAAAGTTGAACTAGTAATCAGAGGCAATTTTCCCCCAAAATCACAAGTTCACAAAATGGGAAAATAAATGATCAATGATTTCAAAGTGATTTTAAAGTAGAAATGCGTCAACTAAAGAGAGTTTAAGGAAAACTAAAAACATAAATCTTGAAAATCAAGCAAGAATTAAACAATTTTAAAAGACAAAGCATTAAAGGAACAAAAATAAAGCTGGTTCTCTGAAAAAAAAAAGTAACAAAATTGATAAGATTTTATTTAACTAACCTGATTGAAAAGAGCTTAAAAATGAAATAAACAAAATAAGAAAAATGAATGAGGAGAACTTACACCTAAAACAGAAGAAATAAAAAGAATTTTATCTGAAATTTATCTGTGCAGTTACAGGACAAGTAAAATAGGACAAAACAAAGAAGATTAATAGACCAAAAGAGATATTTTAAGTAGTCCAATCTCAGACAATGAAATTCCCCTACCTGCACAGGGATACTAAAGCGTGTAGAAAAAGATAATTCCTCTTCCTGATGGTTTTAAATGATTCTTGTTAAAGCAAAAAAAAAATTAACATCATTACTATAAAAATTATTCTCAAAATATTAAAAAACAAAGCACTCAACTAATTTCTTTTATGAGCCACATACATTCCTATTATCCAAAGTAAAGAAGAAAAAAGGAAAAAGAAAGAAATAAAAGAGAATTATAGATATCATTATTCCATATAAAGTAAAAAACTTACAAATAAAACTTGGCACAAAGACTCCAGCAAAGAAAAAGAAAAATAATATGAACAAATTTTATTTATATTAGGAATACAAGAATGATCAAGCTTCAGGCAAGTATCAGCATGCTATAAATTTTGAAAAATAAGGATAACTGAAAACAGCTAAAACAAAATGATTAGTCCTATAGAAACAGAAAAAAGGTTATTTTTTATTTTGCAAATTAATACACCCAGTTAGACTATATTTTTAAAGGCCTTATAAATGCAAAAGAAGGACCTTTTAAAATCTGATGTAAAGATTTATGCAAAACCCAAAGCAAACCTTATAAACAATTGGAAAACACTAGAAATTTTCTCATTACATAAAAGAGTAAAGCAATGATGTCTGTCTTGTTTACTAATCTTAACGATTGTTCTAGAATTAATACCACTCACAATAAAACACTAAAGAATTATACATAGTCAAGGAGGACAAAAACCTATCTATACCTTTTTGCTTAAATCATGATGTTTCACGTAGAATATTTTTGGGAATAAAAGGGAAAAAAAACTTTCAGGGGCAATATATGGCTTTAGCAACAGTATGAGATAAGAAATGGACTCATTCAAATCATCACTTAGATGATAATGATAAGAATAATATAAAACAATATATTCCCCCAAACTGTCTTAGGTGAACAATTGCTTTACCCTGAATTTCAGCTATTTTTTTCCTCAAAATTCACTTTGAGGTGTTAGAATAAATTATTTGTGGGAGAATTTGGGAAAGCCTAGTAATTTTCTGCCATTATCCACCATCTTCCCAGAATCCAATCTCCCTAAATTATTAAAAATTGAAGGGGAGGAACGAAGATGACAGAGCAGAAAGACACACATATGCTAGCTATGAAACCCACAGTCCATAAAATACCTGTAAAGAAGAACTCCCAACAAATTCTGGAGCAGCAGAAGCCACAGAACAAAGAAGTGGAGGACATTTCTGTTCCAAACAGCCCTGAAAAACAGACATCAAAGATCCGGAGTAGAGACCAGCCTTGCCTGGCCACGTGCAACCGACAAGAGTAGATCTGAGCAGGCTTCAGGGACTGAATCTCCAGCACCTGCGCAGGTCCCTCCACCCATGGGCCCTAAAGGTCAGTGAGAGAGTCTTTTTGGCTGGCCGAGAGGGGAGTGGGGAGTCCCCATAACTCAGGCCCCCTCGGGAGGCAGCAGCAGAGGCAGAAGCAAACAATGGCTCCCAAATCAGGGAGGAGCTCAGATCCATTGTAAAAGGTCTCCACATAAACCCCCTGAGGGAACTGAGCCCCGAGTGGCGGCCCTGCACCCATCTGAGCACTTGAACTTAATCTCACAGTGAATAGCAGCCCTGCCCCCGCCAAAAGCCCTGAGGCTGGGAAGCAGCATTTGAATCTCAGACCCCAATTGCTGGCTGGGGAGATCTGGAGGCAAGGTGGGTGTGGAGAGGACACTCAGAAGTCAAGTAACTGGCTGGGAAAATGCCCAGAAAAGGGGGAAAAAATAAGAACATAGAAGTTTATTATCTTGGTGAACAGATATCTCCTCCCATCCTTTCACATGAGGAAGAAGAAGGTTTACCATCAGGGAAAGACACAGAAGTAAAGGCTTCTGTATCCCAAACATTCAGAATGAATATTCAATGGTCTCAGGCCATGGAAGAGCTCAAAAAGAATTTTGAAAATAAAGTTGGAGAGGTGGAGGAAAAACTGGAAAGAGAAATGAGAGAGATGCAAGAAAAGCATGAAAAGCAGGTCAACACCTTGCTAAAGGAGAGCCAAAAAAAATGCTGAAGAAAATAACAACTTGAAAAATAGGCTAACTCAATTGGCAAAAGAGGCTCAAAAAGCCAATGAGGAGAAGAATGCTTTCAAAAGCAGAAATAGGCAAATGGAAAAGGAGGTTCAAAAGCTCACTGAAGAAAACAATTCTTTCAAAATTAGAATGGAATAGATGGAGGCTAATGACTTTATGAGAAACCAAGAAATCACAAAACAAAACCAAAAGAATGAAAAAATGGAAGATAATGTGAAATATCTCATTGGAAAAACAACTGACCTGGAAAATAGATTCAGGAGAGATAATTGAAAAATTATGGGACTACCTGAAAGCCATGATCAAAAAAAGAGCCTAGACATCATCTTTCATGAAATTATCAAGGAAAACTACCCTGATATTCTAGAACCAGAGGGCAAAATAAATATTGAAAGAATCCACTGATAACAACCTGAAAGAGATCCAAAAAGCGAAACTCCTAGGAACATTGTGGACAAATTCCAGTGTTCCCTGGTCAAGGAGAAAATATTGCAAACAGCTAGAAAGAAACAATTCGTATTGTGGAAGTACAATCAGGATAACACAAGATCTAGCAGCTTCTACATTAAGGGATCGAAGGGTGTGGAATAGGATATTCCAGAAATCAAAGGAATTAGTACCAAAACCAAGAATCACCTACCCAGCAAAACTGAGTATAATACTTCAGGGGAAAAAATAGTCTTTCAATGAAATTAGGGAATTTCAAGCATTCTTGATAGAAAGACCAGAGCTGAAAAGAAAATGTGACTTTCAAACACAAGAATGAAGAGAAGCATGAAAAGGTAAACAAGAAAGAGAAATCAAAAAGGACTGACTAAGGTTGAACTATTTAAAATCCTCCATGGAAAGATAGTATTTGTAACTCAGGAAACTCTTTTCAGTATCTGGGTAGTTGGTGGGATTACACACACAGACAGACACACACACTCACATACTCACACACAGAAACAAAGAGCACAGAGTGAGTTGAATAGGATGGGATCATATCTTTAAAAAATGAAATTAAGCAGTGAGAGAGAAATATATTGGGAGGAGAAAGGGACAAATCGAATGGTGCAAATTTTCATAAAAGAGGCAAGCAAAAGATTTTTTAGAGGAGGGGAAAAGGGGGGAGGTGAGAGAAAACCATGAAATTTACTCTCATCACATTCGACTAAAGGATGGAATAGAATACACACTTATTTTGATATGAAAACCTATCTTACAATACAGGAAAGTGGGGGTGAAGGGGATAAACAGGGTGGGCAGGATGATGGAAGGGAGGGCAATGGGAGAAGGGAGCAATTTGAAGTAAACACTTTTGGGGAGGGACAGGATCAAAAGAGAATAGAAGCAATGAGGGACAGGATAGGATGGAGAGAAATATAGTTAGTCTTACACAACACGACTATTATGGAAGTCATTTGCAAAACTACACAGATATGGCTTATATTGAATTACTTTCCTTCCCAAAGGGAATGGGTGGGGAGGGAGGGATGAAGAGAAGTTTGAACTGAAAGTTTTAGGAGCAACTGTCGAGTACTGTTCTTGCTACTAGGAAATAAGAAATACAGGTAATGGGGTATAGAAAGTTATCTGGCCCTACAGGACAAAAGAGAAGATAGGGACAAGGCAAAAGAAGGGTGATAGTAGACAGGGCAGAGAGGTGATAGGGGCAATTAGCATGTTTGGTGTTTTGGGGTGGGGGAGGGAAAAATGGGGAGAAAATTTGGAACACAAACTTTTGTGAAAATGAATGTTAAAAGTTAAATAATTCATAAAATTAAAAAATAAAAAATAAAAATTTAAATAGGATTTACCCAAAATAACTGCAACACTTAATATTCTGTTGTCAGGTCACATTCTTTTTTCTACACTCTTGTTTCTTTCAGATTACCTGAAAAAAAAAAGTTTGTCAGAGAAGGGGCAGAAGAGAGAAATACACACGTGGGATAAGAAGAAGGAAATGGGGATATAAAGAAATTTAGACTAGTATGAACTTAAGGAGAATAAATTTCAAAAAATTGGGAGAAACTGTCGGTAATTTGAAAAACTAGCTCTGGACCTCAATAATAGTGATTGTTCCATACCTTTATTGTATGAGAAGCCAGCTATGACACAATTCACGAGCATCAAAAATCAACAGAACCTGAAGAATTCTCAAGAAGGATAAAAGAGAAAGTAAAAAGAAATATAAATCATTACACAAAACTTGATTAGAAATGTCAACTTCACATGCAAAGATGGGAGAATAATGTAGGAAGAGTAGAGTTTTTTTTTCCCGAAAAACACATCTGAGGTTGGGATATAGTGGACTAAATGCTTAATATGAGTCATCAGTATGATGTGGCAGCCAAATCCCCCTACCAAAAAAAAAGATAACCACAACACAAAACACTTTAATGTGATATTGGGCAGAATTATGATGATCAAAGCTTTTGAGAATAGGAAGAAGACAGTCCCACTGCATTGTGCTCTCATCAGACTTGGTATACCCCTTTTGTCATAGAAATTATCCTGGTATCATACTTATTTGTATTGTTATTTTTTTCTTTTACTTTTCCTATTACTGCTAATAGTTCTACTGAATATGAATCTATGATTGGAAGCCAGATTATCAGGAAACCTATAAAATGAAAGGGAATTTGGGAAAGAAAAGAACACTGAATGAATAATTTTTTGTTTTTCTATTTATTTACTTGCTTTTAGTTTTCAACATTCATTTCCACAAAATTTTGAGTTAGAAATTTTCTCCCCATCTCTCCCCTTCCCCACCTTAAAATACCATGTATTCTGATTATTCCATCCCCCAATCTGCCCTCCCTTCTCTCACACCCCTCCCTTCTCTTATTCCCATCTTCTCTCTTCTCTTGTAGGGCAAGATATCTATATCCCATTACCTGTATTTCTTATTTCCCACTTTCATGTAAAAACAATTCTCAACATTTGTTCCTAAAACTATGAGTTCCAAATTCTCTTCCTTCCTCCTTGGTTGTTCAGCTGAAAAGCTAGAAAAAGAACAAATTGAAAATCTCCAAGTAAATGCCAAATTAGAAATACTGAAAACCAAGGGAAGGTTTATGTTTCCTTTTCCATTTGTCCAATTTTCCCAGTTAGGTTTTGTGCTTACTTTGTCATTTGTTCAATTTTTCGTTTTTACAGAGATGTTCTCTTCATAGAGTTCTTTTTTCAAATTTTTTCAATAATTAGCCAGGTTTTCTTCTATTTCCTTCTTCAGCTGTTCCAGAAGAGCTGTTTTTGCATGCAAACAGTTCATAGTCTCTTCTGAAGTTTCCGATGGGAGTACAGTCTCAATACTGACCTCTTTGGTATTCGTGTTTTGGTCCTTGTCCCCATAGAAAGATTCTATGGTTATTTCTCCCTTGTTTTGCTTTTTTTTGCCCATGATGGTGAGACTTTATGTGTCATGGTTTCTGGTTCTTTCACTTAGAAGCTGCAGAACTTGATATTGAGCTGACTGGTGTGAAAAAGCTAAGGGCAGGTGCCTTTTTATCTTTTGTTTTGTGTTTCCTGGATCAGCCCTGAGGCTACAATGTTAAGTGTAGGGGAGGGGTGGTCTGGTCATGGGACATCTCCTCAGCTGAACTGAGGCAAAGGCAAGCTCAGGGGATGGTGATCTTGGTTGCCCTATTGTCTTCTTTTTTTCCCTGGAGCACTTAGGCATGCCTCCTCTCCTAGCGCTGAGGCACACCTGGGTCCTAGTGCGAGTTTTCACCACCCTGAGGCTCCTTTCCTTCTGGTTTGCCTCTGCCACAGCAAGAGGAATCCCCCTTAGCTATTTTCCTAGCCTCAGGTGTTATGAGACTGTTTGCCCCTTCTGCAGATCCCTCTGATCCATGATTTTTCTGAGGAAATATTATGGTTCTTTTGAGGTCAACAAGGGGAGAGGAGGGAAGATTTACCCATCACTCTGCCATTTTGGCTTCCAGAAATTCAAGTAAGTGACTTACAGATGTTTAATTTGTGGGCTGAAAATCTCAGGAGCTGCTGTGGCTGATAACTGGGGCTCAGCAGCTGTCACTCATTTGACTCTACTGTTCTCCCGCCCTGGGCTGTCACTCTGCTGTTCCATCTCAGAGCTTCCCAAGGCTTTCCAGCCACTCTGCTGTGGGACGCACTGCATTGTATGCTGTGGGCTTACCTCTGTGGAACAGATCCTTCCTGTGGACCTTCTGTCCTCGGCTGTTAATCTGCCACAATCTTTCTCATATTGGATTCTGCACCTCCAAAATTTGGTCAGATTCTCTTTTTAGAGGTATCTGAAGGAGTTTGTCTAATAGCTTAGGTGAGTCATTGCTCTCACTCTGTCAGCTTGCCTCTGCCCCCCCCCCCCACCAAAACTGATTTTCAAAATCAAATTAGAGGGATAGAGGAAACATTAATTAAAGAAATGAAATCAAAGGAATAAAATTATGAAAAGAAATTAACAGCTTGTGAAAAGAGGCATAAAAATATTGAACAAAATAAGAAATAGAAAAGCACAATAAGAAAAATGGAAAAAGAAGTATAAATATTTGCTGAAGAAAATAATTCGTTAAAACTAAGAATTGGGCAATTGCCAGGTAATGACTCCATCAAAAATAAAATAAAACGAAAAGAAGAAAAAATGAAGAAAATATGAAACATTTCATCAGATAAACAACTCAACTGGAAAATTGATTAAAAAGAGATAATTTGGCAGAGTGCATGTGTTGCACCAGCACAGATTCAGCTATAGTGGAGTGAGAATGGCCAGAGTAAAGTGGATCACCAACAGCTGTGCCAGTTACCCAAATGTCCCAGTACAGGAGAGGCGTGTGACAGAGCTGGATGAGAGTAGTGCAGGGCCAACTGCAGCAGCAGCTACTTCTGGGACGATCAGCCTACAGCCCAAAGGTTTGAAAGTCACCTAATTGAAAATCTGGGAGTCAAGATGGTGGAGTAACTGTAAGGGCTCTCACCTTCCCCTTGTTGAAATTGAAAATAGTCTGAAAATATTGCCCTAGGAAAGTAACAGAAGAGTGGAGACAACAGAAAGGGTACAGAAGTGTTTTAGCGTTGAAGAGAGGCTAGGGAGATTGCTGAGATGGGTCCCTCTTGCTCTGGGTGAAGGGCATCAGTGAAGCTCTAGAAGTGTTTCAACAAGCCCCACCTGAGTGGGTGAGCAGAGATTCTGAGACCCAAGGAGGTGGAGCTGGTTAACACCAACACTGGGACCCCAGGTGAGCCTTAACACAGCCAGGAGAATTGGGAATTCTCCAGCACAGGCAGGGTTCCACCAGCCACTGAACCTGTCAGGGCTCTAACACAGCCCTAAGGGATGAAGATACCTCTAGGGGTCAGATAAGACTTCCCTCACATCTCAAGCTTTAAGCTTCAGTGAATCCCTGGGAAAACTCAGGGACTGGACTCAGTCTTGGCAAGCACTAGCCAAACCAGCACCAGGTAAGCAGCAGCGTTATATAGCTTCCAGCTGAAAGAACTAGAGTCTACAGTACACAAAGCCAGTAACCAGGACCTTAGTTCCCAGTAGAAGAAACATGGAATAGAGTCCCAGTGCCCCAGCAGAACGGATCCACTTTAAAAGCCAGGAACGAGTGCATCACCATGAGCAAGAAGCAAGTTAGAAAAGCAAGTATCGTAGAATTTTATTACAGGGACAGGGAATATCAAAATATGAATTCAGAAGAGAACAGCATTAATATTATACCAACACCTGAAACTTCAAAAGGGAATATGAACTGATCTCAAGTCAAAAAGCATTCTTAGAAGAATGCAAGAAGGATTTTGCAACCAAATTGGAGAGGCAGAAGAAAAATTGATCCTTGATTTTAAAATTACAATTGACAAAATGAAAAGAAGAATTCTCCGAAGGAAAAAGTTCCTTGAAAAGTAAAATTTGGGGGTAAAGCCAAGATGGTAGAATAAAAGCAGGGACTTCCTCGAGTTTGCCCCCAAAGCCCTCAAAATACCTGTAAAAGCCACTCTAAAAAAATTCTTGATATATAGAACCCACAAATGACAGTGAAACAAACCTCCAGCCCAAGACAACCTGGAAAGTTGACATCAAGGGTTTATCCCACCAGCCAGGGAGTAGATTTCAGTCTGGCATGGTAAACACTGGCATAGATGGACTGGAGCAGACCTCAGGGGACTGAATAATTGGGATCTGTGGCAGTTTCCATATTTCTCAACCCCAAAATGCCAGAAAGGTCTGTGGAAAAAGTCTATGAGACCTGGGTGAAACAGGAGTGTGGGGTCTGGCTGGGTTTGACCCAGGCCCAGGGTGTGGCAGCCACCTGCAGCAGTAGAAGCAGTAGCAGCAGCAAGAGCAGTGGTGGCAGAAGCAGAGGCATTTACAATTCTGGGTAAATGGATGGTGTGGGAAACAAGAAATTGACTCAAAATTCCTGAAGCCTGGGACATTACCTGAATCCAGTTCCCCAACCACAATGGAAGCAGAGTCCTACTTTGACCAAGAGTTCAAGCAGTTGGCTGGGAAAATTGAGCACACATTGTAAAAGAACACAGATGGTAGAATCTTACTTTGGTGACAAGGAAGATTTGAGCATGCAACCAGAAGAGGACAGAAGAATAAAAATTCCTACATCAAAAGCCTGCAAGAGGAATATGAATGGGTCTCAGTTGATGGAAGAGCTCACAAAGGATTTTGAGGTGAGAGCAACTACTCACGTAAGCTCTTGACAAACTCTTTCAGAAACTTCTAAAAAGAGAATCTGACCAAATTTTGGAGGGGCAGAATCCAACAGGAGACAGATAATGGCAAATTCACAATGCAGGACAGACTGCAAGGTCAAAGGGAAGGATCTGTTCCACAGGGCTGGAGGAGCACACAGTGCACAGCACACAGGCTGTACCAGTACATCCCCACCACACCAGGGCTGAGCAGAAAGTCCTGGGTGGTCTGACGCAGTGTCTGCACTGAAAAATCTCGGGCATATCAGCCCAGGACGGGAGTCCAGTGGAACTGAGTGAGTGAGAGCCATGGAACCTCAGGTATCTGCAGCAGCTGCTCCTGAGACTATCAGCCCACAGAGTACATGTGTGTAGGTCACTTACTTGAACTTCCAGGAGGGAAAATGATGGAGTGATCCATAAATGCTCTCTCTCCCTCCCCTTTCTGACCGTGAAAGAACCATAAAATATTTCCCCAGAAAAATCCTGAAACAGTGGGTTCAGCAGAAGGGACAAACAGTCTCTTAGCATATGAGACTGAAAACTGTTAAGGAGGGTCCTTTTTGCTGTGTCTGAAGAGGACCAGTGTGGGACTGGAGCTGCCCCAGACAGCCCCACCACAGCAAACTAGGAGGAAATCCACAGGGGTGGAGCCCTGCAATGACCAACACCAGAACCCCAGGAGTGCCTCAGCATTCCAGGGAAGTTGTGAAGACACTAGGGCATCTGGGATCAGCAACATCTTGGTGAGCTTACCTATGCTCTAGCTCATCAGAAGAGACGTCCTGTGGCCAGACTACCCCCTGACCACACTTAACAAGCTAGCTCCTGGGTAATCCTGGGAAACACAAATAGAGTTCACCTGGTCTCTGGTTTCTCACACCAGCCAACTCAGTACCAAGTAAGGTGCAACACCTGAGCTACTAGCTAAAAGAACTAGAGATCACAATACAAAAAGCTTCAAGTTCAAGGCATAAGAGCTTCTCATGCATTAGAAGGAGAGATCTTTAAAGACCAGGAAAAGGGTGATTATCATCATCATGAGTAAGAAGCAAAGCAGGAAGAAAAGACCATAGATTCTTTCTATGGGGACAAGGAAGAAAACACGAATATCAAAGAGGTCAGCATTGAGACTGTACCCTCATCTGAAACAGAAGAAAATCTGACTAATTTTATTTTGTTTTATTAGATCAAAAACGCTTGGAGTCATGCTTCTTTTTTGAAGTTGAATTATTTTATTTGTTTTCAGTGTTCGACAATCACTTCCATATATCTTAGATTTTTTCCCACTCCCTCCCTCTTATTCCCACCCTCCCCAAACCCTCGCTGAGATGGCATACAGTCTTATACAGGTTCTACACGTACATTCTTATTAAATGCATATTGCATAGAAGAATTAAAATGAATGGGGGAAATCATAAAACAAAACAAAACTTGTCATAATACAAAAGAAAACGGTCTGTTTCTGTCTGTGATCCAATTCCATAGCTCTCTCTGGATGTGGAAGGTGTTTTGCCTCAAGAATCCTTGGGAAACTTTTTAAGTCCATGCATGTCTTTTTTTTAATGTTTATTTATTTATTTTTAGTTTTCGACATTCATTTCCACAGAATTGTGAGTGCCAAATTTTCTTTCCAAATCTCACCTCCCCCACCCCATAATGCCTTGCATTCTGATTACCCCTTCCCTCAATATGCCCTCCCTTCTATCAAACCCCACCTTTCCCTTATTCCCATCTTCTCCCTTTTCTTGTAGGGCAAGTTAGATTTCTATACCCATTACCTGTATTTCTTATTTCCCAGTTATATGCAAAAACAATTCTCAAAATTCCTTTCTGATACTTTGAATTTCAACTTCTCTGCTTTCTTCCCTCCCTACCCATTCCCACTGAGAAGGCAAGCAATTCAATATAGGTTATATATGTGTAGTTTTGCAAATGACTTCCATAATACTCATTTTGTGAAAGACTAACTCTATTTTCCTCCATCCTATTCTACCTCACATATGTTCTGTTCTCTCATTTAACTTTGTCCTTCCCCAAAAGTGTTTACTTCTAATTATTCCCTTCTCTCATTTGACTTCCCTTCTGTAAGCTCCCTCACACCACTTGTCCCCTTCTCCCCTACTTTCCTGCGTTGTAAGATAGATTTTCATAGCAAATTGAGTGAGCATGTTATGACCTCCTTAAACCAAATGTGAAGAGAGAGAAAGTTTCATTTTTCCCTCTCTCCTTCTCCCTTTTCTCTTCCATTGAAAAAACTTTTTCTTGCCTATTTTATGAGTGATAATTTACCCCGTTCCATTTCTCCCTTTCTCCTCCCAATATATTCCACTCTCACTCTTTAATTTTATGTTTTTAGATATCTGCCTTTCTTATTCAACTGTACTCGTGCTCTCTGTCTATGTGTGTGTGTGTGTGTGTGTGTGTGTGTGTGTGTTTGTATGTGCATAATCCTTTCAACTACCCAAATACAAAGAGAAGTCTGAAGAGTTACAAATGTTACCTTTCCATGTAGGAATGTGTAGTTTAACTTTACAGAGTCGTTTACGATTTATCTTTCCTATTTACCTTTTCATGCTTCTCTTGATTCTCATGTTGCAAAGTCAAATTTCCTATTCAGTTCTGTTCTTTTCATCAATAATGCTTGAAAGTCCTCTATATCATAGAATGACGATTTTTTCCCCTGAAGTATTATACTCACTTTTGCTGGGTAGGTGATTCTTGGTTTTAATTCCAGTTTCTTTGACTTCTGCAATATCCCATTCCAAGCCCTTCGATTCTTTAATGTAGAAGTTGCCAGATTCTGTATTACCCTGATTGTATTTCCACAATACTCGAATTGTTTCTTTCTTTTTGCTTGCAATATTTTCTCCTTGACGTGAGAACTCTGAAATTTGGCCACAATATTCCTAGGACTTTCTCTTTTCGTGTCTCTTTCAGGAGATGATCAGTGGATTCTTTCAATATTTATTTTGCCCTCTGGTTCTAGAATATCATGAACGATGATGTCTATGCTTTTTTTTTTATCATGGCATTCAGATAGTCCCATAATTTTTAAATTATCTGTCCTGGATCTATTTTCCAGGTCATTTGATTTTCCAGTGTGATATTTCACATTATCTTCCATTTTTTCATTCTTTTGGTTATGGTTTGTAATTTTTTGGTTTCTCATAAAGTCATTAGCTGCCATCTGCTCCATTCTAATTTTTAAAGAACTTTTATCTTCAGCTTTTGAACCTCCTTTTCCATTTGACTAATTCTGCTTTTTAAAGCATTCTTCTCTTCATTGGTTTTTTGGGACTCTATTACCATTTGAGTTAGTCTATTTTTAAAGGTGTTAATTTCTTCAACATTTTTTGGTGTCCCTTTAGAAAGGTGCTGATCAGCTTTTCACGATTTTGTTTTGCCTTGTTCTCATTTCTCTTCCCAATTTTTCCTCCACCTCTCTTACTTGATTTTCAAAATCCCTTTTGAGCTCTTCTATGACCTGGAAGCATTGCAAATTTATTTTGGAGGCTTCTGATGTTAAGAATTGTTTTTCCTCTTCTGAAAGAATGGAAGAAAATACCTGTTCACAAAGAAAGTAATCTTCTTTAGTCTTATTTTTTCCCTTTTTTGGGCATTTTTTTCAGCCAGTTATTGGACTCTTGAGTTGTTTGGCAAGAGGGAGGTATAATCTGGGGACCTGTAAGTTCAGTTCCTCCAAAGTGGAACAATCAATGGAGAGAACTTTACTCCTCGCCTCGCCTCTGCACTGGTCTGGGAACAACAAAACATTTTCTGCCCAGAAGCTGGGAGTAGTAGAGTTCCCACTCCACATCCACCTCCATTTCTGCCACACCCCAGGACCATGGCCAAGTCTGAGATTCAGATGAGCTCCTCAGTTCCCCCAGAGGCTTTAGGCAGAGAACAAGGTCTCCACTTAGGGCTGAAGTTCAGATCAGCTGCTCAATTTCTCCAGGGACTTTAGACTGAGGGTTCTACCAATGGATGTTGCTGCTACTACTGCAATGACTACCATGGCTGCTGGCTGGCTCCGGGACTAGAGGTGGACCATGGTCCCTTCTCGCCCCTTGAGAAAATCCTTTAACTCAGTTTGGAAGTTTTCTTTGGTGTTTGTGGATTGAGGCATATGAGAACCTCTGCTGCTGACGGGGATACTGCCCAGGAGGTCTGTTCTGGTCCTGTCCATCTTTGTGCTGTGTGGCCAAGGCTGGGCTGTCCTCTGCTCCACATCCAGTGCGATAGACTTTTCCTATCCACTTTCCAGGTTACCTTGAACTGGAAATCTCTTTCACTGTCGTTACGTGGTATCTGTTGTTCTAGAATTTGTTGAGAGTCATTTTTTACAGATATTTTGCAGGCTGTGGGGGAAGAACCAGAGTCTGTGTATCTTTCTACTCTGCCATCTTGACTCTGCCCCATGCATTTCAATGGGATACTAAGTCTGCTAGAAAAATTCCTCATACGCTGTGGTTGCTATTGTGTACAAAGTTCTCCTGGTTCTGCTCCTTTCACTCAGCATCAGTTCATATAAGTCTTTTCAGGCTTCTCTGAAGTCTTCCTGTTCATCGTTTTTCACAGCACAATAGAATTCCATTACATTCATATATGACAACTTGTTCAGCCATTTCCCAATTGATGGGTATCCCCTTGATTTCCAGTTTTTGGTCACCACAAAGAGAGTTGCTATAGATATTTTTGTTCATGTGGGACTTTTTCCATTTCTATGACCTCTTTGGGATAGAGTACCAGAAGTGATATTTCTGGATCAAGGCTATGCACATTTTTGTAGCTCTTTGGGCATAGATCCAAATTGCTCTCCAGAATGGTTGGATTGGCTCATGGCTACACCAACAATGATCTAGCGTTCCAAGTCTCCAACATCTTCTCCAACATTTATCATTTTCCTATTTTGTCATGTTACCCAATCTGATAGGTATGATGTGGTACCTCAGAGTTGTTTTGATTTGCATCTCTCAAATCAATAGCCATTTAGAGTATCTTTTTTCATATGATTATAGATAGCTTTAATTTCTTCCTCTGAAAACTGCCTGGTCATATCCTTTGACCATTTATCAAATGGGGAATTACTTGTATTCCTGTACATTTGACTCAGTTGTCTATATATTTTAGAAATGATGACTTTATCACAGCCACAATTTGCAAAAATTATTGCCCAGTTATCTGTTTCCCTCGTAATCTTTGTTGCACTGGATTTGGTTGTGCAAAAACTTTTAAATTTAATGCAATCAAAATAATCCATGTTGCACTCCATAATGTTCTATATCTCTTTTTGGGTCGTAAATTTTTCCATTATTCATAAATCTGACAAGTGCACTATTCCTTGCTCCCCTAATTTGTGTACTGTATTAATCTTTATACCTGGATCATATATTCGTTTGGACTTTATTCTTGGGTATGATGTCAGACATTAGTCTATGTCCAGTTTCCAAACTGTTACCCAATTGTCCTAGCAATTTTTGTCAAACATGGAGTTCTTATCTCAGAAGCCGGGGTCTTTGGGTTTATGAAACAGTAGATTGCTGTATTTATTAACACCTGTGTATTGAGTACCTACCCTGTTCCACTGATCTACCCCTGTGTTTCTTAGCCAGTAGGTTTTGATGATGGCTGCTTCATAATACAATTTGAGATGTGGTAGGGCTAGGTCACCTTCCCTAGTATTTCTTTTCATTGCTTCCCTTCATATTCTGGAACTTTGATTCTTGTAGATGAATTTTGATATCAGTTTTTCTGGGTCTAGAAAATAATTATCTGGTGGTCTCATTGGTATGACACTGAATAGGTTAATTAATTTAGATAGAATTTTCGTTTCTGTTATATTACCTCAGCCTACCCACGCACAAGTGATGTTTTCCCACTTACATAGATCTGACTATATTTGAGTAAAGAGTGTTTTGTAATTGTGTTCATATAGACTTTGGGTTTGTTTTGGCAGGTAAACTCCCAGATATTTTACAGTGTCTACCATAGCTTTAAACAAGGTTTATCTTTCTGTCCTTGCTGTTGGGCTTTGTTAGTAATATATAAAAACGCAGATGATTTATGCGAGTTTCTGTTGTACTTTGCAAATTTGCCAAAGTTGTTTATTATTTCAAGAAGTTTTTTACTTGATTATTTGGGATTCCCTAAGGATACCATCTTATCATGTGCAAAGAGTGATAACTTGGTTTCTTCTTTGCCTGTTCTAATTCTTTCAATTTCTTTTTCTTCTCTTATTGATACAGCTAACACTTATGATACCATCTAGAATAACAGTGGTGATAATGGACATCCATGTTTCAGCCTTTATCTTATTGGAAATTCATCTAGCTTGTCCTCACTGCTTATAATGCATGCTGATGGTTTTAGGTAGATACTGCCTTTTATTTTATGAAAAGTTCCATTTATTCGTATGATTTCCAGTGTTTTCAATAGAAATGGGTGTTGTATTTCGTCAAGAGCTTTTTCTGCATCTATTTAGATAATCATGTGGTTTCTGGTAGTTTTTTTGTTCATATAATCAATAATGACTAATAATCGTTCTTTTAACATTGAAGCAGCCCTGCATTCCTGGCATAGATCCTACCTGATTATTCTCAGAATAAGTTGCTGTCCCTTTTTTGCTAATATCTTATTTAAAATTTTTGGGTCTACATTCATTAGAGAAATTGGCCTGAAATTTTTTTCAAATTTATTTTTAGATTTCAACATTCATTTCCACAAAATTTTTACTTCCAATTTTTCTCCCCCCACCCGATAATATATTGCATTCTGATTACCCCTTTCCTCAATGTACTCTCCTTCTATCGCACCCCACCCTTCTCTTATCCCCATCTTCTCTCATTTCTTGTATGGCAACATAAATTTCTATACCACATTACCTGTATTTCTTGTTTCCCAGTTATATGCAGTAATAATTTTCAACATTCCTTTCTAATACTTTGAATTCCAACTTCTCTCCCTCCTTACCCATACCCACCAAGAAGACAAGCTACTCAATACAGGCTATATATGTGTCGTTTTGCAAAAGACTTCCATAATAGTCATGTTGTGTAAGGCTAACGATATTGCCCTCCATTCTATAATGTCCTCCCATTTTTTTCTTATTCTCTCATTTGACCTTGTCCCTTCTGAAAAGTGTTTACTTCTAGTTACTCCTTTCTCCCATTTGCCCTCCCTTCTATCATTCCCCTCATCCCACTTGTCCCCTTCTCCCTTACTTTCCAGTAGTGTAAGATAGATTTTCATACCAAATTTATTGAGCATGTTATTCCCTCCTTAAGCCATATGTGAAGAGAGTAAGCTTCACTTTTCCCCCTCACCTCCTCCCTTTTCTCTTTCATTGGACAAGATTTTTCTTATCTCTTTTCTGAGTGATAGCCTGACCCATTCCATTTCTCACTTTCTCCTCTCAATATTTTCGTCTCTCAACCCTTAATTTAATTTTATTTTTTTATGGATATCATTTCTTCTGATTCAAACCCACCTGTACTCTCTGCCTATGTGTGAGTATATGTGTGTGTGTGTGTGTGTGTGTGTGTGTGTGTGTGTGTGTGTAAAACCCTCCACCTACCCAAATACTGAGAAAAGTCTCAAGAGTTACACACATTACCTTTCCATATAGGAAAGTAAATAGATCAGGGTTAGAGAGTTTTTATGATTTCTCTTTCTTGTTTTCTTTTCATACTTCTCTTGATTCTTGTGTTTGAAAGTCACATTTTCTATTCAGTTCTGATCTTTTCATCATGAATGCTTGAAAGTCCTCTATATCGTTGAATGACCATTTATTCCCTTGAAGTATTATACTCAGTTTTGCTGGGGAGGTGATTCTTGGTTGTAATCCCAGTTCCTTTGATTTCTGGAATATCCTAATCCAAGCCCGTCGATTCTTTAATGTTGAAGCTGCCAGATCCTGTGTTATCCTTATTTCATTTCCACAATATTCGAATTGTTTCTTTCTAGCTGTTTGCAATATTTTTTCCTTGACCTGGGAGCTCTGAAATTTGGCCACAATATTCCTAGGTGTTTCTCTTTTCAGGTCTCTTTCAAGAAGTGATCAGTAGATTCTTCCAATATTTATTTTGCCCTCTGGTTCTAGAATACGAGGGCAATTTTCCTTGATAATTTCATGAAAGATGATGTCTAGGCTCTTTTTTTTTTATCATGGCTTTCAGGTAGTCCCCTAATTTTCCAGTTGTCTCTCCTGCATCTATTTTCCAGGTCAGTTGTTTTTCCAATGAGATGTTTCACATTATCTCCTACTTTTTCAATCCTTTGGTTTTCTTTTGTAACTTCTCCATTTATCGCATACTCATTAGCTTCCCTGAACTCCACTCTCATTTTTTAAAGAACTATTTCTTTCAGTGAGCTTTTGAACCTCCTTTTCCCTTTGGTTAATTCTCCTTTTTAAGGCCTTCTTCTCCTCATTGACTTTTTGGACCACTTTTTCCAATTGAGTTAGCCTTTTTTTAAAGATATTATTTCCTCAGTATTATTTTGGTTCTGCTTTAGCAAGCTGCTGACCCGCTTTTCAAGTTCTTCTATGGCCTGAGCCCATTTCATATTCATTTTGGAGGTACTGGAGGCAGAAGCCTTGATTTCTTGTGAGAGTAGGCATTGTTCTTCCTCATCCAAATGGATTGAAGGAGACACCTGTTCACCAAGAAAGTAATCTTCTGTGGTCTCATTTTTTCCCTTTTTGGGCATTTTCCCAGCCAGTTACTTGACTTCTGAATCCTTTGTTAATAGGATGGTCCTCGTGCTCCTGCTCCCCATAGTACAGTACTCAAGGCTGAGATTCAGATCAACTGCTCAATTGCCCCCGGGGCTTTGGGTCGGGGCAGGTTGCCACTGAGGACTGAGGTCCAGATCAACATCTTAATTCCCCCAGAGGCTTTAAGCTGAGCTTCCTGAACAATGTGTCCAGGCTGCTTCCACGGTCATCATAACTGCCTGCTCCCCACTACTGCTGCTCCCTGGGAACAGTACTTCAGGGACCCCACTCCCCTCTCGCCAAGCTGGGAAAGTCCCCCCACACTGACCTTTGGAGGTTTATTTTTTGCTTGTGGGTTGAGGGATCTGGGACCCCCCTGCTGGGAATTCTGCCCTGGAGATCTGTTCAGGTCCTCTTACTCCTAGAGTCACACAGCCTGGACCGGGCTCCACTCTGCTGAGTGTCCAGTGAGATAGACTGTTCCTGTCGACATTCCAAGTTACCTTTGTTGAAAACCTATGTCACTCTGTAGTTCTGTGTCTTCTAGTGCTCTAGAATTTGTTGAGAGTCATTTTTTACAGGCATTTTGTGGGCTGTGGGTGAAATGCTAGAGTATATGCATCTTTCTACTCCATCATTTGGCTCGGCTCCTACAATTTTTTTTTTCTGTGTTAGCTCTTTCTGGTTTAAATATCAGAACAATGTACGCATCATAAAAAAAAAAAATTGATGGGATTCTTTCTTTGGCAATTTTCTGAAATAATCTATATAGTATTGGAATTATCAATTCTTTAAATATTTGACAGAATTCATTTGTAAATGCATGTGACCCTAGAGATTTTTCCTAGGCTTATTCAACTTCTCTTTCAGAGGTGGGGTTATTTAAGCACTCAGCATCCTCTCCTACTAATCTGGGCAATTTATATATATATATATATATATATATATATATATATATATATATATATATATATATATATATATATATATATATATATATATATATTTTAAAAATTATCCATCTCGTTTAGATTGTAGAATTTGTGGGCATATAGTCGAGCAAAATAATTTCCAGTTATTGTTTAATTTCCTCTTCACTGGAGGTGAGTTCACCCTTTTCATTTTTGATATTGGTAATATGGTTTTCTTCTTCCTTTTTTTAAATCACATTGACCAAAGGGTTATAAATTTTATTGTTTTTTTCATAACAGTAACTCTTAGTTTTTTCTATTACTTCAATAATTTTCTTAATTTCAGTTTCATTAATCTTTCCTTTGGTTTTCAGTATATCTAATTTGGTATTTACTTGGAGATTTCCAATTTGTTCTTTTTCTAGTTTACTCAACTACATGCCCCATTAATTGATCTCCTCTTTCTCCACTTTATTCATGTAGGCCTTCAAAGATTTGAAACTTACTCTAAAAACTGCTTTTGTAGTATCCCATTAGATTTGGTAGGTGGACCCATTATAGTCATTCTCTTGAATGAAAGTGTTGATTGATTCTGTAATTTGTTTTTCAATCCACTCATTCTTTGGTATTAGATTGTTTAGTTTCCTTTTAGTTTTTCCTTCATATTTCCATGGCCTTTGATTACACATAAGCTTTACTGCATTATGAAATGAAAAGGAGGCATCTCCACCTTTCTACACTGGATTGTGAGGTTTTTATGGCCTAGTACTTTGAGAATTTTTGTTTATGTGCCATGAATCCCTGAGAAAAAGGTATAATCCTGTTTATCCCCATTTAATTTTCTCCAGAGATATATCATATCTACATTATCTAGCATTCCACTCACCTCCTTAACTTATTTCTTGTTTATTTTGAAGTTAGTTATCAAGTTCACAGAGTAGAAGGATGAGATCCCCCACTAGTATAGTTTTGCTCTCTACTTCTTCCTTTAACTCCCTTAACTTCTCCTCTAAGAATTTGGATGCTATACCTTAGAAGATGTTATTCCAGTTGGAGGTTGCTATACAACTTGGAAAATGAGTTTAAAAGTATGAAAAAATAATACATTGAAGAGAACAGCCCTTAAAAACGAAAACTGGACAAATGGAATAAGAAGCAAAAAGTCTAACTGGGACAATTGGACTAATGGAAAAGGAAACACAAAATCCAACTGGAAAAATTGGACAAATGAAAAAGTACAAAAACTAACTGGAGAAAATAACTCATTTAAAGTAATAACTGGACTGATGGAAAAGGAAATGCAAAGGTTGACTGAAGAAAACCATCTGATAAAAATTATAATTGGACAAGTAGAAGCTAATGATTCTATGAGACATCAAGAGTCAGTCAAACCAAATCTAAATTATGAAAAGGTAGAAGAAAATATAAAATGTCTAATTGGAAAAACAACTGACCTGGAAAATAGATCCAGGAGAGCAAATGTGAGAATTATTGGTCTACTGGAAAGCTATGATGAAAAAAGATCCTGGACAATATCTTTCACAAAATCATCAAAGAAAACTGCTCAGAAGTCCTAAATCCTAAGAGCAAAATAATCATCAAAAAAATTCACCGTTCACCTCACAAAAGGGATCCCAAACAAAAACACCAAAGAATATCGTTGTCAAATTCCAGAACTATCCAGTGAAAGAAAATACTACAGGCAGCCAGAAAGAAACCATTAAAATGTCGAGGAGCTACAGTCAGGATCACACAGCACCTTGCAGCTTCTTCATTAAAAGGTGTAAGAAATTATAATACTACATTCTATAAGAGAAAAGAACTGGGAGTAGAACAAAGGATCAATTACTCAGCAAAGTTCAGCATAATATTTCAGACAAGGAGATTGACATTCAATGAAATAAGGGATTTCTAGACCTTCCTGACAGAAAGACCAGAATTCAATAGAAAATTCGATCCTCAGACGCAGATCTCAAGAGAGGCATAAAAATTTCAACAAGGAAAAAAACATAAAAACAAACTTGTTCCTCAATAGGGGAAAAATATTTACTTTTCATTAAGGGAAGATGATACTTTATAACCTTGAATACTGTGTATTTATTATGAAATGTAATAGGGGTATACATCAATAGAGGAAGTAGGTATAAAGTACATGAAGTGATGGTAAAAAATGTGATTTAAAGGTACAAAGGGACTGCAACAGGAGATGTGAAAAGGAAGAGGCAGAAAGTGGTAAACTGCATCACAGAAAGAGGCATAAAATTATATTACAGTAAAAGGAAAGAGAGGAGGGTGATGAGTATTGTTTGAGAGATACTCTCATTTGATTTGGTTCAAGAAGAGAACAGCAAACGTAATTAAGTATATAACTAACTGGCTCTATATGCAGTAGGAGGGGAAGTGGGAAAGAAAATGGAGGTGAGACTAAAAGGTAGAGAAGAAATTGTAAGGATAAATGGGAGTAAAAGGAAGGGGGCTGAAAGAAGAAAGGAAACACTGTGGGAAGTGGTGGTCAAAAATTAAAACTCTATTGTGGAGGGGAAGGGAGAAGGGAGAACTAAAAGCACAAATGGGGGGAAAGAGGATGGAGGGAAAGACACAGATAGTAATCATAACTGTGAATGTGAAGAGGATGAACTCTCCCACAAAATGGAGACAGATACCAGAATGGATTAACAACCATGATCCAATATAGGTTGTATATAAGAAACATGTTTATTATTGGGGAACACACACAGGGTAAAGGTAAAAGACTGTAGCAGAATATATTGTGCTTCATGTGATGTAAAAAAAAAGCAGGGATAGCAATTCTAATCTCAGGCAAAACCATAGCAGAAATAGATCTAAGATCTAAGATCTAAGATCTGATCAAAGAGATAAGGAAGAAAACCATATCTTGCTGAAGGGCACCATAGACAATGAAGCAATATACTAAACATATAAGCTCCAAGTGATATAGCATCCAACTTCTTAGAGGAGAAGTTCAGGGAGTTACGGGAAGAAATAGACAGCAAAACTATACCAGTGGGGGGACCTCAACTTCCCCCTATCTGAACGTGATAAATCTAACCTCAGAATAAACAAGAAAGAAGTTAAGGAGGTGAATGAAATTCTGGATAAGGCAGATATGATAGATCTGTTGAAAAAACTGAATGAGGATGGAAAGAAATACACTTTTTTCTCGGCGAAACATGGCACATATACAAAAATTGACCATGTGCTAGAGCATAAAATCCTCACAATCCAGTGCAGAAAGACAGAGATAGGCAATGCATCCTTCTCAGATCATAAAAATAATATGTCATAAAAGGCCCTGGAAAGATAGACCAAAAATTGATTGAAAACTAAATCATCTAATCCTAAAGAAAGGGTGGGTTACATTCATTTTAACTCTTCTGTGCAACATGACTAAGGTGAAAATATATTTAATAGGAGTGTATGTGTAGAACCTGTATAAAATTGTATACCATCTCAGAAAGGAAGTGGGGAAGGAGGAGAGAGGTAGGGGGAAGGAGGGGAAACATCTAAGTTATATGAAAGTGATTGTAGAACACTGAAAAAAAATAAATTAGAAATAAAAAAACAATGAGCAAGTTAAACAACAAATCACAGAAACAATCAATAACTTCACTGAAAAGAGTGATAATAATGAGATACACTCTTACGGGATACTGCAAAAGTAGCTCTTATGGCTAGTTTTATATCCTTGAATGCCCTCGTGAATAAAATAGAGAAAGAGGAGGTCAGTGAATTGGGCATGTGGCTTTAAAAGCTAGAAAAGTACAAATTGAAAATCTCTAAGTAAATACCATATTTGAAATATTGAAAACCAAAGAGAGATTATTAAAACTGAAATTAAGAAAACTATTGAACTAATAAATAAAACTGAATTGGTTTTATGAAAATCCAATAAAAATGATAAAGCTTTGGTCGATTTGATTAAAAAAAGAAAGAAGAAAATCAAAGTACCAATATCAAAACTGAAAAGGGAAAAGTCACCTCCAACGAGGAGGAAATTAAAACAATAATTAGAAATTACTTTTCCCAACTATGTGCCCATAAATTAGACAATCTAGATGAGATGGATGATTATTTCAAAAAATATAAATTACCCAGATTAACCAAAGAGGAATACTTAAATAACCCCACCACAGAAAAAGAAATTGAACAAGCCATCAATGAACTCCCTAGGAAAAAATCTCCAGGGCCAGATGGATTTAGAAGTGAATTGTATCAAACATTTAAAGAACTGTTAATTTCAATGCTACTTAGAATATTGGGGAAAATTGGTGAAGAAGAAGTCCTACCAAATTTATTTTATCATACCAATATACTTCTGATACTTAAATCAGTAAGAGCCAAAACAGGGAAAGGAAACCTTACACTAATTTCTCTAATGAATATAGGTGCAAAAATTTTAAATAAGATATTAACAAAAAGAGTGCAGTATCTTATCTTGAGAATAATATATTACGATCAGGTAGGATTTATACCAGGAATACAGGGCTGATTTAGTATTGTACAAACTTTAGCATTATTTATCATATCAACAAGAAAACTAACACAAACCACATGCTTATCTGAATAGTTGGAGAAAACCTTTTGACAAAATACAACACCCATTCCTATTGGAAACGTTGGAAATCATAGGAATAAATGGAAATTTCCATTAAATATAAGCTGGATGAAGAACAGGAGTGAAACAAGGATGTCCATTATCACCACTATTTTTCAATATGGTACTACAAATATTAGCTGTAGCAGTAAGAGAAGAAAAAGAAATGGAAGGAATTAGAATAGGCAAAGAAGAAACTAAGTTATCACTCTTTGCAGATGATGTGATGACATAGTTAAAGAATCCCAGAGATTAAAGTAAAAAACTACTTGAAATAAAAAACAACTTTGGCAATGTTGTGGATTACAAAATAAAACCGCACAAATCTTCCTCATTTCTATATATTACTAACAAAGCCCAACAGCAAGAGATAGAAAGAGAAATCCCATTTAAATCTAGAGTAGACACTATAAAATATTTAGAAATCTACCTGGGACAGCAAATTCTGGGAACATATGATCACAATTACAAAACACTCTTTGCACAAATAAAGCCAGATGTAAGTGCAAAAACATCAGTTGCTCGTGGGTAGGTCGAGGTAAATACCACAAAAATTACAATTTTGCCTAAATTAATTTCTTTGTTCAGTAACATACCAATCAAACGATTAGATAATTATTTTTTTATTTCATTTTTAACACAGTTTATAACAGATAAAGCAATTCAAACTTTTAGTCAGGTGCCACTTCTTTTTAAAGCATTTACAATATGAACCACAAAAGAATTTTTTTTAAGCGTAAACCAACTGAGACACAGATAATATTAATGTTGCTAACTTCACAAGCTCTTGACCCAATTGTCTCCACAGTATTACTAAGAATTAAAGGACCCTAACTTGTTGTTGTTGGTCTAAAGTCCTCTGCCAAATAGCTTAATTTTAGAAAGCCTCGGATGTTCCTCTCCCCATAATCTATAATTGAATACATCTGGTATTAAGCTTACAAACCTTTTGAGTATAGGAAATTGTCACCAAGAGTAGGGACATTGCAAATAAACAATATCTCCCCAACTTCATGTCAGTTCCAGGCAGGAGTAGATTGTCCACTTGCATTCAGTCAGGCTTAAAGTTTACCGGGTGTCAGTGGAGAAATTGAGTCAGGAGAATCCCACCTCAGCCCATGCTGAACAGCCACCCTCCCACCCTTCCCTTGAGATCACCTGTGCAGTTCATAGCAGCATCTCATGAGTTTACTGGCAATCATGTAATGGAGGCTCAGATCACCGTTCTTGCTTCTCATACCTGGAGTTAGACTCAGAAGAACAGTCACTTAATAGTCCCATAGCATCTAAAAATGGAAAGTTCCTATAACCAGGTTTAAAATATGATTATAGTTTCACTTTGGCTAAGGAATATCTTTGGAGGCAAGTCTTCAGTGGCTTGAATGTCTTTCTATACATGGTCTAGTTCTTGATTAAATGGCAATCATAAAATCTAATTTACCATTAAGACATTGACTTTTCCATCAATGCCAAATTTTATCTGAGGTTACCTTCCTCTTGGAAAGTTAGACTGAAATTCCTTTCTCCAAACTAAAGATGTCATGGATTTATTCTTAGTAATTAATTCAGTCTATTATTTTAATGCTAATTGCTTCTACCTCACTTTGTAACACGAACAATTTTTCTCTCCATCACCCCCCTCCCCTCTCTTCCTAATACCTTGCATTCTGATTACTATTTCCTTCAATGTACCCTCCCCTCCATTACACTCCACCCATGTCCTATCCCCATCTTCTCCCTTTTCTTGCTGGGCAAGATGAATTTCCATACCCCTTTCCCTGTAGTTCTTATTTCCCGATGATATGCAATAAAAATTCTCAACGTTCCTTTCTACTACTTTGAATTCCAACTTCTCTCCCTCCCCCGCTCCCTCCCCAGCCCCACTAAGAAGGGAAGCAATTCAATACAGACTAAATATGTCTTGTTTTGCAAAAGACTTCCATAGTAATCATGTTGTGTAATACTAATTATATTGCCCTCTGACCTACTCTATCCCTCCTTATTTTCCCCCCTACAATTGACCTTGTCCCTTCTTGAAAGTGTTTATTTCTAGTGACTCCCTTCTCCCATTTGCCTTCCCTTCTAACATTCCCTTCTCTTCATTTGTTGCCTCCTCTCCTACTTTCCTGTGGTGTATATAAATTTTCATATCAAATTTAGTGAGCATGTTATTCCTTCCTTCAGCCACATGTGGGGAGATTAACTTCCCCCCCCTTCACTTCTCCCTTATCTCCTCCATTGAATAAGATTTTTCTTATCTCTTTCATGAGTTATAGCCTACCCCATTCCGTTACTCCCTTTCTCTTCCCGGAATTTTCCTCTTTCACCCCTTAATTTTTATTTTATTTTAGTGTGTGTGTGTGTGTGTGTGGATAACATCTCTTCTGATATAACACACCCGGTACTGTCTATCTATCTATGCGTATGTGTGTGTGTGTGTGTGTGTGTGTGTGTGTGTGTGTGTGTGTGTGTACAATCTCTCCAACTACCCAAATACCGAGAAAAGATTCAAGAGTTAAAAAAAAGTTTCTTTCCATGTAGTAATGTAAACAGTTCCGCTTTAGAGAGTCTTTTATGATTTTTCTTTTTTTCCCTGTTTACCTTTTCATGCTTCTCTTGATTCTTATCATGGGAAGCCAAATTTTTAAATATAGATCTGATTTTTTCCTCAACATGAAATCTTCAAATTTGTCTATATCACTGAATGACCATTTTATCCCTTGTAGTATTATATTCAGATTTGCTGAGTATGTGATTCTTGGCTTCAATCTCAGTTCCTTTGACTTCTGAAATATTCTACTCCAAGGCCTTCGATCACTTAATGTTGAAGCTGCCAGATCCTGTGTTATCCTGATTGTATTTCCACAGTACTCAAATTGTTTCTTTCTAGCTGCTTGCAGTATTTTCTCCTTGATCTGGGAACTCTGAAATTTGGCCACAATATTCCTAGGAGTTTCTTCGTTTGGGTTTCTTTCAGGGGGTAAGCAATGAATTCTTTCAATATCCATTTTGCCCTCTGATTCTAGAACATCAGGGCAGTTTTCCTTGATAATTTCATGGAAGATAGTGTCTAGGCTATATTTTTGATCATGGCTTTCAGGTAGTCCAATAATTTTAAAATTATTTCTCCTGGATCTGCTTTCCAGGTCAGTTGTTTTTCCAATGAGTTCTTTCACCTCATCTTTTATTTTTTCAGATTTTTGGTTTTGTTTACTAACTTCTTGGTTTAACTCATAGTCATTCTTTTCCCTGGACTCAATTCTCTTTCAACGAATTATTTTGTTCAGTGAGCTTTTGAACCTTCTCCTCCATTTGACTAATTCTGCTTTTTAAAACCTCCTTCTCCTTATTGGCTCTTTGGACCTCTTTTTCCAATTGAGTTAGCCTGTTTTTAAAGCTGCTATTTTCCTCAGTGTTTTATTCGTTCTCCTTTAGCAAGCTGCTAGCTTGTTTTTTAAGATCTTCTATTTCCTGAGCCAAGTTGAAGTCCCCTTTGGAGGGAGGGGCCTTGATTTTCTCTGACGGTATGCCTTGCTCTTCCTCATCCGAAGGGATAGGGGAAGACACCTGCTCCCCAAAAAAGTAACCTTCTTTGGTCTTATTTTTCCCCCTTTTCTGGGCATTATCCCAGACAGTTATTTGACTTCTGAGTTTCCTCTCCACACCAACCTGGCCTCCAGATCAGCCCAGCCAGAGCATGGGGTCTGAGATTCTAATGCTGCTTCCCAGCCTCAGGGCTTTTGTCGGGGGCAGGGCTGCTATTCAGTGTGAGATAAAGTTCAGCTGTTCAGGTGGGGGCAGGGCCGCCACAGGAGACTCATTTCCCTCAGGGGGTTTATGTGGAGACCTTCAACAATGGATCCAAGCTCCTCCCTGCTTTGGGAGGCCCTGTCTGCTGCTGCCTATGCTGCTGCTTCCCGAGGGGGCCGAAGTTATGGGCACACCAGCTCCCCTGTCAGCAAACTGAAAAGACCCTCCCACTCACCCCCGTGATCGTGGGTGGAGGGACCTGGGCAGCCGCTGGAGATTCTGTCCCTGAATTCTTCTTGGATCTGCTCCTTTCGGTGCTGCGTGGCCAAGGCAAGGCTGGGTTCTGCTTTGGGTCCAGTGCACAACAGACCCTTGGTGCGGGTTCTGCTCTGGGTCCGGTGCACAACAGAACCTTGGTGCTGGTTTTTCACGTCTCTCTGGAACAGAAATCTCCTCCACTCCGTTGTTCTGTGGCTTCTGCTGCTCCAGAATTTGTTGGGAGTTCTTCTTTACAGATATTTTATGGGCTGTGGGTTTGGAGCTAGCATATGTGTATCTTTCTACTCCACTATCTTGGCTCCTTCCCCTCGACTACTGTGTCTTGTGTACCTAACCTATTTCAGTGATCCACCACTCTATTTCTTAGCCAGTGCCAAGAAGTTTTGATGATTGCTGCCTTGTTATACAATTAAGGTCTGGTATGGTTAGGCCACTTTCCCTAGCATTTTTTTCATTAATTTCCTTCATATTCTGGTTCTCTCATTCTCCCGGATGAATTTTGCTACTACTTTTTCTATCTCTATAATTAACTTTTCAGTAGTTTGATTTGTATGGAATTAGAACTGTCATTTTTTTTTTATATATGTCAACCTACCTGTGAGCATCTGATGCTTTTCCAGTTACTTAGATGTGACTTTATTTGTGTGAAAGGTGTTTTATAACTGTGTTCTTATAGTTCATGGGTTTGTTTTGGCAGGAAGACTCCCAAATATTTTACTGGAGTCTACCATAACTTTAAACGAATTTTCTCTTTCTGTCTCTTGCTGTTGGACTTTGTTAGTAATATACAGAAATGCCAATGATTGTGTGGATTTATTATGTGGATTTATTACCTACCCAGGAACTCTGTCTAAGCCCTTTATCATGTCAAGTAGATTTTTTATTACTTGATTCACTGCAATTTTCTAAGTATATCATCATATCAACTGCAATGAGTCACAGTTTTGTTTCTTCTTTGCTTAGTCTAATTCTTTCAATTTATGTTTCTTATCTTATTGCTAAGGTTAAAATTTCTACTACCATATTGAATAGCAGTGGTGATAATGGATATCCGTGTTTCACACCTATTCTTATTGGAAATGCATCTAGCTTATCCCCATTGCCTGTAATGCTTGTTCCTGATTTGAGGTAGAAGCTGCTTACAATTTTAAGGAAGTCTCCATTTATTCCTATGCTTTCTAATTTTTTTTTTTAAATAGGAATGAGTGTTGCGTTTTTGTCAAAAGCTTTTTCTCTATCAATTGGAATAATAATACGATTTCTGTTAGTTTTGTTGTGGATATCATCAATTGTGCTGAGAGTTTTCCCAATATTGTGCCAGCCCTGCATTCCTGGTATGAATTCTACCCTGTCATAATGTATTACT
Source organism: Notamacropus eugenii (assembly GCF_028372415.1). NCBI lineage: Eukaryota > Metazoa > Chordata > Mammalia > Diprotodontia > Macropodidae > Notamacropus > Notamacropus eugenii. The sequence continues at coordinate 855,483 of NW_027325092.1, forward strand.
CTCATGATAAGTTGCAGTAATCTTTTTGATAATATTTTATTTAAAATTTTGAACCTATATACATTAGGGAAATTGGTCAGTAATTTTCTTTTTCTGTTTTGATTCTTCTCAGTTTAGGTGTCAGTACCATATTTGTAACATAAAAAGAATTTGTTAAGACTCCATCTTTGCCTATTTACCCAAATTGTCCATTTAAATATTGAAATTAATTGTGCTTTAAATGTTTGATAGAATTCACCTGTAAATCCCTCAGGCTCTGAAGAATTTTTCCTATTGAGTTCATTGATGGATTATTCAATTTCTTTTTTCTGAGATGGAATAATTTAGGTGTTTTAATTCTTCTTCTGTTAATCTGGGCAGTTTATATTTCTATAAATATTCAACTATTTCGCTAAGATTGGCAAGTTTTTGGTCATGTAGATAGGAAAAACAGTTCTTAATTATTGTTTTAATATCCTCTTCATTGGTGGTAAATTCATCCTTTTTATTTTTGATATTGAGAATTTTGTTTTCTTCTTCCTTTTTTAAAATTAATTAACCAAAGATTTATTTATTTTATTGAAATTTACTTCTGCTCCTACTTACATGTGATTAGGGCCTCCATGACTTGGTAAATGTCCAGAAACAAACTCAGTCACCTAACCTTCACATTGAAAGTAAATGTACCTCTGTGAAGTTTGAGGGTTGTCAGGAAGAAGAGAATGAGAGCAGGGAAAAAGAATAGAATGGACTTCTCCCATTGGTAGAAAAATAGAGTACCGCTATGTTCTTATTACTTGTCTGAGGAGAAGTATCATTCCTGTCTTGAGTAAAGTTCTTCACAGAACTTCTCTGCGAAATAAATATTTTTCTGTCCAGTCAGCTAAACATATTATATCCTCCATGGTGAAATTCCTGGGTCTAATTCAAGTGGCTGAGATTCACAGTAATTCACATTTGGATCAATAAAGATGACTTACTCTCACAGTTAGCTCTGTGAAGACATTAAATTTCCAAAAACTAATGTTTTTGCTAGAATAAATTAATGTTCCCCTTTCTAATCCTGCCCATGACCTGTTCTATCATTTCACCAATTGCCAAAGGGAAAATTAAATCCAGGGATGTACTGGCAAATGTTTCTCAACAGGCTTTCTAAAAACCTATGACAATTCCACAACTAATCTACATCATTTCCATTTTCTCTATCTATCTATCTATCTATCTATCTATATGTATATATATATAATACATACGTATATATGTACACATATAATCTATATACACATGTATACATACACATACATATGTGGATATGTATATATATGCACATATATGCATATATTATTTCTTTTATTCCATAGTTCCCTATTATAAGCAAATTTTTAATATAGATTTAAAATTCTTTAAGTTTCAAATGTGTATTCTGATTATACATGTGAGATCATGTGAAACATTTCTATAGTAACAATGTTACAAAGGCACAGGCACATAAAACCAAAAACAATGAGGAAATAAGAAAAGTGTACTTTCATCTGCACTCAGACTTCACCAATTCTCTCTTGGGAAGAGGAGAGCATTTTTTATCATGGATACTTAAAGATGGTCTTGGATAATTGTCTTGATCAAAGGAGTTAAGTCTTTCAGAGTTGATCATTGTTATAATATTCCTGGTACTTACACGAGATATAGGGAGTGATATTGAAATTGTACAGGGATATTCAGCAGCAGGTTATTAGTGACTCTTTAGATTTACTTTGGTTGGGTAGAGCCAAGATGGTTGAGTAAAGTCCAGGACTCATGTGTCCCCTCCCAGTACTTCAAAATGCTTACACAATGAGTCTAAGGAAAATCTAATTTGATAGAAACCATATTGGAACAATTTTTCCACTGAAAAGAATTTACAAGACTGGCAGGAAAATCCTGTTTCCCTGTGTGAGAGAGGAACATAGTCCAGTATGTACATAACTTGAACACACAAGAAACAGGCCTGGGACAACTGAACCAGGGGCAACAGTGGCAGTTTCCAGACCACTCAACCCACAGACAGTAAAGGGATAGGACAATTGGTCAGAAGAAGATTTACAGTTGATCCTTTTGCTGGTACCATGGTCAGGATTATTTTTCTTTTTTTTCTTTTTTTAATTTAAATTTATTTATTTAAGTTTTCAACATTTATTTCCACAAAATTTTGGGTTCCAAATTTCCTTCCCTCCCCCTACCCCAAAATGCCGAGCATTCTAATTGCCCCTATCACCAATCTGCCCTCCCTTCTAACATCCCTCCCTTCCCTTATCCCCATCTTCTCTTTTGTCCTATAGGGCAAGACAACTTTCTATACCCCATTACCTGTACTTCTTATTTCCTAGTTGCAAGAACAATACTCAACAGTTGTTCCTAAAACTTTGAGTTCCAATTTCACTTCATTCCTCCCTCCCCACCCATTCCCTTCGGGAAGGCAAGCAATTCAATATAGGCCATGTCTGTGTAGTTTTGCAAATGATACTTGTGTTGTGAAAGACAAACTTTATTTCCCTCCATCCTATCCTGCCCCCTTTGCTCCTATTCTCTCTTTTGATCCTGTCTCTCCCCAAGAGTGTTGACTTCAAATTGCTCCCTTCTCCCACTGCCCTCCCTTCCATCATCCCCCCACCCTGCTTATCCTCTTCTCCCCCACTTTCCTATATTGTTAGATAGGTTTTCATACCAAAATGAGTGTGCATTTTATTCCTTTCTTTCGTCGAATGTGATGAGAGTAAGATTCATGTTTTTTTTCTCACCTCACCCCCTTTTCCCTCCACTGAAAAATCTTTTACTCGCCTCTTTTATGACAGATAATTTGCCCCATTCCATTGCTCCCTTTCTCCTGTCAATATATTTCTCTCAACACTTAATTTCATCTTTTTAAGATATGGTGCCAGCCTATGCAATTCACCCTGTGCTCTCTGTCTTGGTGTGTGTGTGTGTGTGTGTGTGTGTGTGTGTGTGTGTGTGTGTGTGTGTAATCCCACCAACTACCCAGATACTGAAAAGAGTTTCCTAAGTTACAAATACTATCTTTCCATGGAGGATTTTAAATAGTTCAACCTTAGTCAGTCCTTTTTGATTTCTCTTTCTTGTTTACCTTTTCATGCTTCTCTTGATTCTTGTGTTTGAAAGTCAAATTTTCTTTTTAGCTCTTGTCTTTTCATCAGGAATGCTTGAAAGTCCTCTGTTTCATTGGAAGGTCATTTTTTCCACTGAAGTATTATACTCAGTTTTGCTGGGTAGGTGATTCTTGGTTTTATTCCTAGTTCCTTTGACTTCTGGAATATCATATCCCACGCCCTTCAATCCCTTAATGTAGAAGCTTCTAGATGTTGTGTTAACCTGATTTTATTTCTACAATACTTGAATTATTTCTTCCTACCTGCTTCAAATATTTTCTCCTGGACCTAGGAACTCTGGAATTTGGCCACAAGGTTCCTAGGAGTTTCTCTTTTGGGATCTCTTTCAGGCAGTGTTCTGTGGATTCCTTGAATATTTATTTTGCCCTCTGGTTCTAGAATCTCAGGGCAGTTTTCCTTGATAATTTCATGAAAGATGATGTCTAGGCTCTTTTTTTGATCATGGCTTTCAGGTAGTCCCAGAATTTTTAAATTGTCCCTCCTGGATCTATTTTCCACGTCAGGTGTTTTTCCAATGAGATATCTCACATTATCTTCCATTTTCTTTCTTTTGGTTTTTTTTTTTTTTTTTGTGATTTCTTGGCTTCTCATAAAGTCAATAGCCTCTGTCTGCTTCATTCTCATTTTTAAAGAACTATTTTCTTCTGTGAGATTTTGAACATTCTTTTCTTTTTGGCTAATTCTGCTTTTTAAAGCATTCTTCTCCTCATTGGCTTTTTGAACCTCTTTTGTCAATGGAGTTAGCCTATTTTTAAAGGTGCTATTTTCTTCAGCATTATTGGGTCTCCTCTAGCAAGATGTTTACCCAATTTTCTTGATTTTCTTTCATCTCTCTCATTTCTCTTCCCAGTTTTCCTCCACCTCTCTTACTTGATTTTCAAAATCCTTTTTGAGCTCTTCCGTGGCCTGAGAACACTGAATATTTATTTTGGATGTTTGTAATGCAGAAGCCTTGACTTCTATATCTTTCCCTGATGATAAGCATTGTTCTTCCACATCTGAAAGGATGGGAGGAGATATTTGTTCTCCAAGAAAGTAACCTTCTATGGTATTATTTTTTTTTTCCTTTTTCCAGCATTTTCCCAACCAGCTACTTGACTTTGGGGTGCTTTGTCAAGAGTAGGGTATACTTTGGATATCGGTAAGATCTCAGTTCCTCCAAGGTGGCACAATCAAGCGTGTGCAGTGGTCTGGGAGGAACTAGAGATTTTTGTGCCCACAATCTTAGCAGTTTCCTCACCACAGCCACCTGGCCTCCAGTTCTGCCAAGCCAACGCTGGGAGGCTGGGATTCAGTCAAGTTGTGGGGGCAGGTCCGCCATTCAGTATGAGACAAAACCAGCTCCCTCAGGGCCTCTACAAAGGGCAGAGAGAATAATTAGCTTCTCAGTTCCCCCAGGGGTTTTATGATCCAACAACGGATGAGGGCTGTTGTAGGTGTGGAGGTAGGAACTGCTGCTGCCTGCCCAAAGTGGCCTCTGTGGGCTGCTGCCTGAGGCCGGAGCTATGGAACGGCCCTTCTCCCTTCCCGACCAGCTGAAAAATCCCTGCCACTGACCTTTGGGTCCTGAAGGTTGAGGGATCTGCGAACCTACTGCTATTGGGACTGGGGATTGTGCGACTGGAGATTCTGCCCCCGCAGGCTGTTTGGGAGCTGTGTGATGCTTGGGCAAGTGTGAGCTGGGCTCTGCTCCATGTCTGGTGCAACAGACGTTTCCCGTTGGCCTTTCAGGTCATCCTGGGCTGGAAATCTCCACTCTGTTGTTCTCCACTTCTGCTGCTACAAAATTTGTTGAGAGTCCCTCTCTACAGTATCTTGTGGTCTGTGTGGGGAGAGACTGCATTTCTGTGTCTTTCTACTTCACCAACTTGGCTCCGCCCCCCCCAGGATGATTTTTCATTGCCTATCGTTGAGTGTAATTCACTATCCTAGGTCTCAGTACAAGTGTGAGGAGGAGCACTAGCACAGCAGAGCATGTTGTCCAAGGGAAAAGGAACCCTGGTAATAATCTCAGGGTTGTAAAGAGTTCTTCTGTTTACTCAGAAACCACTGTATAGTACAAGCGAGTAGTAAACAAACCTGTGCCTAGAGCATACCACCTTGAAAAATCCAAAAACTTATAGGTCCCCATAGAATAAACTTTGAAAATAGTTGCAGAAAAACCTGAAAACTTTTACAGTCTAGATTGCACTTGGCAAACGGTGTCTCTTTGGCATAGGGGTAAAAATCAAGAAACAGTTTGAAAAAGTAGCAAACAGTGGAAAAAATTCTGATCATAGAAAGTTACTATAGTGTAAAAGAAGACAAAACATACACTCAGAAGAAGATAACAAAGCTAACATTCTTGCATTAAAACCTTCAAAAAGTGCATGAATGATCTCAAACCACGGAGAAGCTTAGTAAGGATTTCGAAAATCATGTAAGAGATGTAGGCTAAATATTGGGAATAGAAATGAGAGATATGTCAGGTAATCCTGAAAAAGGAGTCAATAGCTTGGTAAAGGAGATACAAAAATAGTGAAGAAAATAACACCCTGAAAAGACAATAGAGCAAATTGCAAAAGAGGCACAAAAGTCCAAAGAAGGAAAGAAAGCCTTGAAAAACAGAATTGTACAAAGAGAAAAATATATGCAAAAATTCAATAAAGAGAACTCCATAAAAAGTAGAACTGCCCAAATGAAAAAGGAGATACAAAAATTCAGTGAAGAAAATAATTACTTAAAAGTTAGAACTGGGCAAGCTGAAGTTTATCACTTTATGAGACATCAAGAAACAATCAAACAAAATCAAAAAGAGGAAAAAATGGAAGAAAATGTGAAAAACCTCATAAAAAGAAACAACTGACGTGGAAAACACATCCCAGGGAGATAAATTTAGAATTAATGAAATATCAGAAAGTTGTGATCCAAAAAAGAACCTAAACATCACTTATCAAGAAATTATCCGGAGTGGAGCTAAGATGGTGGAGTGGAAAGACCCATATACACTAGCTGTTCCCCACAGCCCATAAAATACCTGTGAAGAAAGACTCTCGACAAATTCTAAGCAGCAGAAGCCACACAACAATGGGGTGGAGAAGATTTCCAGCCTAGGGTGACATGAAAGGATGATGGAAAAGGTCTGTTGCACTAGACGTGGAGCACAGCCCAGTCCAGCCTGGGCCACTCAGAGGAGTACCTGAGCAGAGCTCAGGGGCAGAATCCCTTGCAGCAGTAGCGGCGGTTTGCAGATCCCTCAACACACAGGCGCCAAAGGCCAGCGACAGGGCTTTTTCAGCTGACCAAGAAGGGGGAAGGGTCTTCCCATAGCTCTGGCCTGAGGTGGCAGCTACAGAGGCTGCATCTGTTGGTAGAGACTCTCGTAGCAGCCCAGACTCATTGTTGTATCATAAAACTCCTGGGAAATTTGAGCAGCTGATTTGAATCTCAGCCCCCAGTGCTGGCTTGATGGAGCTGGAGGCAAGGTGGAGATCCAAAAAGAGAAACTTCCAGAATATTGTAGCTAAATTCCAGAGTTACCAGGTCAAGGAGAAAATATTGCAAGCAGCTAGAAAGAAACAATTTGAGCACTGTGAAAATACAATCAGGATAACATAAGATATAGCAAATTCTACATGAAGGAATCAAAGGGTGTGGAATATGATATTCTAGAAGGCAAATGAGTTAAGATTATCACCAAGAACCACCTACCCAGCAAAACTGAGTATAATGCTTCAGGGGAACAAAAATGGTCTTTCAATGAAATAGAGGACTTTCAAACATTCTTGATTAAAAGACCAGAAATGAAAAGAAATTTTGACTTTCAAACACAAGAATCAAGAGAAGCATGAAAAGGTAAACAGGGAAGAGAAATCATAAGGGACTTATTAAAGCTGAACTGTGTACATTCCTACATGGAAAGACAATATTTGTAACTTTTGAAACTTTTTTCAGTATCTGGGTAGTTGGTGGGATTAAACAGACACACATACAAACACACACACAGACACACATACACACATGTATATGTATATAAATATATGTATATATATATATAGAGAGAGAGAGAGAGAGAGAGAGAGACAGAGACAGAGACAGAGACACAGAGACACAGAGACAGAGACAGAGAGAGACAGAGACAGACAGGCATACAGGCAGAGACAGATAGAGACAGAGACCACAGAGTGAGTTGACTAGGATGGCATCATATCTAAAAACATGACATTAACTGGTGAGACAGGAATATATTGGGAGGAATAAGGGAGAAGTGGAATGGGACAAATTGTCTCTCATAAAAGAGGCAAGAAAAAGACCTTTCAATGGAGGGAAAAGGGGAGGAGGTGAGAGAGAAAACGTGAAGCTTACTGTCATCACATGTGAGTCAAGGAAGGAATCAAATACACACTCATTTTTGTATGAAAACCTATTTTGCCACACAGGAGAGTAGGGGAGAAGGGGATCATCATGGTGAGGGGGATGATGGAAGGGAGAGCAACGGGAGGAGAGAGAAATTGGAAGTCAACACTCTTGGGGAAGGACAAGGTCAAAAGAGAGAATAGAAGCAATGTGGGGCAGGACAGGATGGAGGAAAATATAGTTAGTCTTACAAAATATGACTATTATGGAAGTCATTTGCAAAACTACACGTATATGGGCTATATTGAATTGCTTGTCTTCCAAATGGGGATGAGTGGGGAGGGAGGAAGGAAGAGAAGTGGAAACTAAAAGTTTTAAGAACAACTGTTGAGTATTGTTCTTGAATATAACTGGTAAATAAGAAATACAGGTAATGGGGTATAGAAATTTACCTTGCCCTTGAGGACAAAAGAGAAATGGGGATAAGACAGGGGAGGGATTTTAGAAGGGAGGGCAGATTGGTTTTAGGGGTAATTAGAATGCTCAGAGTTTTGGGGTGGGGGAGAGGAGAAATGGAGAGAAAATTTGAACTCAAAATTTTGTGAAAATGAATGTTGAAAACTTAAAATATATAAATATTTTTTAAAAAGGTATTGTCGAGGAAAATTGTGCTAGTATTCTAGAACCAGAGGGTAAAATGGAAATTGAAAGAATTCACTGATCACCTCCTTGAAAGACATCCGAAAATGAAAATTCCAAGGAATACTATAGCCAAATTCCAGACTCCCCAGATCAAGGAGAAAATACTTCAAGCATCCCAAAAGAAACAAATCACATATTGTGGACACACTGTCAGGATTAGCCAAGATCTACCAGCATCTGCCTTAAAGTATCAGAGGGCTTGGAGTATATTATTCTGTAAGGCAAAAGCATTGGATTACAACCAAGAATGATTACCCATCAAAACTGAGCAAAGTTTTTCAGGGGGAAGATGAATGATCAATGAAATAGATATTTTCAAGTATTCTCAATGAATAAACCAGAGTCAAACAAAAAATTTGACTGCAAATACAAGACACAAAAGAAGTATAGAAAGGTAACAGAAGAGAAGGAAAAAACCTAAGATATTCAATACGGTTAAACTGTTTATATTTATACATGGAAAAAATTACATTTACCACTCCTAAAATCTTTTTCATTATTAATGTTTTTAGAAGGAGTGTATGACACTCCTTCTATACTGAAGACAGAAAACAGATGTATGCGTTGGATGTGATGGCATGATTACCTAAAAAATAAAATTAAGGGATGAGAAAGAAAGTGCTAGAAAAAGATAGGTAAAATGAGATAACTTATCTGGCGTAAAAGCTGCCTGAAAAAGTGATTATAGTGCAGGGGAAAATGGGGAAAGCAGGGTGGGGAGCACATGAAACTTACTCTCTTAGTAACTGACACAAAGAGGGAATGATATGCGCACTCAGTTGTGGTGTGGAAATCTTATTGTACTGGAAAGTAGGAGGTGAAAAGAATAAGTGAAAGGTTGGGGGAGCTGATAAAAGGGAAGTCAGTTTGGGAAAGGTAAATGTCAGAAGAGAAATATTTTGGAAAATAGACATGGTGGAAAAAGAGAAAGAGTAGGCGAAGCAGGGGAAAAATGGGATGGAGGAAATACACAGTTGTGAACTACTACTCTGACAAAAATTTATAGTGACATTTCACTATTCTTTTTTGGAGGGGAAAAGGCAAGGTGATTGGGGTTATGTGAGTTGCTCAAGTCACACAGCTAGTAAGCGTCAAATATGTAAGTTGGGATTTGAACTCAGGTCCTCCTGACTCAAGGGATGGTGTTGTATTCACTGCACCAGTTAGCTGCCTAGTCATTTTTCAAACTTAGAGAAAACTAGATCAAATTTATTGAAATAAGGGCCATTCCTCAACTGATACATGATCAAACATAAGAACAATTTTCAGACAAAGTAATCAAAGCTATCTCTAATCATATAAAAATATGGTATAAATCCCAATTAATGAGAGAAATTCAAGTTAAAACAACTCCGAACTACAACCTCTCATTTGTCAGAAAGGCTAATATGATAGAAAAGGAAAATGGCAAATGCTGGAGGGGATGTGGGAAATTTAAAACCCTGTTGAACTATAGGTCAAGTTGTGTACTGATTCAACCATTCTGTAGTGCAATTTGTCACTATGTCCAAAGGACTACAAACACATGCATGCCCTTTGAACAAGCAATACCAGTATCAGCTCTGTATCCTGGGGATGATAAAGAAGTGAAAAGGACCTACATGTAAAAATACTTATAGCAGCTCTTTCGGCGGTGGCAAAGAATTTGAAATTGAAGAAATGTCCATCAATTGGCGAATGGCTGAATAAGTTGTTAGATATGATGGTGATGCAATACTAGTTTGCTTTAAATAGTGATGAACAGGATATTCTCAGAAAACGATGGAGAGATGAACAGACACTAAGTGAATTGAACAGTACCAGGAAAACTTGATAATAGTAACAGCAATATTGTATGATAATCTATGGTCATGAATAACTTAGATATTCTTGGCAATACACCGATCTAAGACAATTTTTCTATGACTTATGATGAAAGGTGCTGTGCCTCTCCCAAGAAAGAGCTGGAAGAGCCTGTATGCATATGAAAGATACCTTTTCTTTAATTAATTTTTCTTGTCCATATTTTCTTTTGGAGAATACTTCAATTGAAATGTGTTTTGCAAGACTACGCATGTATAATCTATGTCCAGTTACTTGCCTTCTTAATAGGGGGATAGGAGAGGGAGGAGAGAATTCGGAACTGAACGTCTGCAAAAAATTTCAAAACTGTTTTTATATTGTAATTGGGAAAAATAAAATATTAAATTAGACCTACCTAAATAAATAAGTCCTGAGGTCTCCTGTAAAGCCCAGGGGCTTGTAATGCTAACAAGATTAAAAATTTTCTCCACCCATTGTTGGGCCTGTCCATTAAAGGGAGTTTGATTAAGGTAAATTTGTAGGAAGGTCCACACATTTTGTTAATGAGGCACTGGTAATCTAGGGTTATGATGCCCTCTGGCACTGAAAAATGGATAAATCCTCTGAGGTGCAGTTTTACCTTGGGGCTTACTCATTGGAGATGTTTGTTTGACCAGATGGGACTCTGGGCAGCTGTTAAGGAGGCCTCCGGCCTTGAAAATCCGAATGTTGGTGCTTCTCTCTCTGGTAGCTATGTATGTATAGTCAGACAGTAGGATTTGTCTGTTCATCTCTGATATATGTATTGTTTACGGTGAGGCAACTGGAAGCCCTGTCTGTTGATTGATCTTTGTTTCTCTTTTCGTATTTGTTCTGAAATTCAGGGTGCTGAGTTTTTTCCCCTGAATTAAGTGAACGATACATGTGTTACATTAAGGTGATTTTTGATCCCTCAAAACTGTTTTTCTTTTAGCAAAGCAGATATAAAAACTTGTAATAGCAGGCCCTCCTGTGTATGTTGGGGTCTTTTACAGGGCTTTATGGATTATTCATGGGAAGTTATGGAGGCAGACTGTAAAGAGGACTCTTCTAGATCAGTGTCTGCTTGGGATACACCAGTCATCTCTATGCATGCTACTGCATGTAGAGGCCACTAGAGATCATGCGAGTTATCCAAACTTTCCATGCACACACCTAGCAGTACTGAGTCTTTAGGAGTTATATGAAATATATGTCTTTTCTGGGGATAAAAGTGAAGGATGATGGAGCAACTCATCACATGAAATCCTCTTGCAAAATTCCGTGTATTTTCTGTCAAGAAGGCGAGTGGCATCCGTTAATTTATGGTAGCCAACTGTGAACTAAACATCATCATTATCATAATTATCATCATCATCAACAATAAACATTTATCCTTGGGTATATAATGGTATTATATTCCATATAAGGGGATATAACATTTATATATGCTTATTGTTTTTACCTATTTTATTACAACCTTGCAGAGGCTCATTTCCTTCACCAAGAGAACAGATGCCAGGGGAGTTATGTAACTAGGGAGTCTACAAGAAGGAAGGAAGCAGGAAGGGAATAAGGAAATAACAGTAGAAAGGAAGGAAACGAATTACTACATGCCTCTTATGTGATGGGCATTGTGTTAAGTGCTTTAAAAATATCTCATTTGCTCATCACAACAAACCTGGAAGGTAGGTAATATTATCATTCCTATTGAACAAATGAGGAAAGTGAGGCTGAAGACACTTCTTTAATGACACATAGCTAGTGTCTAACACCAGCTTTCAACTCAGGTCTTCTTGACTCTAGGCCCAATGCTTTAGTCACTGAACCACCTGGGTATCCTTAGGCCCATATCTATAACTATTCCTGACTTCATCAGTGTTGTAGTACGTGGAGCACAGATCAAAAATAAGAGCACAATGGCAGAGCCACTAGATTAGAAGGGAGCTCATATTAGTGTACAAAGATGGGGAATCACTCCTAAAATAAACCATGGTCCACTTGGCTCAGTCAAGTTTGTGGAGACACCGTGAGTTGGCCAGGCACAGACCAGAACAAACTTTTGATTCTCACTCCACAAGTGGCCCAGAAATAAGAGAACATAGATTCAAATCCTATCTGTTATGCTTCTTACTGGTGTGCCCTAGGGCAAATCTCTTAATCTCATTCATCCTCACTGTCTTCATCTTTCAAATGAAGTAGTTTGACTTAAATAGCTTTTAGATATCTTACAGCTTTTCTTTTCTGGGATCGTAGCTACAATATTATAGGGATAATAAAGTACATACATTCAGCAGAAATACCAGACCTGGAGATACAGGTCTTTTCAGTCATTCTAATTAGAAATAAAATTTTCATTTTGGTTCTGTCCACTATTTCTTGGGAGAAACAAAGTTGACAGTTGTGTTCCTTACTTCCTATGACCTTCACTTTCCTTATTTCCCCAATTGCAGTTATTAAGTTGGAAATGACTTACCTCCCAGAGAGCCACTTTTCATTTGCAATGAGTTATTTCAGTGACTTGATGTTGTAGATGTTTTGCACACATTACATGATACTTACTATTGGCAACAGGCTAGAGATTCCCACTTCAGATGGTGTCAAAGCCCTTGCAGGTGACATAATAATCACAACCCTGTGGAGAGATGAGCTCATATAGTTTGTTTCTCTATAATTTGACCCCAGTCATTGTTTTTGAGGTCTAGGCTTTCATGGACCTCAATATGACAATCCCCAGGTTCTTATAACTTGAATCCTAGGAGTTCCCCTAAGCCCCCTGGATGTCAGTCTTCACCTCTTCAGCGTGGAGACGGTAAAGATTCAGTAAGTGACTCTTTATTCCTCAGGTTTTGAGATAGGAAAGATTAGGAAAGAGAGGTATAAGAAACACTTTTTGTGTCTCATACTTTATTACTACAAATACGTGTCTCTATATGATATGTATATGCTTTTTTATTTTCCTTTTATGGTTTTTCTTCATATTTTACTACATAATTTATATGTGGGAATGACTATTAAAAATGGAAATATATTATATAAACTTCATTTATTTTTCTTGACATATACCTTCCATTTGTATATAACATATCCAGGTAAATGTAGATATGTTTATGTTTCTCTGCATGTTCTCTCATATTCTATGAATTTTCTAATTTTTCTTCTCATTTATAAGTGGTTTTTCTTTTTTTATTCTCTCTATATTGGCTGTACCTTATTTTTTTTCTTTTTTCTACATAATAAATATTTTTGCTTCTATCTCTAATTCTCATTCAAGAAAAACAAGAGGCATTTAATTTTTTTTCCTCTTTTAACTGTCTGTAAATCTTTAATTATTTGTCATGGAATTTTTTATTTATTTTTTTTCTTTCCTCTGCTTTGAATTATTTTTTTTGCAATTTTCCTTCAGTTTATTTCACTCCTTTATGTCATTTCTCTCATTTCCCTGATGCCCTCACTCCTCTAAGTTATAAAGCCAGTACCATGCCCACTTTCTCAACTTTTTTCTCCCTTTTTATTTGCATTTCTTTTTCAATATTTTTTCTTTTCTTTCTTAGTTTCAGTGATTGATTATTAGATTAATCCTCCCCACCCTTTCCCCTCTCCCTAAAGTATAGGGAGTAATCACATTGGTTCTTTCCAATTCTAAATGGTGCATTTCTAAATTCAGTGCATATGAGCTCTGCTCAATTTGGCCTACCTCTGAAGACTCTTCTTAGAGCGAAATGAAATTTTATTCGCAATTTGAAAAACTGTCTGTTCCTTTTTGTAGCATAGGTCAAACTTTGCTTTCTCTTTAGACATCATATCTAAAGAGAAAAATCAAATAATAACTGCTCTTTCCATTTAATATGTGAGGAAATCAGACTCTGATAAGACAGGAAAATAACTAGGTCAGCATTACACAGCAAGTTTTTAGTTATGAAAAGGATTAGTTTCTATACTCTTAGTGTAGTTCTCTTATTCAAACCCTTATTTCTAATAAGTTTAGACTTTTAAAAAATCTTACCAGACAGTTCACAATATCTAAGACATTCTGAAATATCTTCTTCCATCTTTTCATGCTTCAAACAAGAATTGAATATGAACCAGAAATACAGTGTACAGTTAGTTTTCTTCATGCTCCTTTCCCAATTTACCCCATTGGTTTTCAGGCTGCATTAAAGATTGGTTGAAAAGGAAGTAGGGTGTCTCATATTAACTGTACAGCATTTCTTGGGAAATTGTGCCTGTCAAATGTGGTGTTTCTGATAGAAACCCCCTCCACGCCACGCACATGCTCCTGCCCATTATAGTGCCTTTCTTTCCTGAAAGGTAATAGTTTGTATAAATTTTACTTTCTGTTGAAACTCAATATAAGGTCTCTATATTTTCCTTGTTCGTGATAGTTTCAATACTCCACTTTTGTCTATTATTGCCCTTTTTTGTTTTTACTTTTCCTTTTTTCTGTTATTCTTTTTTCTTCCCTAATAGTTCTCTCAACATAGTAAATGTTTTAACTAATTAGTTCTATTTACTAATAGATTTTCATGATATTGATATTGTTGTACTGATTTTAGGTAACCTACACTCAACAAAACAAAAATAACCTCAATCTTTAAAAAACTCATGTTTTAGCATTTCTCTCCTTCATTTACCCTACAGTTCTTCTTACTTACTGTTTTTCTCATCACTACTTCACTTTCTTCATTCCTTTCCTGACCATTTCTTTTTACATTTTCTTGAATTACTTTCCCTCTTGCCACTGTTAATTCTTTTACACTACATTCCTCTATCCTTCTCTTCACTCCTTTCATTCACGAACTGTGATCCTCTCTTTTCTCCCTCTCCTTCTTTCTTTCTTTCTTCTATCCACTCCACTCACAAGAGATGCTTTATTCATCAGCATATTTTCAAAATAAAATCTTATTTTGTGTTAAATAATCTAATCCTTGTTTCATAGCTTGAATTTTTTTTCCATTTTTAGCTTAGGGGATAGGAACTTTGAATTTGAGACATAAAGATTTGGGAAGAAGTCTTAGTACTGTCACATATTGCCTGTGTAAATTTAAACAAATCACTCATCCTCTAAATACACTAGGCATCTCCCTTCAAAGGTCTAGTTGTTCTGATTTACAAGTGTAGGAGGGGTTATCTTATTCATGAAACTGGCAGTTTACACCCATCCTTATTATAATATGCTTTGTGGGAAGGATATAATTCCTTATTCA
The DNA here is from genome assembly GCF_028372415.1 of Notamacropus eugenii. NCBI lineage: Eukaryota > Metazoa > Chordata > Mammalia > Diprotodontia > Macropodidae > Notamacropus > Notamacropus eugenii. The sequence continues at coordinate 870,670 of NW_027325092.1, forward strand.
CACTATGATTCTAAGGCCTTGATCCCCAAATTCTTTTCTAGAGAATCACCTCTGGTCTAATGACAGTATCCTCCCTTTACCATGCTAACCCCTGAAAAAACAATTTAACTCTGTGTTGTGCTTTTCTCTAGAATCCCTTGTCCTTTAGTTAACTTCTAATATTTCTGTTCCAAACCTTTGCTGTGAGTTGTTCCCAAAATCTGCCACCTCCCTCCCTACTCACATGCTCCTAAAGGAAACTGTGAAAAACAAAACAAAATATGGGGAAGCTATATTTACTGGGCACTTTATAAACGTGATCAATGGCCTCAACTGGTCAATAACATCAACTAGGCCATGATTGCTGCATGGCAATTCTTTTAATCATCCCTAATTAGCACACTATCTCACTCACACTACTAGATATTCTAAACCTTTGTTTTCTTTTTCAGTCTTCTTATCTTATCCCATTCCCCTCCCCTTTTGAGAAAATCTTTTCCTACTTTAGCGAAAAATTTGAAGCCATTCCCTCATACCTCCCTCTTCTCTCATCCTAATTTCATTTCACTCATACGCTCTCTCTCATTTCACTATTACCTCACTTAGTGAGGTGACCCTTTTCAATCTTATCTCTCCTGCATATTTATCTCAGTCATTGCAGTTTCTCATTATGTCTCTCCTTATCCATAGTCTATTTCTCCAATTCTCTTGCCTTCTCTTCCCTCCTCTCCCCTCCCCTCCCCTTCCCTTCCCTTCCCTTCCCTTCCCTTCCCTTCCCTTCCCTTCCCTTCCCTTCCCTTCCCTTCCCTTCCCTTCCCTTCCCTTCCCTTCCCTTCCCTTCCTTTCTTTTCCTTTCCCCTTAAACTTACTGCACTCTGAAGCACATAGATTGTGCAATAGACACCTGCCCAAGTTTGACTTAAGGGCTACTTTCTGGATCCTCCTGGATTAAGACTAATTATCAAATAGTAACTGTTACTGTTTTCCTCCCAGCTTTATTTAGTTATTTTTCTTTGCCTCATTAAAGGGACCATCCCCTGACTACTTCTTAAACAGGTCTATTCACTGAGTGGGTATTATCTCACCCTAAGTGAGCACCTGTAAAGACCAACCTAAAAAGACCAAGGTCTCCCATTACATTCTGGGCCATCTCCAGTCATCCTGATGAGTATCTGGTCACTAGATCCAGATGATTTCAGAGGAGAAATTGAGACTGGTGACCTTGAACAGCCTTCCTTTACTCAAAACAAAGTCAAGTGCAAGTTATGTCATCATTTCTCTGATGGCATGGTCTTCATTGGAAACAAAGGACAAACACAAACTTATGTCTATCCAATGTCCCCAAGACCCTTACTCTGCATCCAAAGACTCTATATATAATTCTCTTTTGTGCCTAAATGTGTCTTTTTTTCATTTTCTTTAAATCTCTCTTTAAGCCTCTAGTTTTACTTCTTACTTCATAATCCCATGAAATGTGCTCTCCCCAAAGTAATTAACAATTTCTTAATTGCAAAAATGAACGGTCTTTTCTCAGTTCTTTTCTTTCTTTTCTTCTCTGAAGTTTTGACACTGCTGATCACTTCCTGGATACATTCTTTTCTTTAAGTTTTCAGGAAGGTGCTTCTGCCCTGAACTATATAATCACTTCTTCTTGGTCTTTTTTGCTAAGTCGTCATTGAAATCATGCCCACTCATCTTAGACAACTCTGTCTCTGACCCATATTCTCTGCTCCCTCTATATTGCTTCACTTGATTTTCCCATCAGCTTGCAGTGACTGAAGATATTCACATCTACTTATCCCACCCTATCCTCTCTCCTGACCTGCAGTTTTCCATCTCCTTTTGCTAGTAATGATTTCAAATCGATTGTTCCAAAGACATTAAACTCAACATATCCAACATTGAACTTACTATTTTACACAAAACGTATGCCTCTTCATAACTTCTCTTTAATTTTTGGAGCTAACACCATTCTTTTAGGCACCTAGGATAGTTACTTAAGGGTGACCCTCAGTTTCTTCTTCTCACACTCTATGTCTAATCTGTAGTGAAATCATTTAGATTTTAACTTCATAACATCAATTACATATATATATATAAATATAAATATAAATATATATGTACATATACGTATATCTCCTCTCATTTCTGCTACTTCCAACATCTGAGCGTGGCCTTTCATCACCTTATGCCTGGACCATGACAATAGCTTTGTATTTTATTTCTCTATTTTAAATGTCTCCCACCTACAATCTATACTCTACTTAGTTGTCAAAATAAACTTTCAAAGTATATATCTGACCATGTCATTTCCCCCTCCCTGCATAAAACGCACTGGTTTTCTATCACAAGCACATTAAGTGCTTTTCATAACTTATTCCATTTTATCTTTTCAATTTTCTTAAACTTAAACTTATACTTAACTTCCTCAGGCACTCTGTGGTCCAGTGACATTGACCCTCTTGTGATTTCTTGAATAAAACATTTCATCTTCCAATTCTGGGCATTGTTTGATACAGAGCTTGCTTACACATGAGTTTTCATGTATAGTTTCTCTTTAGGTTTTAAAGTTCTCTAGAGCAAGGACTAACTCTTGACTTTTTTGTAATACCCAGCACTTAGCACACTGAAATACAGTAGGCATTTGCAAAGGTTTATTGACACACTAACAAAAGTTAACTAGGTGATTTCAAAAGTTTTATTGTTCCAATTACCGCTCAACACAAGTAAGAATTTTAAAAATCTGCAAGAAAGGAGCATCATCACAGCGTTATTGGAAATGTTTCGTAGTAGCATAAAATTCAAACATAAATGTGAGTTGTATGCAAAGTACCAAAATGAGAAGAAATTTTTTTGTTTAATCAGATAATACACATCAGGACCATCCTTTGATCCTGAATTTTGCAAAACAGAGTCAGGAAGTGGTTGAGAATAGGTCAGTAACTACATATATATAAATATACACACACATATACATATATATATATTATATATATACATATATATTATATATATAGTTATATATAAAATTTAAGTGAAAAAATGCATCACAAAAAATAAAATCAAACTTGTCCTGTGTAGCTTAATAAACCATCCTATTTGATTCAGTACCACTAAAAACACCTTCCTCAGTTTCCACAAAAGAAAACTAGAATGATATAGATCAAACCAACAACACCTCAAACACATTACCAACACTGAATGATTTCAGGAGAGAATGGTGGAGACAAAAATCCAGACAAAAGCATTCCAAATGGTAAACAATAATTCAACAATTATGATCCCTGCAAGGATAGACTACTTCAGGGAGAAGGCCTGAGGTAGAGAAAGTAGCAGAGAGGAAATCATAAGCAAAGTGAATACCTTGTAAGAGAGGAAAACCCAGTAACATTTTTTCTCCGATGAGCTCTATGTGCTGTGAAATTCAGGAACTATTACTACCGTGGCCTTTTATACTTTTTTCATCAATAACTTTTTCAGCCTTTTTCAACTCTAAAATAAATACACATTTCTTGCTTGATGAATCCATTGAAGTCCAATAGATACGGAATATATTTTCTTAGGAATAAAAGTGGAATAGCATAGTGTATTGCAGAAACAATCTTAGTACTCTTCTTTTCTGGTGATCGTTATTAACTCCTTCCCTATCCCTTACCTCAAATTTCTCATCTAAGAAGTGATGGTAATGGAGTATATGATCACTGTGGTAATGTCCAGTTTAAGATATATAGTTCTATGAACTTTTAACATAGGGCACCACTGATTCTCAATATTTCACCAGCTGGAAAAAATAGGACATTATTGTAACATTTGTATACTTCATACAATTCTAACAATTTGCTGTTGAGATTGTTTACCGCTTCCTTTTCTAGGCTCTTCCATTAATTTTGGCATCATTTCTCCTGAATCTCTGAAGAAAAATGGTATCTAGTGAGTTGATCTTTGGTGCGGCATTCTTCTTTCAATGTGCCATTGGCTTTGTAGGGAATTCACTCCTGTTTATGCTCTATGTTTTTATCTCCTTCAAAAAACCTCAACAGAAGAAGCCAATGGATTTGATTCTTGCTCACTTGACTTTGGCCAATATGGTAACACTTTTTACCAGAGGCATCCCAGAAATCATGTTTTGTTTCGGAATGAGACATTTTTTAGATGATTTAGGGTGTAAGGCACTCATGTACATTTACAGAGTTTCCCGGGGAGTTTCTGTCTGCACAACAAGTCTTCTAAGTATGTTCCAGGCCCTCATTATCAGTCCCTACAACTCTGTGTGGGCAAGCATCAAAGTTGGAGCCCCCAAATACATTTTACATTACTTCCTCTTTTTCTGGATCACCAATGCACTGATCTACATCAGGGTCATTGAAGCCACTGAAGCAAGGAAAAATTACACAGTTTCTACTTATGGTTACATTTCACATATTTACATAGTAAGAGTAAAAGAAAATGATAGCCAATTTACTCTTCCATTTACATTGGGTATTATTTTTCATGACCTTATCTTTCACTTCCTTATGGGCTTGTCTAGCACCCGCATGGTGTTTCTCCTTTATAGACATAGAAAGCAAGTGCAACACATTTATAGCAGTAGTTACTCTGCTAAAACCTTCCCTGAGGTCAAGGCCACACAGACTATCCTCTTGCTTGTGACCTGTTTTGTGTTATTTTACTGGCTCAACAACTCTATCATCTTATATCAGATTTTTACTTTGGCAAAAGACGCTCAGTATGACACAATCGCAAGTTTTTTTTGTGTATGTTTCCCAGCCCTCTGTCCACTCTTACTCATTGGGAGTGAGAATCGTATCCCAAAGCCTCACTGTGTACCTGGAGAGACACAAAGATCTCATAAAGCTTTTAGGGATGGTTAGTCAACCCATGAATCTTATCTTCCTTCTACAATTATATGACTTTCAGTCTTCCAATTCTGGAACTAATGTATAGTTTGACAACTAGAAATTTTAAAAATAACACATAGAAATACAGGTAAAATAACATAACTAATATAGGAAAGTTAGTATCCTATAACCTAATTTGAAAGAAAATTTCTTTCTCACCCCTGATTATGAGAATGATCATCAGGAAGACTCAGGCACATTTTTAATGTTCATATTAGACAACCGCTTTATCTGGGGTAAGTCATGTTACAATTACAGGCCACATTATGCTTTTTTGTAAAATGAAAGGCTTGGATGAAATGCATATTGCTACTTATATGGAGTGTCTATGGATATTATATTAAGTACATTGAAATTAATGTCATCAGTGTTGAGTTTCATTCCATGATCTCAGGAACATCACTAATAATAAGTCTTTGAACAGCTTAGGTAATGTCTGGCCCTGTAGTTAGTGCAAAGGCTATGAATAAAGACAAAAATATCATTCATTACCATAAGCAGAAAAAAATTAGAGAATTATTGAATCATATAAAATAAATATTCAATGTAAATAAGTGCAATCTCAGATGGGAGGTATTGGCAGTATAATAGATTTGGAATGGTCTCTTATAGAGAGGATGAGATTGAAGCTGAATCCTGAGGGAGGTCAGAGTAATCAGATGGTAGAGGCAAGGCAGGAAAAAATTCAACAACAAAGGGAGAACCAGGGGAAAGGAACACCATCTGAAAATGTAGTGTATTGAGAAAGGAACAGTAAGATGCCTAGAGTCACTTTTAAGTGCATAGTAGTAAAGATTTTTTAAAAATCTGGAATGACAGGAAGGACCCAGATTTTGAAGAACTTTGAATGTCAATAAAAGGATTCTGTGGTTGATCCTGAAGATTATAGGGAGGCAATGGAGTTTATTGCATACAAGGATTACATGATCAATCTGTACTTTAAGGGGAGGAGCCAAGATGGTGGAGTAGAAAAATACACATATGCTAGCTCCGAACCCACAGCTCATAAAATATCTGTAAAGAAGAACTCCCAACAAATTCTGGAGCAGCAGAAGCCACAGAACAATGCAGCAGATGAGATTTCTGTTCCAGAGAGACCTGAAAACCTGACGCGAAAGTTACGTTGTGCCTCGGACCCGGAGCAGAACCCAGCCCTGCCTTGGCCACGTGGCACCGAGAGGAGCAGATCCGAGTGGGCTTCAGGGACAGAATCTGCAGTGGCCGTGCCATGCAGGTCGCTCAACCCACAGGTGACAAGGTTTGGTGAGAGGGTCTCTTTGGCTGGTTGAGAGGGGAGTGGGGTGCCCCCATAACTCAGGCCCCCTCTGGAGGCAGCAACGGAGGTGGCAGCAGGACAGGGGCTCCCAAAGCAGGCAGGAGCTCTGATCCATTGTTGAAGGTCTCAGCATAAACCCCCTGAGGGAACTGAGCCCCGTGAGGTGGCCCTGCCCCCACCCGAGCACCTGAACTTCATCTCACACTGAATAGCAGCCCTGCCTCTGCCAAAAGTCCTCAGGCTGGAAAGCAGCATTTGAATCTCAGACCCCAAGCCCTAGCTGGGTGGATCTGGAGGTGAGGTGGGGGTGGAAAGAAAACTAAGAAACTAAGTCACTGGCTGGGAAAATACCCAGAAAAGGGAAAAAAAAATAAGACAATAGAAGGCTGCTTTCTTGGTGAACAGATACCTCCTCCCTTCCTTTCTGAAGAGGAAGAACAATGCTTACCATCAGGGAAAGACACAGAAGTCAAGGCTTCTGCATCCCACATATCCAAAATAAATACAACATGGGCTAAGGGCATGGAAGAGCTTAAAAAGGATTTTGAAAATCAAGTAAGAGAGGTGGAGGAAAAACTCGGAAGAAAAATGAGAGAGATGAAAGAAAAGCACGGAAAACAGCTCAACACCTTGCTAAAGGAGACCCAAAAAATGCTGAAGAAAATAACACCTTGAAAAATAGGCTAACTCAATTGGCAAAAGAGGTTCAAAAACCCAATGAGGAGAAGAATGCTTTAAAAAGCAGAAATAGGCAAATGGAAAAGGAGGTTCAAAAGCTCACTGAAGAAAATAGTTCTTTCAAAATTATAATGGAACAGATGGAGGTCAATGACCTTATGAGAAACCAAGAAATCACAAAATAAAACCAAAAGAATGAAAAAATGGAAGAGAATGTGAAATATCTCATTGGAAAAACAACTGACCTGGAAAATAGATCCAGGAGAGACAATTGAAAAATTATAGGAGCACCTGAAAGCCATGATCAAAAAAAGAGCCTAGACATCATCTTTCATGAAATTATCAAGGAAAACTACCCTGAGATTCTAGAACCAGAGAGCAAAATATGTATTCAAGGAATCCAAAGACCACCACCTGAAAGAGATCCAAAAAGAGAAACTCCTAGGAACATTGTGGCCAAATTTCAGAGTTCCCTGGTCAAGGAGAAAATATTACAAGCAGCTAGAAAGAAATAATTCAAGTATTGTGGAAATACAATCAGGATAACACAAGATCTAGCAGCTTCTACATTAAGCGATCAAAGGGCGTGGAATAGGATGTTGCAGAAGTCAAAGGAACTAGGACTAAAACCAAGAATCACCGACCCAGCAAAACTGAGTATAATGCTTCAGGGGAAAAAATGGTCTTTCAATGAAATCAAGGCCTTTCAAACATTATAGATGAAAAGACCATAGCTGAAAAGAAAATTTGACTTTCAAACACAAGAATGAAGAGAAGCATGAATAGGTAAACAGCAAAGAGAAGTCATAAGGGACTTACTAAAGTTGAACTGTTTACATTCCTACATGGAAAGAAAATATTTGTAACTCTTGAAACTTTTCAGTATCTGGGTAGGGGGTGGGATTACACACCCACACACAGAAAGAGCAGAGAGTGAATTGAATAGGATGGGATCATATTTTTTAAAAAATTGAAATTAAGCAAAGAGAGAGAAATATATTGGGAGGAAAAAGGGAGAAACGGAATGGGGCAAATTATCTCTGATAAAAGAGGCGAGCAAAACACTTATTAGTGGAGGGAAAAAGAGGGGAGGTGAGAGAAAAACATGAAGTTTACTCTCATCACATTCGACTAAAGGAAAGAATAACATGCACACTCATTTTGGTGTGAAAACCTATTTTACAATACAGGAAAGTGGGGGAGAAAGGGATAAGCAGGGTGGGGGGGGAGGGTGATAGGGAGGGCAATGGGAGGAGGGAGCAAGTAGAAGTCAACACTCTTGGGGAGGGACAGGATCAAAAGAGAGAATAGAAGCAATGGGAGGCAGGATAGTATGGAGGGAAATATAGTTAGTCTTACAGAACACGACTATTATGGAAGTCATTTGCAAAACTACACAGATATGGCCTATATTGAATTGCTTGCCTTCTAAAGGGAACGGGTTGGGAGGGAGAGATGAAGAGAAGTTGTAACTCAAAGTTTTAGGAACAGCTGTTGAGTACTGTTCTTGCTACTAGGAAATAAGAAATACAGGTAAAGGGGTGTAGAACATTATCTGGCCCTACAGGACAAAAGAGAAGATGGAGAGAAAGGAAGGGAGGGATGATAGAAGAGAGGGCAGATTGGTGATAGGGGTAATTAGAATGCTCGGTGTTTTGGGGTTGGGGGAAGAGATAAATGGGGAGAAAATTTAGAACCCAAAATTTTGTGAAAATGAATGTTAAAAGTTAAATAAATTAATTAAAAATATCTCTGCTTTAGGAAAACCAATTTGATAGCTGAATGGATGACAGACTAGTATAGGGATGGACTTGGGATTAGGAGACTAAGCAGTAGGCTACTGCAGTAGTACAGAAATGAGGTGATTTATACCTGCATCAGGTAGATTTTCTGAGGGGAAAAGGGGAAATATTCATGAGATATCAAAATAAAATCTAAAAAATTTGTCAACGTATTTTATATGGGAGATGAGAAAGAGTGAGGAGTCATGCTTAATATCTGACTCTGGCTTAAAGGACTGGCTAACTGGGAGGAATGTGGTGTCCTTAATAGTAATTGGGAGTAAGAGGAAAGTTTTGGAAGACAGTTTTGGACATGTTGGGATTAAGATGTCACTTCTGACCCTCAGTTTAAGATGTCTAATAAGCAATTGGAGGCATGAGTCTGGATGTCACGGAAAAAGTTATCGCTGAATAAGTCAAACTGAGAAATATCAGCATTAGACATACTATGTGAATCACTGGGAATTGAAATCATCTAATAAATCAAATACAGAGTGAAGAGAAGAGGTCCTAGGACAGAGCCTTTTGAAATGGCCAAGGTGTTTGTAAATAACTTGGATGAGGATTCTGGAAGAGAGTTTAAGAAAAAATGGTCAGATAAGTAAGGTGAGAACCTGGGAGAAGGTCATGAAAACATAGAAGGAAGAGAGTGTCAAGGAAGGGAAGGTGACTGACGATGTCAAAAGCAGCAGAGAGATCCAGAATGGGTATTGAGAAAACGCTGGTGGATTTGACAATAAAATGTTTCATAGCGAACACTTATGTTTGAATAATGAGTTCAGCAACCAGAATTATGCAGATATAAAAGCAGAGAGTGGAAGAAGGAAGGGGAGAATGACTTCTCTAATGTAGAATGATTTCTCAAGAAGTTTTGCTGCAAAATAAAGGAGAGATGCAGGGAAACAGGCAAAAGGCATTGATGGATGAAGGAATGTGTATTTTTTTAACAGGAGGGAAACTTGGAGGGAGTCATAACCAATAACAAAACATACAGTAGACTGGATGAGATTGAGGAAAGTGAGAGAGGATGATAAAGGGTACACTATGTTAGAGAAGTGATTTTGAATGAGATCACTTGTGCATGTAAAGTGGTTTGCCTTGACAAGGAAAAGGATTATGTTATTATGTGAGTCTAGCTTGAAGGACGAGATATTGGCAAAAGGCATTTGAGTGATATGCAATGAGGAGGAGGGAATAGCTGGAAAGAACTTTCAGAGAACGACCTTTATTTTTTCAGTGAAATATCAGGTAAAGTTCTCAGTAGTCAGTGGGGTAAGAAGAAGTCTCAGAAAGAAGAGGGAGAAAGGATGAAGTGGTAAAGACAAGTATTAAAACAAGGTGGAGAAAGGGTGAAATCTCCATTAAATTGTGGAACAATGTCCTTATGAAAAATGTTCCCATGGGGAGAGAGATATTCTTTAATAGGAGACAGGGGCTTTCAAAGCGGCACAATCCACAGAGATTTGATGTATAGCATGCCATACCTCTATAGAAATCTTCCTGCTTAATTATCGGGCAGGCAATTGATAACCAAAAAAAGTTAGCTAACTTGTGCCAACAAAGGACCTTGCAGAATATGGGGGGAAATGATCATGGAAAAGGTAGGGGGTAATAATGAACTGCATTATCAGACAGTGAAATATATATATATATATATATATGCATATATGTATATATATATATATTTACCATGGGATAATATTTCTATACTCTCTGTTTTAGGAATGGCATAGAAATTATTCAGAAGATGAAACTAAAACAACTGCCTTAGAACCTTTAATTGTATAATCAATTCAGAATTTAAAGAAGGGATAAATAAGGTATGTTCATTCTTCAAAGAATTAGAAGTCAAGAGTAGACAAACAGGGATGGAAATTAAAGAAATAAAGGAGTGAAATAGATCTTGTTTAGAAAAAAATGCACAAAAAATTTTAAGAAAAACTAAAACATTTTGTAGAGGCTTGGAGAAAGAAGAATTTTAGCTGATTCTTTATCAGAAGTAAAAGCAGAATAGCAAATATTTAGCTTAAAGGAAAAATGAATCAAATTTAAAAATGTGGTATACTGGAGAAAAGCACAACGAGAACAATGTTGTGATGGAGAGGAAGAGATTCTATAAAAAAAAAATCCACTTTAGATAGAGTCAGGAAAATTTCCTGAGTAAAAAATATTAGTCTTTACAAGAGGAAAATAAACAAAATATTCTAATTCCAAGAAGTATGCTGTATTATAAACCAATGGGGAAAACACAAGCCTTACTATTTTTTGTAGATTGATTTATTTATTTTAGTTTTCAACATTCATTTCCACAAGATTCTGAGTTCCAAAATTGCTCCCTATCTCTCCCCTCCCCCACCCTAAAATACCTTGCATTCTGATTACCCTTTCCCCAATATGCCTTTTTTTCCTATAACACCCCTTCCTTCCCTTATCTCCATCTTCTGTCTTTTCTAGTAGGGCATGATAGATTTCTGTACCCCATTATCAATATTTCTGATTACCCAGTTGCATATAAAAACAATTCTCAACATTCATTTCTAAAACTTTGAGCTCCAACTTCTCTGCTTTCCTCCCCCTCCATCTATCCTCACTGAGAAGGCGAGCCATTCAATATGGGCTATATATGTGTAGCTTTGCAAAAGACTTCCATACTCGTCATGTTGTGAAAGACTACATTTCCCTCCATCCTTTCCTGTCCCCCATTTATTCTATTCTCTCTTTCGACCGTGCCCCTCTCCTAAAGCGTTAGCATCTAATTACTCCCTCCTTCCATTTGCACTCCCTTCTACTATCCCCCATCCCACTTCTCCCCTACTTTCCTGTAGTGTAAGACACATTTTCAGACCAAATTACGTGTGCATGCTCTTCCTTCATTAAGTTAAATGTGATGAGACTAAGGTTCACTTTTTCCCTCTCACCTCCACCCTTTTCTCCTCCATTGAAAAATATTTTTCTTACCTGTTTTATGAGAGATAATTTGCCCCATGCCATTTCTCCCATTCTCCCCCCAATATATTCCTCTGTCACCCCTTAATTTTATTTTTTAGATATATCCCTTCCTATCCTACTCAACCAGTGCCCTCTGTCTATATATGTGTGTATAATCCCTCCAACTACCCAAATACTGGGAAAAGTTTCTAGTTTCAAATATTATCTTTCTATGTAGCAATCTAAACAGTTCAACTTTATTATGTCCGTTTTGATTTCTCTTTCCTGTTTACCTTTTCATACTTGTCATGATTCTTCTGTTTAAAAGTCAAATTTTCTATTCACCTCTGGTCTTTTCATCAAGAATGCTTGAAAGTCCTCTATTTCATTGAATGACCATTTTACCCTGAAGTTTTAGACTTAGTTTTGCTCGATGGGTGATGTTCGGTTTTAATTCGTGTTCCTTTGAGCTCTGGAATATCATATTCTAAGTCCTTCGAACCCTTAATGTAGAAGCTCCTAGATCTTGTATTATTCTAATTGTATTTCCACAATACTCTGATTGTTTTTTTTATGGCTGCTTGCAATATTTTCTCTTTAACCTGGGAACTCTGAAATTTGGCTACAAAATTCCTAGGAGTTTTTCTTTTCAGATCTCTTTCAGGAGGTAATTGGATAATTCTTTCTATATTTATTTTACCCTCTGGTTCTAGAATATCAGGTAAATCTTCCTTGATAATTTCATGACGGATGATGTCTAGCTCCTTTTTATCATGGCTTTCAGATAGCCCAATAATTTTTAAATTATCTCTCCTGGATCTAGTTTCCAGGTCACTTGAATATCCAATGAGATATTTCACTTTGTCTTCTAGTTTTTCATTCTTTTGGTTTTGTTTTATAATATCTTGGTCTCTCTTTTGAGATCTTCCATGGCCTGAGACCACTGAAAATTTATTTTAGAGGTTTTGTATTAAGAAGCCTTGACTTTGATGTCTTCCTCTAATGATATGCTTTCTTCTTCGTCATCTAAAAGGATGGAGGAAAATACCTGTTCACCAAGAAAGTAACCTTCTATAGTCTTATTTTTTCCTTTTTTTTGTGCATTATCCCAACCACTTACTTGACTTTTGAATTCTTTGTCAAGTGGAGGGTATACTCCAGGGACCTGTAAGTTCTCAGTTCCTCCATGGTGGCACAATCAAGGGAAAGGAGTTTACTCCTCTCCTGTCCTGCGCTCTGTTCTGTGAGCAACTACAAGCTTTTCTGCTCAAGATCTGTGAGTAGGGTTCCCTCTCCACAACCACCTCCAGCTCCACCATGTCAGAGCTCCTCCTCATCCCATGTCTGCCAGGGCTAAGATCCAGATCAGCAGCTCAGTTTCCCCAGGGTCTTTAAGCTGAGGGTTCCAAAAATGGACACTGCCACCACCTGGGGCCACCTGGTGCTGGGGCTAGGGGAGGACCTTGCTCCCTTCTTACCCAGGTGAAAGAGCTTTCTCACTGACCTTTGAAGCTGTCTTTGTGGGTGGAGTAAAGTGGTAACCACAACTGCCATCCACACTTTCCCACTCTGGAACCTGCTTCAGTCCTGTCCCTGTTGAGCTGCATGGCCAAGGCTGGGCAGTGCTCCCCTCCCAGTCTGGTGTGATAGACATTTCCTGTCTGCATTTCAGGCTGTCTTGACCTGGAAATTTGTGGCATCTGCTGCTCTAGAATTTCTTAAGAGTAATATTTTAAAGCTATTTTGTGGGCTGTGAGGGTAGAGCTTCCACAGGTCTGTCCTTCTACTCTGCCATGTTCGCTCCACTCCTGCCAAACCTTTCTCTTATATCATTAAATGCATATTCCTTAAACACTTCAATAAAATGAAAAATGACACTGAATAAGAAAAGAAAATCCCACAATGTTCTGCTTTTATAAGAAATACACACCAAAACATATAAGCAAATTAAACATGAGGGGGTAGAAGAAAGTTTATTCTACATCAAGTTAATACAAAACAGCAAGAGTTAAAACAATTCTATAAGGAAAAGCAAAAACAGAAATTTCCCACATACAACATATTCCAACATGTGCATATTAAAGTAGTTTCAGAGAGGTGGGAGTTATGAGGAAAGCAAGCCAACTGCTAATGCAAAGTTTTGAGATGAACAACAAGAGGTGACTCAGTAAAACCAGTAGCTACTGAACAAAAAATACTAGTGATGGCAGCAGTTGCAAGTGGCTGAGTTAAGCCATGTGATGGTAAAAAGGCATGTTTTTCACAAAAGGGGCGCTAACCTCAAGGAATGGAGAGAAGGCAACTGACATTCTATTGATCTCAAAATCATAATTGGTAGATTACTCATGGTGCTCTTGTTCAGTAATTACTATTATGAATCATGTTCAGAGAGGTTCAGGGTGAAGAGTCATTCATTTAAGAGATGTTTCCTATCATTACTAATTTTTCTATTACGTTCCAAAATATGGTGTTTTTAAGTTGATATGCCTTGGTTACTTAAAGGGCAATTGAATAACTATAAAGTAGAACAAAAATATAGTCACATCCTGATTTTCTGACATGGGAATGTGGGTAAAGAAAAACAAGACAGTGTATTACTATGTGCAAAACCATGTAAAATATGCATAAATATAGAGTTTGTATCACAATATACTTTATATGTGTGTAGCTGAGTCTTTGGTAATGGGCCAATGGTTATGTATATCTGTCAGGGTAATATTTCTTTCTTTTTTTTTACTTGCAGCACTTTTATTTTTCCTTACACAATGACGTGTTGGGCATTACAATTCTCAGTTCTTAGGATGACTTACAAATTTTGGTATTCTACTGTCATGTGAGAACATATGTGCAATGTACAAAAATCTTACATTCATTAACTAGATGCACAAATTTACAGGTTATAAATGCAAAAGTTTTTGCAACCCAAGGTTGAGTAACTTAACCCCACGACATTGGGGAAAAGCAGTGGGTTAAGAAAAAAAAAACTGGTTCCTAAGACTTGGATTCAATATTTATTCCTTCTAGAGTGGTGGCAAGATGCAACACACATTTCATAAACCCTTCCTAGCCTTAGGAAAGAAATTCTGCAAGTCAGCTCTTCTAGATGCTGGAAATCTGACTTTTAAATATGCTACACAGATTTGATGCTTTATAGAACTAAACTGTACAGCTGTAAAGTGTCATCCAGTCAGCTACTATATTGCCATATTATCAGTTCAATTTTCTATTCAAGTTTAACTCTTAGCCTTACTTGTCAAAATGAAATGACCTGTGTCAGGGTTTAGATCAAAGGTATGTACAAGGTATGCTAAAATGTACACCAAGGGAACAACAGTTAACTTGAATATGAGCTCAAATGAGTAACAGTAGAACAATCTAAGAAGTGCTGATATTTGTCTAATATCAGATACAAACTTCCCTAAGAACAAATTCCTTTTCAAGGAAGTCTTATTCCAGTTTCATGAGGCTCACATGAGGTGTATGTTTACCTGGACAAATTTTTACTTTGTGAATACTCATGCAGCAAATGCTACGCATCTGCTAGCAGTCCATTTAGAAGCATTTGCGATGGACAGTCGGTGGGCCAGATTCATCATATTTCTGCTTGCTGATCCACGTCTGCTGGAAGGTGGACAGAGATGCCAGAATACAGCCACCAATCCATACAGAATACCGATATTCAGGGGGAGCAATGATCTTAATTTTCATTGTGCTAGGTGCCAGGGCTGTGATTTCTTTCTTCATTCTGTCGACCATACCATGGTACATGGTAGTACCACCAGACAGTATTGTGTTGGCATATACATCCTTTTGGATATCAACATCACACTTCATGGTAGAATTGAAAGTGGTCTCATGAATGCCACAGGATTGAACACCCAGGAAGGATGGCTGGAAGAAGGTCTCTGGACACCTGAACCTCTCATTGCCAATGATGATCACTTGGCCATCAGGAAGCTCATAGCTCTTCTCCAGAGAAGAGGAGAAAGCAGCAGTGGCCATCTCCTGCACCAAGTCCAGGGCAACATAGCACAGCTTCTCGATGTCACGAACCATTTCCTTTTCAGATGTGGTAGTGAAGTTGTACCCTCTTTCTGTCAGTATCTTCATGAGGTAGTCTGTCAGGTCACTGCCAGCCAAATCCAGATGAAGGATGGCAGGGAAAGGGCATAACCCTCGTAGATGGGCAGTGTTGGTGACACCATCACCAGAGTCCATAGCTATACCAGTGGTACGACCAGAGGCATACAGAGACAACACAGCCTGAATAGTAACATACATGACTGGGGTGTTGAAGGTCTCAAACATGATCCATGTCATCTTCTGTCTCTTGGTCTTAGGGTTTAAGGGAACTTCTGTATGCAGAACAGGGTGTTCTTCAGGAGCTACACGAAGCTCATGTTAGAAGGCATGATGCCAGTTTTTCTCTATGACATCCCAGTTGGTAATAACGTCATGTTCAATAGGGTATTTCAGAGTCAGGATATCTCTCTTGCTCTGGGCTTCATCACCAAAATAACTGTCCTTCTGCCTCATTCTCACCATGGCATCCTGGTGTCTTGGGTGTCCAACAATAGAGGGGATCACAGTTCGAGGAGCATCATCCCCAGCAAAGCCAACTTTGCACATGCCAGAGCCACTGTCAATGGCGAGAGCAGCACTTTCTTCTTCCATTTTTGTTTAATCTGAGGCTGCGCACCATCTTAGTCTGAGAACTTAGAGCAGGGGGGAGAGGGGGAGCAAATCCAGGGGTACTTCCAAAGTAGCTTACAAGTGCTGCTGGATACCACTCAGTGAGACCCTCAGGGCATTATCCCTAAAGCATAGGTCTGACAGTATCACAAAAACAGACTAATGAATAAAAAAATCCAGTGGTAGCCTTTTATCACTAAGATCAAATCCCAAATCCAAATCCAAATATCCATTCACACATAGCTCCCACTTATCTCTCCTTCACACGTTCTACAATCAGTTGGTCAATGAACATTTTATAATCGTATGTGCCTGGCACTTTTAAGGATACAGAAAAGTGAAACAGTTCTAGTCCTCAAGTAGTTTAAATTCTTTCAATAAAGGCAACATATATTTCTAAGATATATGCAAAAAAGAAAAACACACACACAAAGTGATCTGCTGGTTTGGACGGGAGTAGTAGGAACTGGAGCATCAGAAAGCACTTTAAGTGAAGATGGTGTTTGAGGTGTATCTGAAAGGATATGATGAATTCTGAAAGGTGGATATCAGGAGGTAATGAACATAGGCTTAGTGGATAGGTGGTGTAAAAACCATGGAGATCGGAAGTAGGGTTCATGATATGAAGAAAAGTCTTTATGCTAGTTTGAGTGTAGAGTAGAAAGCATGAAGTTTTGTAAAATGTATCAAGGTTAGAAATGATTGGCACCATGTTGTGAAGAACTAAATGCCAAACTGGTGCATTTGATCCTTTAGGTAATAGGTAGTTACTGGGGATTTTTTGTTGATTTTCATATGCAACATTCCATCTTCTGTCACCATGTACCAAATGTCCTTTACCTCCTTGCTTGTACTTTTTCCTCAGATATGTTTCTTACAATCTCACCACCTTTTAACGTTAGCTTAAATACTTACTATTACATGAGACTTTTACAGCTTCTCAAACTTAGACAGTCTGCCCCCTTTGCCCAATTTTGTATTCTGAATAAGTTTTTATTAGTCATTTGTAATGATGAGTTTCATTTAATTTTCTTTTTCTTACGTCTCTTAGAGAACCACCATTTATAATATATAGTATTTTTTTAAAGACCAAATATAAAAGAGAAAAGAATCAGTGTATCTCATCAATACATTGAAAAAGTCCAAAAATGTAATGTGCAACACTGTGGACCTCCAGTGTTCACAAAGGAGTTGGTTGGGGCTGTCTTCTTATACCCTTCACCTCATCATCTGTCTTCCCAATTTGCCTTAAAATCTCCTCCTTAGGTCCATACCCTATTTACTAGAGTATTCAGTTTCATTCTTCACTCTCCCAGGCAGGACAAGAGTTGTCATGTGTTCTTAATGGTCTCATCACCAAATGGAGACAGACAAGAGATCCAGCACAAGATTCCCATTTCCCTTCACAGAACATCTCTCTTCAATCATAGGAGCATCCATCGGCAGCATCCCTCTCCCACTACAAAAACAAGACCTTCCCTTTCCTTAACCCCTTTTCAATTCCTTTCCCCACTTCCTCACCTATTCCTAGGCAGGCTTCTTTCTTTCTGAGAAATCATGGGAATCATTTTCAACTCACTGCTATCCCTCGACTTGAGCAGGGCACATTAGATATACTCCTCTATTATCCTTCTTCCGTACTCCTTTCCACATACCCTCCCATTCTGTAATTTAGTCCCTTAAGAACATTGATTAGTAGTAGGAGGGGACTGTCAGATTCTATCCACCACTTTGCAGGTCTGTCTATCCATCATCATTTGAAATTGACTTTGACTTTCATCCCTATCTCTTTCTGTAAAACTATGAAATAGTCTCTTACCTCAGCAGACTGTCACTGTGTTGCAATTGCCATGGTTAGTTTCTACAACATAATACATTCAGATGTTCACCCCTTCTATATTTCTGATGTTTTCATTATGCTGCTCCTGTGGTTTTCCCTTAGAATACATTTAATGCGTTTCTATTATTAAACGTCAATATTTTTTTTTCCTTTTTAGGGAAGCTCAAATTTTCAGGGTAGATTACTCTGGGTTCCATCCTGAGCTCCACTGGTCTTTGGCAGTATTTTGTCATCTCCTTTAGTCTATCGATTTCCCATCCTTATTCCTCTTTCTGGCAGATACAAAGTACACTCTTGTTACTCACTTTGTATTTGGAAATATTTCTATTAGGTGCTTATAAAACTTGTTTCTCAATTAAATTGTTAAATTTAACCATTTTTGGTGTTAGAGTTTGCGACTTCTCTGCCCCCTGCCCAGTCCTTTTCCTTTTTTTCTTTTTCCTAGAGGTGATCTATGGATTCTTTTAATTGGCACTTTGCTTCCTGTGTTGAGAAGTTCCAGGCTGCTTTCTTATATTATTTCTTCCTTTGTGTTGTTCAATTGTTTTGGCTTCTTATTTTCTTCTGGGACACCTATAATTCTTAGGTTGATTGTACTCCTATCTTAAAAAATCGGTGTTTTGATGGAATGCACATATTGCTTTATTTTGATGTCATGGTTTTTGATCGAATGGTGCGGATTCTTTTATTTCTATTTGTTTGCATTCATGATCTTCTCTTTTCTAACTTTGATACAAAAGCTTCCATCACAGATTGAATTTTTTTCCTCTTCTGCCAATTATTTTTGCTCCACAGTTTGCAAATTTTGCTCTTATTATTCTTATTTCTTCTTTAAACAGTAGCAGTGTTTTCCAGTTCCATCTCATCAAACGCTGAATCATTTCCTTTTGTTTTGTAGTATTTATATTATTCCTGCATTCATTTATTAGATAACACTTCCTTTATCTATTGTCTTCCCTGCTGGTTTATTTGCTTCAGCCCAAGATCTTTGAGTTTTCTTCACTGGGGTCCTTTATACTTCTTTATTTTCTCCTATTGCTTTTTATAATTTTTTTCTTGATTTTCAGGGGATTGAATCTCAGAGTGTCTTGGTCTTCTGCTACCCTGGGTAATTGGTAGCTCAATACCTTGAGTCTCTGTCCCAAGTGACCTTCATGACTAAAGAACTGGCCTCACCTAGATGCTGCACTCTTTCCCTCAGGGTTAGTAGTGTGCTATATAATTACTACTTCCCTCCCATCCCACAGGTGATGTCTTCTTCCATTCATTCAGGTCTCTATTTCATCAGAACAAAGTGCTGCCACATTTGGTAATTTTGCTGCCTGGGAATACGTTTGTCATTTAGAGTTTGGGTATCTTGGCAATGGGAAGGGATAGGTTGGGGGATGGTTTTGAGCTCTATTGCAAGCTAAGATCCATGTCCTTCCCGTTTCCTTTTGCTCCTTTGTTCTCCATCATAGCACAAAATGCTGCTGCCTGACTGCCAATTGACACCTCAACAAATTTCTGCCATTTGGGGCTTGGACCTCAATGTCTCTGGAAAGAGGGAGAAAGAGTCAGGGTATGGGGTTGCATTTTGTTGCAAGTCAGTGGTTTGGGTGACTAGTACAGCCCTTCTGCCAATAACCTGGTGAGTGGTTGAAGGATGGGGTGCTTACGGAAAATAAGTTAGGCATTAGATAATGGAGTTTTTAACCTTCTTGTGAACTCCTGGTGTCAGACAATTAAAATAAAGTTGAAGTTCCTTTATTTTCAGTGCATAATTTCTGTTTTGGAGAGGTCTGATGGGCTATGAAGATGAGAAAAAATGCCTAGTTCCCTATCTTGTAGATCACCTGACAACAAAGTCACCATAACTCTATTTTTCACCTCTTATTGTATTATATTTTTTAAATTTTATTTGTTTGTTTTTGGTTTTCAACAATCACTACTATTTTGAGTTCTAAATTTTCTCCCCTTCCGTGCTTCCTCTCCACAAGATGGCAACAATCTTATATGGGGTGCACATGTACAATCCTAATAAACATCTTTCAACATGAGTCACATTATGAAGAAGATTTAGAACCAAAGAGAAAAGTCATGAGAAAGAAGACACAAACAAAACGGGAAAATAATATATTTCAATCAGTATTCAGTCACCACAGTTCTTTCTCTAGATATGGACAACATTTTCCATTATGGGACTTTTATCTTAGTTCCTTGTATTGTTGAGCAGAGTTATGTCTGTCAAAGTTGGTCATTACACAGTGTTGCTTTTACTTTCATGTGAGCTTTTCCAGTTTTTTTTTTTCTGAAGTCCAGCTGCTCATCATTTCAAATGGAACAATTGTATTCCATTACATTCATATACAACAATTTGTTCAGTCATTCCCCAATTAATGAGCATCCCCTCAATTTCCAATTTTTGTCCACCACAAAAAGAACTACTATAAATATTGTTGTATGTGCGGTCCTTTCCACACTTTTAAGATCTCTTTTGGATAGATACCTATCCAGAAGTTCAAAACTTCTCTCCAGAGTGGTTGGAACTCTACTATCAGTGCATTAATGTTTCAATGTTCCCACATTTTCACCATTTATCATTTTCCTGTTTTGTCATGTTAGCCAATCTGATGGGTGTGATGTGGTACTTCAGGTTGTTTTGATGTTTGTCTAATCAACAAGGATTTAGAGTATTTTTCATTTGACTATAGGTAGCTTTCATTTCTTCACATATCGTTTGACTCTTAATTGGGGAATCATTTTTATTCTTAAAAATTTCACTTACTTCTCTATATATTTTAGAAATGAGGGCTTTAGCAGAGACTCTGGCTGTAAAAATTGCTTCCTTGTTACCCGCTTCCCTTTTAATGTTGGTTACAATCAAAATTATCCATTTTGCATTTTACATTTTGTAGTATCTTCTGTTTGGTAATAAATTATTCCATTTTTCATACATCTGACAGGTAAACAATTTTTGTTCTACTAATTTGCTTATAGATTTACCTTTTATTTCTAAATCATATACCCAGTTTGACCTCATCTTGGTAGACCGTGTAAAATGCTGGTCTATGCCAAGTTTTCACATATTTTTTTCCCCCAGTTTGCTCAATAATTTTTGTTAAGCAACGATTTCTTTCCTCAGGTGCTCAGGTGTCCAGGTTTATCAAACCGTTGATTATTGTTGTCATTGACTTTGGTGACTTGGGTATCCAATCCATTCTTCTGATCCACCACTCTATTTCTCAGTCAGTACCCATTAGTTTTGATGATTGCTATTTTATATTACCATTTAAAATCTAGTACGGCTAGGCTACTTTCTCTCGTATTTCTTTTCATTATTTCCCTTAATATTCTGAACTTTGAGTTCTTCCAGGTGAATTTTGCCTTTTTTTTCTAGTTTTATGAACTAATTTTGTTAGTTTCAATGGTATGGTCCTAAATTAGTGAAATAGATTAGGCAGAATTGTAATTTTTATTAAGTAGCCCTATTTTGCACATTCTTAAATTTGTACACATCTGCCCCTTCTGGTCATAGAATGTAACCTCTTTGCGGGCATCAAGTAATTAAGTTTACCTCTGAATTTTATTTGTTTATTCTCAGTGTTTTCAGTATTTTCTTACTTCTTTGCACATAGTAGACATTTAATGAGTGATTTTGAAAAATGGCTACTACCTGCCTATTCCTTATAGCACCTTATGTTACTGTGTTCATCCTTCATTGCTGAAGAAGACCATGCCATCAGAGAAATGATGACATGAGTTGCACTTGACTTTGTTTTGAGGGAGGGAGGGCTGTGCAGGTCACCAGTCTCACTTCTCCTCCAGAACGATCTGAATCCAGTGACCAGATGTTCATCAGTATGACTGGAAACGACCCAGGATGAGGCAACTGGGGTTAAGTGACTTGCCCAAGGTCATACAGCTAGTGAGTGTCAAGTGTCTGAGGTGAGATTTGAACTCAGGTCCTCCTGACTCCCGCACTGGTGCTCTATCCACTGCACCACCTAGCTGCCCTGCCCTGATGCTATATATCAATATAGATATAGACAGATAGATGGATGGATGGAAAGTCTCATCCTGTGCCTTTTTTTCAATACATACATACATACATACATACATACATACAGATATATATACACACACACTTCATTTATTTTTTGGTTTTCAACATTCATTTCCAGAATAATTTGAATTCCAAATTTTTGCCCCATCTTTCCCCACCCTCCACTCCAGGAGAGTGTGCACCCCATCCACCCCTTCCTCCAGTCTGTCTTACATTCTATTACTCCCTCTCCTCTTCCATCACCCTTCCCTCTATTTTCCTGTAAGGAAAAAGAGATGTCTACGCCCCCTGGCCTGCACATCTTATTTCCCACTGTATGCAAAAACAATTAGCATTCACCTGTAAAATGTTGAGTTCCATATTCTCTCCCTTCCTTCCTGTGCACCCACATTGAGAAAGCAAGCAATTTATTATAGGTCATACATGTAAAACCATGCAAAACACTTTCATAATAGTTATGTTGTGAAAGACTAACTACATTTCCCTCTGTC
Source organism: Notamacropus eugenii (assembly GCF_028372415.1). Taxonomy (NCBI): domain Eukaryota; kingdom Metazoa; phylum Chordata; class Mammalia; order Diprotodontia; family Macropodidae; genus Notamacropus; species Notamacropus eugenii. The sequence goes on from NW_027325092.1 coordinate 893,278, forward strand.
CTGTCCTGTCTTCCATTTATTCCATTTTCTCCCTTGACCTGTCACTCCACAATAGCGATTGCTTCTGATTATATATTTCCCCAATTTTCTGTCCCTTTTATCATCGTCCCTGTCCCATCCTCTTCTTCTCTGTCTTCCTCAGGGGTAAAATAGATTTCTGAATCCAGTTAAGTGTGTGTTCTTCCCTCCTGAAGCCCCATCTCATTAGAGCAATGTTCACTCATTCACTTTCATCTCCCTTTTCTTACACTCCATTGTAAAAGCTCTTTCTTGCCTATTTTATGTGATATGATTTGCTGCATTTTATCTTTCCCTTTCTTTTACTCCTAGAACATTCCACTCCACAGGAAATTGTATTTTTTAGGTATCCTTCTTTCATATTCAGCTCACCTTGTGCCCTTTGTCTATGTATACATATACATAGGCACTAATACCTATGTATATATACATACCTACACGTATATAATATACATATATACATGGAACCATATACACATATATAAACATACGTATACACATGCACAATACACACGCATATATACATGCGCACACACATATAAGTAATACACACATAAACATGTATAACACACACCTCACACATGTACATGTGTGTATATATGTACATGTGCACAAGCATGTACACATACACTCACACACACACAGATATATATATATATATATATATATATATATATATATATATATATATATACACACACACATATGTATATATTCCCTCTAACTACTCTAATACTGGAAAAGGTCTCATGAGTTACAACAAATATCATCTTTAAATGTTGGAATGTAAACAGTTCACCTTTAATAAGTCCCTTATAGCCTCTCTTTCCTGTTTACCATTCCATGCCATCTTGGGGAGGGAGAGTAAGGTTAAGACTTATGGATGTGATTGTAGCAAACTGAAAACAAATAAACTAATAAAAATAGATCATTTCTTAAAAGACAATGTCTAGGCTCTTTTTCTTTTGCATTTCTTAAAACTTATTTTAATATCCATGTCTTTCATGTGTTGGGTAAGGCCAAAACAGTCTGACCAGGTTTAAGTTACAAATTAATACATTTATTTAAAAAAATGTTTTTTTTTTTTAAAGTAAATGAACATTGTGGCAATAAGAGGCCATCCTTGGAGAAAGTGAAACCCACATTAACAAAGCATGTCAAAACTAGAGTCCTACTGGTTTCTTCACTAATGACCTGATCCACACCAGAAAAGGACAGAGTTGTCTCCTTGTCTCTGGAGTGTGGATAAGCTCATCCCAGGGCAAAGGTTTTGTCTCAATACCAGCTGACCTGAGCCAGCACCATCTGTCCCAGATACACAATAAGGTTGAGGGTGGGGAATCTATCCTTTTGCTTCTCCCTTCCCAGTGGAGGTAGAAAAGTTAAAAGATCAAGCTCAACTGATAGTCACAGTGGAGTTACTGTAGTTTCACTTCAAAGAAAACCTAACAATTCCAGGGGCCTGGACATGCAGACTAACTGGTCCTGAAAGGAGTTAATTTTCTATGATACTGAAGTGGGCAGGAAGTTAGAGGGAAGACTTAAAGATGAAGCATTTTTCCCCCAAGTAAAAACAAAGCTGAAAATGTTTTGAAGTAGAATTCAGGATCAAATCAAGTGAATTAGAATAGGAACTGGGATTCAATTATTGGAATAATTTTTTCTTCTTAAAGATAGCAGTGTCTTTCATGTCAGTGCACAAGTAGCTACTATTGGTTTTTAACAGGGTGCTTACTCTCAGTCTTTCAGACCCCTGGCGGCTCTTCTTCCTTCACAGCCTTTTGTGTTTATCAGGTACCTGCTGAAAAACCAAAGCTAGAAAAAAAGGAAAGCTGTAGGGACAGGCACTAATGAAGCCTCTAAGAATGACTCCTATTAAAAGTCCCACTGGCTTCACAAAACAGTCTATCTCCAGAACTGACTGTGATGGCCCTGTGGTTGTGAGGGAAACAAAGTGGACCCTACAGTTTAGAGAATCTGTTAGCAGTGGCATTTCCCCATTTCTCCCCTTGCCCAACCCCTACATAAAAGCATCATGGATGGGATGAGCTATCTGAGTGTACTTACATTCTCTTCCCACCCTTCTGACCTCCGGACCCTCCCCATCCTGAATGCTGCATCGTTAAATATTTCTGGTTGAGCCCTCCTGGCACATGGTAGTAACATTCCAAGCTGGTTGGCGCATGTTTGGGTTCTGGCCTCCTTCCCCCTCTTTGAGTTCAGCACTCTGGTGTCTGAAGGGCAGAGAAGGGTCATGCAGCTCCCATTTCAGTTTCCTCTCCAGTTGAACACACACCTCATTGACAATACGACTAAAAAGCCAGATCCAAAAGAATGTTAAGATTTGGCATATTTAATTCCCCTTGAGATCTCTCAAAATTCCATCTGATTAGTCTAAAGAAGTTAACTACATCCGCAGTGTGCTGGAACGCCATGCACACCAATTTGCAGGGGACATTAATGGAAAAGGAACCAGGGAGTTTTGTGCCAAATGGTCTAGCAGAGGAAAGTTTATATAGTATTTAAATTTTCAAGTAGTTAACCAGAAACGTAAAATTGTTAGTGAGCACAAAGATGATGTGAAGGAAGATACTCATCCCTGTTGTTGCATTTGACTTCCCAGACTATTTTCTATCTTTTTTTTTTCTTTTAACAGATTCAACAGATACTATATTCAGAGAAGTCAAGAGGATTGTGTGGGCAAACAAACCTTTATTTAAAAACAAAATGGTACTTCAAATAAATTAAAAGGGACAACCTTCAAGTGGTTAAATTGTGAAGAAATAGCTGAAAACCTAGAGAAACTTCTGGTTGCAGTCTTCTAACCTTATTCCTTGTCTAATAGCAAAAAGTCACAGATCTCCATTCTCCCATCCAACTGTTTGCCTACTGAGATGAGGGAAACAATTGTTAACAGGAGGCCAGATGGAAGAGGAGAAAGCTGCATTTGACTGGAATGGACATTTCCACGTACCTGCTAATACAGGTTTCACTTTGTGACCATTTTTTTTTTCAAAAATAAAAAAGCAACTAGGGAAGCTGTAGGTCTTTAAAAGCTGAAATTATTTGGGGTAGGAGGGAGGGAGAGGACACTAACCCTAGTGCCATCAATGAGTAATAGCAACTTTTTTTTCCTTTGATCTCAAACATCATCCCCAACCGAGCCTTTCTGCTGTGAACTCTTCAGGAGATGTTACCTAAATTTTATTAAAAGAAAAGAACAAGTTTAAATATAGACACTGGACTAGCCCACTCTGTATTTGAAAAGTTCTCTTTCTTCATCAGAAGTGCTGCAGCAGGGACTCCCTGAGTCTGCGTGTACTCAGTCACATTACATGGATCCAGTTAGTTTTTCTTTTTCCCCCCTCACTCAGAGCAGCCAGTGCCGTGGGAACCTCAGGGTTTATTCCAGCAGGGCTTGGCCGGCACTGCCCAAGGTTACTTCTCAATGAGAACTGATACTGCCATGCTGTAAGGATGGGGAAAAAGCAAGAAAAAAAGCACCTGATATAAGTTTCATGAAATCCATTCAGATTCCTTATTCTCCGAATTCACTGCTGAATGGCATTTGTCCATTTGTGTTGCATAGTCTTTGGCCTCGGAGTCTATCTCAGTTTGAAGAACTGTTATTAGATTGCCCCACAAGGGGATGCAATTGCAGCTGCAGCAGAGATGCTCGTGGAAACTGATTTTGGGATGTGAGGAAGTAAATAGGTGTTACATGCCAGCTGCTGGACTTCAATGTGATCCTCTTTTAAGTAAGCCAGGCAGGGCCAGATAAATGCCTTTAATTCAGGTGTCACAGCTGGCTTTGGAGGGAACTGAAGGTCAGGAGCTTTAAAGATAGTATTCTCTTGCAGAGTGTCTTTCTGTGATTGCTTATGACCAAAAGGATTCCTTCCATAAAGACAATGGTAGAAGATCACCCCAAATGATCAGACATCAACATTTTTGGAGATCTTTGATGGTTCCTTCCCAACCACAAAGCACTCTGATGGCAAATACCAGTAAGTACCATCTCTATATTATCAACTGAATTGTATCATCATCCATAATATTAGAGAGACGGAAATAAGTGGTCTTTATTTCTCCACATACTGTACCGTTTACTAGAAGAATATTTCCTGGTTTGAAATCATAGTGAATGAAGGGAGGTTTGATTTCAATGAAGTATTTTAAAGCATTCAAAATCTGCATAATAGTGGATCCAGCCTCCTTTTCTGACATTAACTTGTGCTAGTCTCATTTTACATCATGGATTTCGATAGATCAATAATTTTACAACTATCTCTCCTGGATCTATTTTCCAGGTCAGCTGTTTTTCCAATGAGATATTTCACATCATCTTCTATATTTTCATTCTTTTGGTTTTATTTTATAATTTCTTTATTTCTCATTAAGTCGTTAGCATCCATTTGTTTCATTCTAATTTTTAGGAATTATTTTATTCGGTGGGCATTTGGGTCTCTTACTGCCTTTTTTAATTAATAAATTTATTTATTTTAAGTTTTCAACATTCATTTCCACAAAATTGTGTGTTCCAAATTTTCTCCCCATCTCTCCCCTCTCCCACCCCAAAACGCCTAGCATTCTGATTGCCCCTTCTACCAACGAGCCCTCCCTTCTAACACTCTTCTTTATTCTCATCTTTATTCTTTATTCTCATCTTCTTTCTTGTCCTGTAGAGCAAGATAAATTTCTACACCCCATCACTTGTATTTCTCATTTCCCAGTTGTGCGCAAAAACAATTCACAACATTTGTTCCTAAAACTTTAAATTCCAACTGCTCTTCCTTCCTCCTTCCCCACCCATCCCCACAGAGAAGGCAGGCAATTCACTATAGGCTATATATGTGTAGTTTTGCACATGACTTCCATAATAGTCATGTTGTGTAAGACTAACTATATTTCCCTCCATCCTATCCTGCCCCTCATTTCTTCTATTCAGTGTTTTGACCTTGTCCCTCCCCAAGAGTGTTTACTTCTAATTGCTCCCTTCTCCCATTTGCCCTGTCTTCCATCATCCATGCCCCCTACTTATCCCCCTCTGCCCTGCTTTCCAGAACTGTAAGAAAATTTTTCATACCAAGTCGAGTGGGCATGTTATTCCTTCCCTGAGCCAAATGTGATAAGAGTAAGCTTCACTTTTTCCCTCTTACCTTCCCCCTTTTCCTCTCTATTGGAAAAGCTTTTTCTTGCCTCTTCTATGAGAGATAATTTTTCCCAATTTCATTTTTTCCTTTCTCCTCCCAAAATATTCTTCTCTCACTCCTTAATTTTATTTTTTACATATGACCCCTTACTATTCAACTCACCCTGTGCTGTCTCTACACACATACACACACACACACACACACACAGAAGATCCACTCTAAATATTTTTGTATGAATAGGGTTTTTTACCTTCTCTTTGATCTCTTTGGGATTTAGATTTAGTAGTGGTATTGCTTGGAGAATGTCTATATTCAGTTTTTTAGATTTTTGGACTGAGTTCCAAATTTTCCTGTAGAATTGTTGGGCTAGTTCACACCTCCTCCAGCAGTGCATTAGACCGCAGTTTTTCAACAACTTTAAAGTATTTTACTTTTCTGTCTTATTAGTCAGTCTGAGAGTTTTGAATTGTAGTATAAGAGTTATTTTAATTTCCATTTCTCTAATCGGTAGTCATTGAGAGCATCTATATGAGATGATTGACAGTTTTGATTTCGTGGCCTGTTTATATTATTTAACCATTTGTCAATAGGAAAATAGGGCACATTCTTACCAATTGGGGTAACTATCTTATATATTTGAGAAATGAGACCTTTATCAGAGAAACATGCTATAATTTCCCCCCTCTCCTTTTCCTTTCAATTTTAACTGCATTAGCTTGTTGCGCAAAATATTTTTATTTTAATAAACTCAATGTTATTAATTCTGCTTGTAATCTTTATCTCTTTTTTAAAATCACAAATGCTTCTTTTATGTGAAGATCTGAAAGGATAGATTTTTCCTGGGCTGGACTAACGTATTTATTACATCACTCTTTATATCAAAATCCTTTATCTTTTTTAACCTTATCTTCACACATAGTCTGAGATGTTGATATTTACGTGGTTTCTGACAAACTGTTTTCTACTTTTCTCAATATTTTTTTTTGCAAAAAGTTAAGTTCTTTCAACAATAGCTTTAGCTTTGGGATTATCAAACAGTAGATGACTATTCTCAATTACTACTGTTTATTAGATACTAGAGATATTCTCTATCACTTTACTAATACTAGACAATCAACAAAACAGTAAGTCCCTTGATCAAATGTTTGCCAGTTGAATTAACAATTAGGTCTCACAAGCCAATTTCAGCTTCCTCAAGTAGACCTATTGGATCCCAGGTTCTGGGTGAAGCCTCATTTAAAGGTTTTAGACTTTAGCTAAGTATTTTCCTGATAACCATAGAGGTGTCGATTTATCAATTGGGAAAATATGAGAAGAAAGTAAGGAAAGTTGTGGCTTGGACAAATATAGTTAACAGTGTCACTAGGTACTCTGGGAACATAGGGATCTTACTAGAATGAACAAATAGAGTGCAATGACACCTCTTATGAGAGAACTTTGAGTATGCCTCTTGAAACAGAGAGTTGATAAGTAACTGATGGCCAGCATATGGGAAGTGATAGCAAAACTATACAGGGAAGTTAAGAAGCAAGGTACTAGTTGCTCTTTAGACTTACTTAGGTGGGGCAGAGTCAACATGGAGGAGGAAAGGTAAGGACTCACCTGAGCTCTCCCACAAACTCCTATAAAATTCTTTAAATGATGACTCTAATCACAATCTCAATTGATCCAATACACGAAAAGATGGAGTGAAACAATTTTCACACTAATTACAATTTACAATGTGGGTAGGAAAAACTGTTGCACCTGGGTAAGAAAAAAGCACAGTACAATATGCACTGGGCTTCAGTAAACCAGAAACGATTATAGAGCAACTGAATCAATGGGAGCAGGAACTGTTTCTATATCTCTCAGCCCACAGAAAGTGAGGGGATAGGGCAATGTACAAGACACAGATTAACAGGTGTCCTTTGCTAGCACTATGGGTAGGACTCTTTTTAATTGTTTCACAGTTCTGGGTTTAAAAAAGACAAACAATGAGGAAAATTCTTTTTTTTTTTAAATTTATTTATTTAACATTCATTTTAACAAAATTTTTGGTTCCAAATTTTCTCCCCTTTTATTCCCTCCCCCCCAAACACCAAGCATTCTAATTGCCCCTATCACCAATCTGCCTTCTCTTCTATCATCCCTCTCTGCCCTTGTCTCCATCTTCTCTTTTGTCCTGTAGGGCCAGATAGCTTTCTGTACCCCTTTACCTGTATTTCTTATTTCCTAGTGGCAAGAACATTACTCGACAGTTGTTCCTAACACTTTGAGTTCCAACTTCTTTACCTCCCTCCCTCCCCACACCTTCCCTTTGGAAGACAAGCAATATCATATAGGCCAAATCTGTGTAGTTTTGCAAATGACTTCCATAATAGTTGTGTTGTATAAGACTAACTACATTTCCCTCCATCTTATCCTGTCCCCCATTACTTCTATTCTCTTTTGATCCTGTCCCTCCCCATGAATGTCGACCTCAAATTGCTCCCTCCTCCCCATGCTCTCCCTTCCATCATCTCCCCCCATCCTGCTTATCCCTTTCTCCCCCACTTTCCTGTATTGTAAGATAGGTTTTCATACCAAAATGAGTGTGCATTTTATTCCTTCCTTTAGTGGAATGTGATGAGAGTAAACTTCATGTTTTTCTCTCACCTCCCCTCTTTATCCCTCCACTAATAAGTCTTTTGCTTGCATCTTTTATGAGAGATAATTTGCCCCATTCTATTTCTCCCTTTCTCCTCCCAATATATTTCTCTCTCACTGCTTGATTTCATTTTTTTAAGATATTATCCCATCCTCTTCAATTCACTCTGTGCACTCTGTCTCTATGTGTGTGTGCATGTGTGCATGTGTGTGTGTGTAATCCCACTCACTACCCAGATACTGAAAAGTTTCAACAGTTGCAAATATTGTCTTTCCATGTAGGAATGTAAACAGTTCAGCTTTAGTAAGTCCCTTATGACTTCTCTTTGCTGTTCACCTTTTCATGCTTCTCTTCATTCCTGTGTTTGAAAGTCAAATTTTCTTTTCAGCTCTGGTCTTTTCATCAACAATGCTTGAAAGTCCTCAATTTCATTGAAAGACCAATTTTTCCCCTGAAGTATTATACTCAGTTTTGCTGGGTAGGTGATTCTTGGTTTTAGTCCTAGTTCCTTTGACTTCTGGAATATCCTATTCCATGCCCTTCGATCCCTTAATGTAGAAGCTGCTAGATCTTGTGTTATCCTGATTGTATTTCCACAGTACTTGAATTGTTTCTCTCTAGCTGCTTGCAATATTTTCTCCTTGACCTGGGAACTCTGGAATTTGGCCACAACGTTCCTAGGAGTTTCTCTTTTTGGATCTCTTTCAGGAAGTGTTCTGTGGATTTCTTGAATATTTATTTTTCCCTCTGGTTCTAGAACCTCAGGGCAGTTTTCCTTGATAATTTCATGAAACATGATGTCTAGGCTCTTTTTTTGATCATGGCTTTCAGGAAGTTCCATAATTTTTAAATTGTCTCCCCTGGATCTATTTTCCAGGTCAGTTGTTTTTCCAATGAGATATTTCACATTATCTTCCATTTTTTCATTCTTTTGGTTTTGTTTTGTGATTTCTTGGTTACACATAAAGTCATTAGCCTCCACCTGTTCCATTCTAATTTTGGAAGAACTATTTTCTTCAGTGAGCTTTTGAATCTCTTTTTCCATTTGGCTAATTCTGCTTTTGAAAGCATTCTTCTCCTCATTGGCTTTTTGAACCTCTTTTGCCAGTGGAGTTAGCCTATTTTTCAAGGTGTTATTTTCTTCAGCATTTTCTTTGGGTCTCCTTTAGTAGGGTGCTCACCTGCTGTTCATGCTTTGACTGCATGTGTCTCATTTCTCTTCCCAGCTTTTCCTCCACCTCTCTAACTTGATTTTCAAAATTCTTTTTGAGCTCTTCCATGGCCTGAGCGCACTGGGTGGGCTGGAATACAGAAGTCTTGACTTCTATGTCTTTGCCTGATGGTAAGCATTGTTCTTCCTCGTCAGAAAGGAAGGGAGGAAATGCCTGTTCACCAAGAAAATAACCTTCTATTATCTTATTTCTTTTCCCTTTTCTGGGCATTTTCCCAGCCAGTGACTTGACTTCTGAATATTCTCCTCACACCCACCTCACCTCCTGATCCTCCCAGTCAGTGCTTGGGGTCTGAGATTCAAATCCTGCTCCCCAGCCTCAGGGCTTTGGGCGGGGGCAGGGCTGCTATTCAGTGTGAGATTAAGTTCAGGTGCTCAGGTAGGGGCAGGGCCGCCTCACGGGCTCAGTTCCCTCAGGGGGTTTATGCGGAAACCTTCAACAATTGATCCAGGCTCCTGCCTGCTTGGGGAGCCCTGGTCTGCCACTGCCTCAGCTGCTGCCTCCCGAGGGGGTCTGAGTTCCTGGGGCACCCCACTCCCCTCTCGACCCACCAAAGAGACCCTCTCACCGACCCCCGTCACCTGTGGGTGGAGGACCCTCGCGGCCACTGGCGATCCCATCCCTGAAGCCCGCTCGGATCTGCTCTCGGTACAGCGGGTGCTGCAGGGCTGGGCTGGGCTCCCAGTCCACAGTGCCCAGTCTGCGGCGTGAAGGACCTTTTGACAGAGGTTTGCAGGTCCCTCTGGAACGGAAATCTCCTTCGCTTCACTGTTCTATGGCCTCTGTTGCTCTAGAATTCGCAGTGAGTTCCTTTTTACAGATGTTCTATGGGTTGTGGGTTTGGAGCTATGTGTATGTGCGTCTTTCTACTCCGCCATCTTGGCTCCACCTTGGAAAATTCTGATCATAGAAAGTTACTCTGGTAAAAAAAATAAGATCAAAACATACACTCAGAAGAAGTTAACAAAGTCAACATTTCTGCATCCAAACTTCCAAGGAAAATATGAATTGATCCCAGCCCACAGAAGGGCTCAATTAAAATTTCAAAAATCAAGTAAGACAAAAAATTTGTGACACATGAAAGAGACGTAAGATAATCATGAATAAGCCATCATAAGGTGGAAATACAATTGATCTAGTGTAATTCTATGTGACTTATGATGACAACGTGTTGTGTTTCTCCCAAGGAATAACTGGTAGAGCTTGAATGCATATCAAAGACACATTTTCTTTACTTATTTTATTGTTGCTGTGGATATGTTCGTCTGTGGTTTCTTTCATAGACTAACTTACATGAAGACTACACATGTATAATCTATTTTAAATTACTTGCCTTCTCAATGGGGGAAAGAATTTGACAGTCAATATTTGGACAAAAGAATGTTAATTTATTTTTACATGGAATTCGGAAAAATAAATTATTAAATGAATAAGACACACTAAGGACTGAGTTCTCCCCTAAGACCAGGGTGTTTATGTATCATTCAGAGGAAGCTGACTATAAACATAGACAATATACAGAGGCATACTCTAAAGAGAAGGACATTTGAAGTTCAGTATCTGCTTGGGATGTTTCATTCTTCTCTGAATGTAACTGTGTGTAGAGCCCAAAAGAGATCATTTGAACTACCCAAACCATCTCATAAAGACAGCATCAAACAGTATTGAATCTTCAGGCATTGTGTGAAATTATGTACATGTGTACATATATATACATGTATATGTATGTGTGTGTACACATATATCCATATATATGCACATATAAGTAAATGATATATATATATTATATGTATTTATATATACACATACATAGTGTGTGTATGTGTATGTTTTGCTGGGGATAAAAGTGAAGGATAAGGGAGCAATTAATCACACGAAATTTCCTTAAAAAAGCCCTTGCATTTTCTGTGAAGAAGGTCAGCGGCACCTTTTATTTTATGATAACCTCCTGGGAACTTTAAACAACAGGAGCAGCAGCAACAACAGCGACAACATACATTTATACAATGTCAATTGTTTTTACTTATTCCATTACAACTATTCACATTCTGATTTCTTTATCCAAGAGGAAAGAGGGTCAATGATTTAGGTAACTAGAGAGCCAACAAGAAGGAAAGAAAAAGTAACGGAATAAGGAAAGTAGAAATATGAGAAACAAAACTTATTAAATGCCTATTATGTGACAGGCACTATGGTAATTGCTTTAAAAATATTATCTCATTGGGCAGAGCCAAGATGACAGAGTAGAAGGATAGACTTGCGGTAGCTCTCCCCCCCAACCCTATAAAATACCTGTAAAAATGACTCTAAAGAAATTCTAAAACAGCAGAAGCCACACAACGACAGAGTGAAAGAGATTTCCAGCCCAAGGCAGACTGGAAGACCAACAGGAAAGGTCTATCATACTAGGCTCAGAGCAGAGCACAGCCCACGGAGCACAGTCCAGCCTTGGCTATGCAGCATGGCAGGGGCAGGAATGGAGCAGGTTTCAGGGTGTGGAATCTCGGGTAGTAGTTGCAGTTCCCAAATTCCTTAACCCACAGACGCCAGAGATAGCTTCAAAGGTCAATGAGAAAGCTCCTTAATCTAGGTGAGAAGGGAAGAGGGTCCTGCTGGATCCCCAGCCTCAGGCGGTGGCAACATTCATTTTTGGAGTCCTCTGCCTAAAGACCCTGGGGAAATAAGGCAGCTGATATGAATCTCAGGTATGAGTGGTGGCCCTGGGGTGAGAAGGAGCTCTGGTGTGGTGGAGCTGGAGGTGGCTGTGGAGAAGAAGATCTATTCACAGATCCTGGGCAAAAAATCTTTTGGTTGCTTCAAGACCAGAGTGCAGTCCAGGAGAGGAGTTTGATTATGCCACTTTGGAGGAAGTGAAAACTTACAGGTCCCTACAGTGTACCCTCCACTTGACAAAGGACTCAAAAGTCAAGCAACTGGCTGAGGAAATGCCCAAAAAAGAGGGAATAAAATAAAACTATAGAAGTTTACTTTCTTGGTGAACGGTTATTTTCCTTCATCCTTTCAGATGAGGAAGAACAAAGTATACCATTAGAGGAAGAAATCAAAGTCAAAGTTTCTTCATCAAAACCTCTTAAATAAATTTGAAATGGTTCCAGGTCATAGAAGAGCTCAAAAAGGATTTTGAAAATTAAGTAAGAGAGATGGTGGAAAAATTCGGAAGAGAAATGAGAACGATGTGAGAAAATCATGAAAAGTGAGTAAACAACTTGCTAAAGAAAACCCCCAAAAATGATGAAGAAAATAACACCTTTAAAATAGACTAACCCAAATGGCAAAAGAAGTCCAAAAAGTCAGTGAAGAGAAAAATGCTTTAAAAAGCAGAATTAGCCAAATGGAAATGGAGGTTCAAAAGCTCACTCAACAAAATTCTTCTTTAAAAATTAGAATGGAGCCCAATGCAACCAACATTTGAAGGGATGTAGTAAATTGTGAAAGAATTTTTACAGCTAATCTCGAGGATAAAGGTCGCATTTCTAGAATATATAGAGAACTGACTCAAATGTACAACTATACAAGTCATTCCCCAACTGATAAATGGTCAAAGGATATGAACAGGCAATTTTCAGAGGAAGAAATTAAAGATAACTATAGTCATATGAAAAAGTGCTCTAAATCACTTTTGATTAGAGAGATGTAAATCAAAATAACTCTGAGGTACCACATGACACCTATAAGATTGGCAAACATGACAGAACAGGAAAATGAGAAATGTTGGACAGGATGTGGGAGAGTGGAACACTAATTCATTGTGGGTTGAACTGTGAGCTCATCCAATCATTCTGGAGAGTGGTTTGGAACTATGCCCAAAGGGCTACAAAAATGTGCATACCCTCTGACCCAGCAATATCACTACTAGGACTGTATCCTCAAGAGATCATAAAAATGGGAAAGGGTCTCACATGTACAAAAATATTTATAGCAGCACTCTTTGTAGTTGCCAAAAACTGGAAATCAAGGGGATGCCCATCAGTTGGGGAACGGCTTAATAAATTGTGGTATATGAATGTAATGGAGTACTATTGCACCATGAGAAATGATGATCAAGAAGACTTCAGAGAGACCTGAAAAGACTTATATGATTTGATGCTGAGTGAAAGGAGCAGAACCAGGAGAACTTTGTGCACAGCAATGACCACAGTGTGTGAGAGTTTTTTCTGGTAGACTTGGAACTTCATAATAACGCAAGAACTGAAAAAAGAATTCCCAATGGTTTTCTAAGGGAAAATGCCTTCCACACTCAGAGAAAGAACTATGGAATTATTATGCTTGTGTGTGTATGTGTGTGTGTGTGTGTGTGTCTGTGTGTGTGCATGCGTATTATGTTTTGATTTGTTATATGATTTCTTCCATTTCTTTTAGTTCGTCTACATAGCATGACTACAGTGAAAACATATTCAATAGGAAACTATAGGTAGATCCTCTATAGAATTGCATGCCGTTTTGGGGAGGCAGGGGGGTAATGGGGTGTAGGTGTGTGTGGGGGTAAAAATCTAAGTTTTATGGTAGTGATTGTAGAATATTAAAAAGATAGATAAAATTAAAAAATAAAAAGATCAGAATGGAGCAGATGGAAGCTAATGACTTTATGAGAAATCAAGAAATTACAAAACAAAATGGAAAGAATGAAAAATTAAAGAAAATGTGAAATATCTCATTGAAGAAAACAACTGACCTGGAATTAGATCCAGGAGAGACAAGTTAAAAATTAAGTGTTCTGATTCACAAGTATAGAAGGGGTTACCTTTTTCATGAAAGTGGCAGTTTATGCCCATCCTTATTATAATATACTTTCCTGGAAAGATATAGTTAGTCATCCATACCAGGACTTTCAGGCCCTTGACCCCTCAGTTCTTTCCTAGGAAAATGACTCCTGCTCTAGCTACACTATCCTCCCCTTATCACCCCAGTCTCTTGAAGAACCACTTTAACTCTCTGGGGTTCTTTTCTTCTGAGTCCTTTGCCCCTTAACTTATTTCTGATATTGTTGTCCTAAGTCTTTCAGTCTCAAAGTCTGCTGCCTTCCTTCCTACACACATGCTCCTGAAGAAAGCTGTGAAAAACAAAACAAAATATGGGGAAATTGTTTTGATTGGGTCTATTATAATTTTGGTTAATGTCCTCAGATGCTCAATAACTTTGACTAGGCCCTCAGTGTTGCGTGGCAATCTTTTTAATCCTCCCTAATTTATTCCCTCCTTCACTCACAAAAGCAGTTCTTCTAAACTTTTTGTCCTTTTTTTTGATCACCTTATGGTGTCCCATTCCTCTCTCTCCCTCTCAGCTGAGAAAATTTTTTTTCTCAATTTTTACTGCAATTTTACTGAACTTTTTCTCAAATTTTGCTGAAAAATTTGAAGCCATTCCTTCATAGCTCCTTTCCTCTCATGTGATTTTCATATCACTCATATGCTTTCTGCCACTTCTTCTTCACCTTTATCTCACTTAATGAGATGACCCTTTGACATCTTCTCCAACAGATTCCCTCCAGTCATATAGTTTCTCACTTATGTCTCTCCTTATCCACCGGCTATTTCTCTATTGCTTCTAAACAAATTTATATCTTCCCAATGCTCAAAATACCTTTACTCAGTGCATCCAAAGTCTGTTATTCCCTTTTGTGCCTAAATGTGTCTTCTTTCCTTTCCTTTAAATCTCTTTTTTAAGTCACTGCAGTCTAACATCTCGCTTCACCATGCAATGAAATGTGCTCTTCTCAAAGTAGTTAGCAATTTCTTAGTAGCAAAAATGAATGGCCTTTTCTCAATTCTTTTCTTTCTTGACTTCTCTGCAGGCTTTGACACTGTTGATCACTTCCTTGATACACTCTTTTCTCTAAGTTCTCAGGAAGCTCCTTCTCTTCTGAACTATTTAATCACTATTGTATGGTCTTTTTTGCTAGATCTTCATTCCAGTCACACCCCCTCACTTTGGTTAGTCCATAAGACTCAGTGTGTGAACCATTTTCTCTGTTTCCTCTATGGTGTTTCACTTCTTTATCTCATCAGCTTATAGTGAATCAATTAGCATCTGTAAGCTAAAGATTCCCAAATCTACTTATGTAATCCTATCTTCTCTCCTTACCTGCAGTCTTCCATCTGAAATTTTAGTTAAATACCTAAATTTGATTGTTCCGTACTCTAACACCAATGCAATCTTCACAGCTGGGGTGGCTATGAATATGACAGTATCATTCTCAGTCTCAAAGTATAACAAGACTCTCTACATGGAAGACAGAGCTAAAGTATTTTTTCAAACACCAGAAAACTGAATCCCAACACCAAAAAAACAAATTCTTCATAGCAACAAAGAAATCTGTACACAGTAACAACACAGGGGCACTACCATTCCCAAACCTTCCGTCTGTTAGGTTTCCCACAAACCAGTTCTCTTAAACAAACCACAAACAGACTCCCTTAAGCAAAATCACAAACAGGCTCTTCCACTCAGGCTAGTTGTTGTCTGCTTTCTATTTTCCAACACTGTGTGCTCTGATTCACTTCCTACTCCACCCCTTCCTGTACCACCTGTTCAGCAAAATTATCCCACCTTACATTCCATGTGACACAGACTTCCATGTGACCCACCCAGGTCACATTAGTCATTAATGCATGGAAAAGATATTCCCATTTAATTTACCATTATATTTGGCCCCAATGTCTTTTTTATTCTCATAGACATTAAACTCAACATGTCCAAACCTGAAATTATTACTTTTACACAAAACCCACCTCTCTACATGAATTCTCTCTCATTTTTGGAGTTAACACCAATCTTTCAGCCACCCAAGGTGGTCACTTATGTGCCACCCTTATTCCTTGGTCTTTTACCCCGTGTTCAATCTGTGGTGAAATCCTTTAGATTTTACTTTTGAAACACCACTTACTTATATATTTTCTCTGTTCTGTCACTGGCAACGTCTGGGTGTGGGCTTTCATCATCTCAGACTTGGACTATTGCTATAGCCTGCTGATTTATTTACCTACTTCAAATATCTCAAGCTTCAGTCCAAACTCTTAAACAGCTGTGAAAATAAATTTCTAAAGTACACATCTGTCCTTTTTTCCCTTCCCTATTCCATAAAACCCACTGTTTTTCTATCACAAGGGCATTCAATGCTCTTTTTAATGTATCACTTCTCACCGTTCCAATAGTCTGAAAATTTATACTGAACTTCCCCAGGCACTCTCTGGTTCAGTGTCATTGGCCCTCTTGCTGTTTCTTGAATATGATGCTGTATCTTCCAACTCTGGCCATTATCTGGTACATAGCTTGCTTGTACATTTTTTTTTTTTACATGTCATTTCCCATTAGATTCTAAACTTCGTGAGAGCAAGGATTAAGTTTGACTTTTTTAAATCACCAACATTTAGCACATTGGCACACCATAGATATTTCAGAAGGGTCATTCATATACTAACAAAAGTGAGTAAGTTCTGTTATTCTCATGACCACTCAACAAAATTAAATTTTGAAAAATCTGCAAGGAAGTACCGTCAGGACAGGGTTATTTAAAATGTTAAGTAGTAGCTTAAAAAACAAATATGAATGTGAGTTTTATACAAACTAACAGCATAAGGAGAAAACTTTTTGTGGATTAAATAGGATAATACAAATCAAGGCATTCCTTTGATCCTGAATTTTTGCAAAACAGAGTGAAAAAAGGATTTAGAATAAGACAGGCACTCTACACATACAATTTAATTGAAATAATATGGATCAAAATAAATAACACACAACGTGTTTTGTGGAGTTTGAAAAATCTTCCTATTTGATTCAATGCCATTATAAGTACCTTCCTCAACTTTCTGAAGAGAAAATTAGAATGATACAGATACAATCAATACCATCTCAAATGAATTACTGACTTTAAATGATTTTAGGACACTATGCTGAAAATGAATATCCAGATTATACTATTTCACATAGCAAAAAATTATTTGACAATTGTGAAGACTGTAGGTTTAGATTATTTTGGGTGAGGAGGGCCTAGAGTAATGAAGAGAGAGTCATGATTAAAGTGAACGCCCCATCAGAGAGGAAAACCCAATAAACTTGTTCCTGTGATGAGCTCTGTGTGTTGTGAAATTTGGAAATTACTATACGGTGGCACTCTCTCTCTCTCTCCATATATATATATATATATGTACACACATATGCATATATATATAATATTCTTGATAACTATATATATACATATATATTATTAATAAAATATTTAATCCAATTTCAAGTCTAAAATGCATAGAAATCTTACTTGATGAATCCAGTGAAGTGCAAGGAGTATGGAATGTACTTTCCTAAAAATAAAAGAGAAGTAACATAGTGTACAGTAAGAACCATTTTACTACTCTTCTTCTCTGGAAACAGTTGACAATTCACTTCACTACCCCATATCCTCATCTATGAAGTGATGGAATCAGAGTACATGGTCACTGTGGTAATGTCCAATTATATACATACACATACATACATACATACATACATACATACATACATACATACATATACATTCATACATATATATATACATTCATACATATATATATGTATATATATATATATATACACATATTCCTGTGAACTTTTAACATAGCACACATCTGATTCTCAATGTTTCGCCCGGTGGAAGAAAAACGATATTATGTTAATATTTGTGGACATCATGCAACTCCATCCCTGTAGTGTTCAGAATATCTACTGCTTCCTTTTTTTTTAGGCTCTTCCATTATTTGCTGCATCATATCTACTGAATTCCTGAAGACAAATGCTATCTAGTGAGCTGATCTTTGGTGTGTCCTTCTTCTTTCAATGTGCCATTGCTTTTGTAGCGAATTCACTGCTTTTCATGCTCTATATTTTTATCTTCTTCAAAAAGCCTCTACAGAAGAAGCCAATGGATTTGATTCTTGCTCATTTGACTTTGGCCAATTTGGTAACTCTTTTTACCAGAGGCTTCCCAGAAATGATGTTTTGTTTTGGGATGAGACATTTTTTAGATGATTTTATGTGCAAGGCCCTCATGTACGTTTACAGACTTGCACGAGGACTTTCTGTCTGCACAACAAGCATCCTGAGTATGTTTCAGGCCCTCCTCATCACTCCTCACAACTCTGTGTGGGCAAGTGTAAAAGTGAGAGCCCCCAAATACATTTTACATTATTTCCTATTTTTCTGGGCTGCCAATGCACTGATCTACATCAGGGTCATTGAACTCACTGAAGCACCAAAAAATACCACCACTTTCAACTATCGTTATGCTTCACATATTTTCATAGTAAGACCAACAGAAGGTGATGATCAACTTACTGCTGCATTTATGTTTGGTATGACACTTCATGACCTTATTTTTCACTTCCTTATGGGCTTGTCTAGTACTCATGTGGTGCTTCTCTTCTATAGACATAGCAAGCAAGTCCACCACATTTATAGCAGCAGTCATTCTCCTAGATCCTTCCCTGAGGTCAAGGCCACACAGACCATTCTTTTGCTTGTGACCTGTTTTGTGTTATTCTACTGGCTCAACAACTGTATCACCTTATATGAAACTTTTAAATTAGAAAAAGACGTTGAATTGGAAACCATTGCGAGTTTTTTTGGTGGATGCTACCCTGCCCTCTCTCCCTTACTGCTAATTGGCAGTGAGAGTCGTATCCCAAAGCTTCATTATATGATTGGAATGTCACAAAGGTCTCATAAAGATTTTATGAATACATTAGTCAACCCATGATTCTAATCTCCCCCCAACAATTTTAAGTATTTCAGTGTTCTAATCCTTGAAGGAATGCATAGTTCAATAAGCAGGAACTTTTAAAAATGACACATGAAAATTTGGCATCCTAAATTCACATTTGAAAAGAAATTTCTTTCTTTCTCACTCCTCAGTATTATAAGGATGAGCAGAAAGACTCAGTCCCTTTTCCATATTCTCATATTAGATAACTGTTTTGTGTTGGGTAAATCACAGCACCATTATTGACCACATTATCCTTATTTGCAAAATGAAAGATTTGGATAAAATATATAATGCCACTTCTGTGGAGGCAACATGCAAATGTTATTAAGTACATTGGAATCAATATTTTCAATATTGGCTACATTTCCTTGCTGTCACAATCATCACTAACAATAAAACGTAGAATTGCTTAGTAAACGCCAGGCACTGTGGTAAATACAAATGACACAAATAAAGATAAAAACATTCATTATCTTAAGCAGAGAAAACATTTGAAGAACTAATACAATTATATAAAATGAATATTAAATGTAAATATATGCAATCTTAGAAGGAATGTTTTAGCAGTATGGTAAACTTGGAATGGTCTCTTTCACAGAGGGCAGAATTTCAGCTGAGTTCTGATGAAGGACAGAATAGTTAGGAGGTAGAGGCAAGAAGGGAGAAAATTCAAGGATAAGAAATAACCTGGGAAAATAAACACCATCTGGAAATGTTTTGGGAAAGGAACAGCAAGATGTCTAGTGTCACTTGTATGTGCAACAGAACAGAGATTTTTAGACATCTGGAAAGAGGAAAGGTCTGGTTTTGAAGAGCTCTGAATGTCAATCAGAAGATTTTATATCTTACTCTGAAGGTGATAGGGAGGCAAAGAAGTTTATTGAATAGAGGGATTACATGATCAAACTTGTACTTCATGAAGATAAATCTGACAGCTGAGTGAAGGATAGAGTGTTATAAGGACAAACTTGGGGCAGGGAGACTAAGCAGATTGCTACACTTCTAGGCATGAAGTGATCCATACCTAGGCATCAACATGGTAGCTTTTCAGAAGGATGAAGGGGAAATATTCAAGAGTTATCAAAATAAAAGCTAAAGGATTTGGTAACATATCATATATGAGAGGTGAGGGAGAATGAGCAGTCATACTGGCTTAAAAGGCTGGCTAACAGAGAGGGTAGTGGTATCCCTAAGAGTAATAGGGAGTAAGAGAGGAAAGTTTGAGAATAAAATTAGTAAGTTCACTTTTGGACATGATGGATTAAAGTTATCTATTTTGACACCCAGTTCTCATTTCCCTTCTCAGAACATCTCTCTTCAACCATAGCAACATTCATCAATAGCATCCTTCTCCCTTTACCAAAACAAGACCTTCCATTTCCTTAATCCCTTTGCAACTCCTTTCCCCCACCTCCTCACCTACTCCTATGCAGGCTTCTTTTTTCCTGAGAAATAGTAGGAGTTATGTTCCCCTCATTGCTATTCCTTGACTTGAGCAGGACACATTATATATTCTCCTCTATCCTGCTGCTTCCCTACTCTCTTCCACATGCCCTCCCATTTGGTAATTTAATACCACAAAAACATTGATTCATTAGTAGCAGGGGTGCTATCACATTCTATCCACCATACCACAGGTCTGTCTATAGATCATTACTTAAAATTAACTTCCACTTTCACCCCGTTCTTTATATGTAAAGGTATAAATTAGACTCTTAACTCTACACTGTTCTCACAGTGCTGCAGTTGCTATGCTTGGATGCTGCATTTTTTTCAACCCTTTTGTATGACTATTTGCTGTGTTATGTGGTATTTGAGAGGCATGTAATCTCTTCATGTCAGTGGTTTCTCATTATAATACTTTGAATGCTTATTTATTATTGAGCATTTATCTTTTTTTCTTTCATAGTGAAGCTCATTTTTGTACAATTGATTACTCCTGAGGTTCTGGAACAATGTATTCTGTTGTCTCCTTTAGTCCATCAATTTTTCATCCTTATTCTTCTTTCTGGTAGATGCAGAATAGAATTTTATTACACAAATTTTCTTCCCTTTGTATCTGAAAATCTTTTTCCTAGTTGAGCAGAAAAATTGTTTCCCAACTCAATTGTTAAATTTGATCATTCTTGTTCTTGGAGTTTGAAGACCCCTTTCTCCATGCCCACTCCCCAATTCCTATTTTTCACGGAGGTAATCTATGGATTCGTTCAATTGTGCCTTTGTTTCCAATTTTTAGAAGTTTCAGACTGGTTTCTTGAATAATTTCTTTGTGGTCAGATTTTTTTGACTTCTCATTTTCTTCTAGGATACCTAGAATACTTAGGTTGACTCTATTCATCCTGTCTTCAAAAACAATGTTTTGATTGAATACAGATACTCTTTTATTTTGAGGTCATGGCTTTTTATTGGATCTTACAGATTCTTTCATTTCTGTTTATTTATATTCACAATCATTTGTCTTTTGTTTTCATCTAATTAATTAATTAATTAATTTTTAACGTTATGAATTGACTTCCATAAGTTTAAAATTTTTGCTCCTTGTTCCCCCTTCCTTCCCAAGAAGGCATGGTCTGATACAGACTACACACATATATTCCTGTTAAATACATTTTCACATTAGTCATGTTGCATAGAAGAATTATAACAAATGGGAGAATCCATGACAAGAAAACAAAATAAAACAAAACAAAATAAAAAAGAAAATAGTCTACTTCACTCTGCATTCTGACTCCTTAGCTCTTTCTCTGCTTAGGGAGGGAATTTTCCATTATGAGTCCTTTGGAATTGTTTTAAATCCCTGTATTTCAATAAGATAAGGGATGAAACAAGGATATCCATTATCACCACTGTTGTTCAACAGGGTATTAGAAATGCTAGCTGTAGCAATAAGAAAAGAAAAAGAAATTGAAGGAATTAGAGTAGGGAAAGAAAAAAATAAGCTATCACTCTTTGCAGATGATATGATGATATATTTGAAGAATCTCAGAGAATCAAGTAAAAAAGTACTAGAAATAATAAACAACTTTGGCAAAGTTTCAGCTGACAAAATAAAACCACATGAATCATCTGCATTTCTGTATGTTACTAACAAAGCCCAAAGCAAGAGATAGAAAGAGAAATTCCGTTTAAAGCTATAGTAGATACTATAAAATATCTGAGAGTCTATCTGCCAAAACAAATACAGGGACTATATGAACACAATTTCAAAACATTATTCTCACAAATAAAGTCAGATCTAAGTGAGTGGAAAAACATCAGTTGCGGGGGAGGAGCCAAGAAGGCGGAGTAGAAAGATACACTTATGCTAGCTCCTAACCCACAGCCCATAAAAACACCTGTAAAGAAGACCTCCCAACAAATTCTGGAGCAGCAAAAGCCACAGAACAATGGAGTGGAGGAGATTTATGTTCCAGAAAGACCTGAAAAACCAACAGCAACGGTCTGTCACCCACTGGACCCAGAGCAGAGCCCAGCCCTGCCTTGGTCACATGGCACCAAGGGGAGCAGATCCAAGCAGGCTTCAGGGACAGAATCTTCAGTGGCAGCCCAGGTCCCTCCACCTACAGGTGCCAAAGGTCAGTGAGAGGGTCTTTTCAGCTTGCTGAGAGGGGAGTGGGGTGTCCCCATGACTCAGGCCCCCTCTGGAGGCAGCAGTGGAGGCAGCAGCAGACAGGGGCTCCCAAAGCAGGCACCAGCTGGGATCCATTTTGAAGGTCTCCACATAAACCTCCTGAGGGAGCTGAGCCCCGTGTGACGTCCCTGCCCCCACCTGAGCAGGTGAACTTAATCTCACTCTGAATAGCAGCCCTGCCCCACCAAAAAGCCCTGAGGCTGGGAAGCAGCATTTGAATCTCAGCCCCGAAGCACTAGCTGGGTGGGGGAGGCAAGGTGGGTGTGGAGAGGAAACTCAGAAGTCAGGTAACTGGCTGGGAAAATGCCCAGAAAAGGGGGAAAAAATAAGACCATAGAAAGTTGCTTTCTTGGGGAACAGGTGTCTCCCCCCATCCCTTTGGATGAAGAATAACAAGGCATACTGTCAGAGGAAGTCAAGGCTTCTGCCTCCAAAAGGGACTTAAACTTGACTCAGGCAATAGAAGACCTTAAAAAACAAGTTAGCAGCTTACTAAAGGAGAACCAAAAAAACGCTGAGGAAAATGGCAGCTTTAAAAAGAGGTTAGCTCAATTGGAAAAAGAGGTCCAAAAAGCCAACGAGGAGAAGGTTTTAAAAAGTGGAATTAGCCGAATGGAGGAGAAGTTTCAAAAGCTCACTGAACAAAAAAAAAAAACAAAAACAAAAACAAACAAAAAAAAACATCAGTTGCTCATGAGTAGACCGAGCTAATATAATAAAAATAACCATTAGTTCCCTCAGTTGATGAGAAAGGCTAAGTCTATCAAAATTACTAATTGCATACTATAGATTTTGTTGTGCTCACTGTTCTCCTGGTCCTGTCCGTGTCATTCAGCATCAGTTCACATTTGTCCTTCCAGGTTTTTCTGAGGACCTCCTCTTCAGTATTTCTTATAGCACAATAGTACTCCATTATATTCATATAACATAAATTTTTTTTCTAGCTCTATAAAATAATATTTTGTAGTTTGATTTGTATGGCACCAAGTCAGAAAATTGGTTTACATGAAATTATCAGGTTTTTTTTTTAATATTAGCTCTATTTTGCACATTCTTTAATGTGCACATATTGTCTTCCTTCTCCTCCCACTGATTGTAACTTCTTTGCAGACATCAAGTAATTAATTTTATCTCTCAATTTTATGCATTTATTCTATATGTTTTCAGCATATTCTTTCTTTCTGCCACATAGTAGCCATTTAATAAGTGAATTTTGAAAGATTCCTGCTACCTGCCTCTTCGTTATACCATACAATTTTAAGTCTTTACTCAAACATAATATTCAAAAAATTTTTCCTGATAAATCTTCTCATGGCATATCTGTTTCCTTTGACTTTAGAGCACTTTGCACCCCTACATTGATAAAAGATTGTCTGATAACTCTATAGGCAAAAATCTCAAAGCCTAGTATGCAGAGAGACAAAATAAAATCATGTCTCCTGGAAAAATGTAGAAAAATGAGAAATCTGAATGTCATGTCTTCAGAAATGATATACTAAAACGATTTGTAATTTCTGAATACAGAAAACAAAGCATGAATTAAGAGAATTCATAATTAGATATTGAAAATCAAAAGAACATCAACAAATGTTTTATCCAACGTCCAAGATGCATAATGTATAAATTTAATAATCCTATTGACAAGGAGCAAATTCTTTAAATTATTTGGGTTTTTTTTTATTTTAATGTATTTGTTTAACTTTTAACATTCATTTCCACAAAATTTTGGGTTCCAAATTTTCTCCCCATTTCTCCCCTGACCCCACCCCAAAACTCTGAGAATTCTAATTGCCACTATCACCAATCTGCCCTCTCCTCTAACTTCTCTCCCTCCCCTTGTCCCTATCTTCTCCTTTGTCCTGTAGGGCCAGATAACTTTCTATACCCCATTACTTGTATTTCTTATTTCCTAGTAGCAAGAACAGTATTGGACAGTTGTTCCTAAAACGTTGAGTTCCAACTTATCTTCATCCCTCTCTCCCCACTTCCCTTTGGGAAGGCAAGCAATTCAATATAGGCCACATCTATGTAATTTTACAAATGACTTCCATGATACTCATGTTGTGTGAGACTAACTACATCTCCCTCCATCCTATTCTGCCCCCCGTTGCTTCTATTCTCTCTTTTCATCTTGTCCCTCCCGAAGAGTGTTGACTTCAAATTGCTCCCTCCTCCCATTGCCTTCCCTTTCATCATTCCCCCACCCTGCTTATCCTCTTATCTCCCACTTTCCTGTATTGTAAGATAGGTTTTCACACCAAAATGAGTGTGCGTTTTATTCCTTCCTTTAGGCGAATGTGATGAGAGTAAACTTCATGTTTTCTCTTACCTCCCCTCTTTTTCCCTCCACTACAAAGTCTTTTGCCTGCCCCTTTTATGAGAGATAATTTGCCCCATTCTATTACTCCCTTTCTCCTCCCAATATATTTCTCTCACACCACTTAATTTCATTTTTTAAAGATACGTTCCCATCCTATTCCACTCACTCTGTGCTCTCTGTGTGTGTGTGTGTGTGTGTGTGTGTGTGTGTGTGTGTGTGTGTGTGTGTGTGTAATCCCACCAACTACCCAGATACTGAAAAGGTTCAAGAGTTAAAAATACTGTCTTTTTTGCAGGAATGTAAACAGTTCAACTTTAGTAAAGTCCTTTATGACTTCTCTTTGCTGTTTACCTTTTCATGCTTCCCTTCATTCTTGTATTTGAAAGTCAAATTTTCTTTTCAGCTCTGGTCTTTTCATCAAGAATGCTTGAAAAGCCTTGATTTCATTGAAAGACCAATTTTTCCCCTGAAGTATTATACTCAGTTTTGCTGGGTAGGTGATTCTTGGTTTTAGTCCTAGTTCCTTTGACTTCTGGAATATCCTATTCCACGTCCTTCTATCCCTTAATGTAGAAGCTGCTAGATCTTGTGTTATCCTGATTGTATTTCCACAATACTTGAATTGTTTCTTTCTAGCTGCTTGCAATATTTTCACCTTCACCAGGGAACTCTGGAATTTGGCCACAATATTCCTAGGAGTTTCTCTTTTTTTATCTCTTTCAGGTGGTGATCAGTGGATTCCTTGAATACTTATTTTTCCCTCTGGTTCTAGAATCTCAGGGCAGTTTTCCTTGATAATTTCATGAAAGATGATGTGGAGGCTCTTTTTTTGATCATGGCTTTCAGGAAGTCCCATAATTTTTAAATTGTCTCTCCTGGATCTATTCTCCAGGTCAGTTGTTTTTCCAATGAGATATTTCACATTCTCTTCCATTTTTTCATTCTTTTGTTTTTGTTTTGTGATTTCTTGGTTTCTCATAAAGTCATTAGCTTCCATCTGTTCCATTCTAGTTTTGAAAGAACTATTTTCTTCAGTAAGCTTTAGAACTTCCTTTTCCATTTGGCTAATTCTGCTTTTTAAAGCATTGTTCTCCTCATTGGCTTTTTGGAGCTCTTTTGCCAATTGAGTTAGCCCATTTTTCAAAGTTTTAGTTTCTTCAGCATTTTTTGGGTCTCCTTTAGCAAGGTGTTCCCCTGTTTTTCCTGCTTTTCCTGCATCTCTCTCATTTCTCTTCCCAGTTTTTCCTCCACCTCTCTAACTTGATTTTCAAAATCCTTTTTGAGCTCTTCCATGACCTGAGCCCACTGAACATTTATTTTGGATGTTTGCCATACAGAAGCTTTGAATTCTATGTCTTTCCCTGATGGTGAGCATTGTTCTTCCTCATCAGAAAGAATGGAAGGAGATACCTGTTCACCCCGAAAGTAACCTTCTATGGTCTTATTTCTTTTCCCCTTTTCTGGGCATTTTCCCAGCCAGTGACTTGACTTCTGAATATGCTCTTCACACCCACTTCGCCTCCAGATCTGCCCAGCCAGCTCTTGGGGTCTGAGATTCAAATGCTTCTTCCTAGCCTCAGGGCTTTGGGTGCGGGTGGGGCTGCTATTCAGTGTGAGATTAAGTTCAGGTACTCAGGTGAGAGCAGGGCTGCCCCAAGTAGCTCAGTTCCTTCAGGGGATTTATACAAAGACCTTCTACCTGGGCTCCTGCCTGCTTTGGGAGCCCCTGTCTACTGCTGCCTCCACTGCTGCCTCCCCAGGGGGCCTGAGTTATGGGGACACCCCACTCCCCTCTCAGTGATCTTAAAAGACCCTCTCACTGACCTTTGGCACTTGTGGGTGGAGGGACCTGGGCTGCCACTGGAGATTCTGTCCCTGAAGCCTGGTCGGAACTGGTCCTCTAGATGCTGCACTGCTGAGGCAGGGCTGGGCTCTGCTCTGGGTCTGGTGCGTGATGGACCTTTTGGGTCACTTTTTCAGGTCTCTCTGTAACAGAAATCTTCTCCGCTATATTTTTCTGTGACTTTTGCTGTTTCAGAATTTGTTGGGAGTTCTTCTTTACAGGTATTTTATGGGCTGTGGGTTCAGAGCTAGCATATGTGTATGTTTCTACTCCGCCATCTTGGATCCTCCCCCAATCAGTCCCCAAATTCTTTAAATTACTTTTTTATTGATTTCTTTAACTTTTAATATTCATTTTCACAAAATTTTGGGTTCCAAAATTTTCTCCCCATTTTTCTGCTCCCCCCACCCCAAAACAATGAGCATTCTAACTGCCCCTATCACCAATCTGCTCTCTCTTCTCTCATCCCACTCTTCCCTTGTCCCCATCTTCTCTTTTGTCCTGTAGTGCCAGATAACTTTCTACACCCCTTTGCCCGTATTTCTTATTTCCTAGTAGCAGGAACAGTACTGAACAGCTGTTCCTAAAACGTTGAGTTCCAACTTCTGTTCATCCCTCCCTCCCCACCCATTCCTTTTGGAAGGCAAGCAATTGAATACAGGCCATATCTGTGAAGTTTTGCAAATGACTTCCATTATAGTCATGTTCTGTAAGACTAGCTATATTTCCCTCCATCCTATCCTGCCTCCCATTGCTTCTATTCTCTCTTTTGATCCTGTCCCTCCCCAAGAGTGTGGACTTCTAATGGCTCCTTCCTCCCATTGCCCTCCCTTCCATCATCCCCCCACCCTGCTTATCCCCTTCTCCCCCACTTTCCTGTATTGTAAGATATGTCTTCATACCAAAATGAGTGTGCATTTTATTCCTTCCTTTAGTCAAATGTGATGAGAGTAAACTTCATGTTTTTCTTTCACTTCCCTTCTTTTTCCCTCCACTAGAAAGTCTTTTGCTTGCCTCTTTTATGAGAGATAATTGGCCCCATTCCATTTCTCCCTTCCTTCTCCCAATATATTTCTCTCTCACCCCTTAATTCCATTTTTTGAGATATGATCCCATTCTATTCAATTCACTCTGTGCTTTCTCTCTCTCTCTCTCTCTCTCTCTCTCTCTCTCTCTCTCTCTCTCTCTCTCTCTCTCTCTCTCTCTCTCTCTCTGTCTGTGTGTGTGCGTAATCCCAGCAACTATCCAGATACTGAAAAGTTTCAAGAGATAAGAATATTGTCTTTCCATGTAGTAATGTAAACAGTTCAACTTCAGTAAGTCCCTTGTGACTTCTTTTTGCTGATTAGCTTTTCATACTTCTCTTCATTCTTGTGTTTGAAAGTCAAATTTTCTTTTCAGCTCTGGTCTTTTCATCAACAATGCTTGAAAGTCCCCAATTTCGTTGAAAGACCATTTTTTCCCCTGAAGTATTATACTCAGTTTTGCTGGGTAGGTGATTCTTGGTTTTAGTCCTAGTTCCTTTGACTTCTGGAATATCCTATTCCACGTCCTTCTATCCCTTAATGTAGAAGCTGCTAGATCTTGTGTTATCCTGATTGTATTTCCACAATACTTGAATTGTTTCTTTCTAGCTGCTTGCAATATTTTCACCTTCACCAGGGAACTCTGGAATTTGGCCACAATATTCCTAGGAGTTTCTCTTTTTTTATCTCTTTCAGGTGGTGATCAGTGGATTCCTTGAATACTTATTTTTCCCTCTGGTTCTAGAATCTCAGGGCAGTTTTCCTTGATAATTTCATGAAAGATGATGTGGAGGCTCTTTTTTTGATCATGGCTTTCAGGTAGTCCCATAATTTTTAAATTGTGTCTCCTGGATCTATTTTCTAGGTCACTTGTTTTTCCAACGAGATATTTCACATTCTCTTCCATTTTTTCATTCTTTTGGTTTTGTTTTGTGATTTCTTGGTTTCTCATAAAGTCATTGGCCTCTGTCTGTTCTATTCTAGTTTTGAAAGAACTATTTTCTTCAGTAAGCTTTTAAACCTCCTTTTCCATTTGACTAATTCTGGTTTTGAAAGCATTCTTCTCCTCATTGGCTATTTGAACCTCTTTTGCCAATTGAGTTAGCATATTTTTCAAGGTGCTATTTTCTTCAGCATTTTTTTGGGTCTCCTACTTGTTTTTCATGCTTTACTTGCATGTCTCTCATTTCTCTTCCCAGTTTTTCCTCCACCTCTCTAACTTGATTTTCAAAATCCTTTTTGAGCTCTTCCATGGCCTGAGCTCATTGAGTGGGCTGGGATACAGAAGCCTTGACTTCTGTGTCTTTCCCTGATGGTAAGCATTGTTCTTCCTCATCAGAAAGGAAGGGAGGGAATACCTGTTCACCAAGAAAGTAACCTTCTATAGTCTTATTTTTTTTCCCTTTTCAGGGCATTTTCCCAGCCAGTGACTTGACTTCTTAATATTCTCTTCACACCCACTTCATCTCTATATCCTCCCTGCCAGTGCTTGGGGTCTGAGACTCAAATGCTGCTTCCCAGCCTCAGGGCTTTTGGTGGGTGCAGGGCTGCTATTCAGTGTGAGATCAAGTTCAGGTGCTCAGGGCAGGGCAGGGTCGCCTCACCGGGTCAGTTCTCTCAGGGGGTTTATGCAGAGTCCTTTTACAATGGATCTGGGCTCCTGCCTGCTTGTGGAGCCCTGGTCTTCTGTCGCCTCTGCTGCTGCCTCCCGAGGGGGCCTGAGTTATGGGGGCACCCCACTCCCCTCTCGACCTGCCAAAGAGACCCCCTCACTGACCCTTGTCACCTGTTGGTGGAGGGACCCGTGCAGCTGCTGGAGATTCCGTCCCTGAAGCCTGCTCAGATCTGCTCCTCTCGGTGCCGCACAACCAAGGCAGGGCTGGGCTCTTCTGCAGGTCTGGGGCACGATGGACCTTTTGTGTCAGGTTTTCAGGGCTCTCTGGAACAGAAATCTCATCAGCTGTGTTGTTCTGTGGCTTCTGCTGCTCCAGAATTTGTTGGGAGTTCTTCTTTACAGATATTTTATGGGCTGTGTGTTCGGGGCTAGCATATGTGTGCTTTCTACTCTGCCATCTTGGCTCCTCCCCCCGAAACACAAGTTTAAAAAAAGAAACCTGAAAAGGGGTTGGGAAAGTAAAAAAGCTGAAGGTACCAGTGTGGGGAAATGGAGAAAGTCCTGAATGGAGTCTGGGGAAGAACAAAATATGGCTGGTCTAGGTATCCAGCGCAAGTGGAATCTTTCAATCCTCGGGAGAAGTCAAATTCTTTAAATTATTAAGAGGAAGAGTTCCAAATATATTGGAATATACTGAAATTAAATCGTACAAATATACAGGAAAGACATACAAACAGCAAAAGAAAATTGTGTACTATACACCCAAACCAGAAGAAAAGACTGGAATCTGATAGTCAAGGCAACTAAAGATAGAACACAAAATGCCACATGTGGAATCTTAAGTCTAAATAAGACTGAAAATTTGATGTATGTCAGGGTTTAACAAATATCTAGAATTTCAGGAAAAAATATTTGTAAAACTCAGTCTTCAGTTTGCAAATTTCCCAATGTAAGGAAAGCTAAGAAAGGTAAACAAATGTCACTAAAATCAGAAAGAAAATTGATCATATTAATATTGTATCTTTATAGATTATTTTTAAGTCAGAAAAAATGTTAACTGAAGGGAATAATAATGATAATATTCATAATACAGACGGAAGAGTAGTAATTTCTCTTTTCAGCACCCAAGGAGAAAAAGGGGAAAGCAGAGTTTACAGAAATAGGGAACAATAAAGGTGTAATACTGATATGCAGTATAAAACACCAAAATCCCCCCTCCCATAGGTTTATCAACATATTGTATTGGATAAAGTTTTAAAATCGGAAGACGTATAAAAAATAAAATGGAGGAAGAGGACAATTGACAGTGAGAAAAGTAGCCTAGTAAAGCCATGGGTAAAATAACAAAGTAAATACAACATACATATATGTGTACACACATGTGTATGCGTATATAAACATACACACACATACATATATATATCCATATGTACATGTGCATTGTGTATCTATATCTATATAGATACACAATGCACGTATATAGATATAGTAGATCGATACACCCAAACACACATGATTACGTACACATATGTATTAACTTGGGAAGAAAAGGAATGATGACATAAAGGAGAGAAATCAATGACTACACTGAAAGCATGAAATATCATTACAGTCGTAGAAAGGGAGATTAAGTGAACAGCACTCTTTAAGGGAATAAAGATTTGTTTCTAATGGGAGAAAGAAATCATTCAATACGTTTAATAGTGGGAAAGTCAGTACACAGGGAATTTTCAATTGTAGTGTTGGAGAAGACTTTTGAAAGTCTTTTGGAGAGCAAGGAGATCAAACCATTCGACATTTAAGAGATTAACTCTAATCATTGGAAGGAGAAATACTGAAACTAAAGGCTAAATACGCTGGCCACACAATGAGAAGACATGAAGTTCAAAGGAAAATGGCATAGCAGAGGATGAGATGGATAGATAGTTTCATGGAAGCAATGAACATGTTCTTGAGCTCATTTTAGGAGATAGTGAAGGAAGAAATGTCCTAATTTTCTATGTTCCATGGAGACATGAAGAGTTGGATATGCCTGAATGATTCAACTACACAGCAGTATAGAAGAAGGACACTTGCTCTCACACAACATTATTCTTCCATGCGCATATTGCCTCAAGGTAAAGGAAATCAGGGATGAAGCCTCAGTAGAAAAGATATAGTTGGGAGGACCTGTGCTCAGAGATGATATGGGATGATAAATGAGTAAGAAAAATGGCAGAGGGGAGGAAAGGAAATTAAATAGCCCGTATGGGTTGGAACACAAGTTAGTTTCTAGAATGGTGAAGTATTCACATTCTTATTCCTTCTCTTGTTGAGTTATCAGGAAAATAGGGTAAAAGGACAAAATATATCAAGGCATTAACACAAATAAGTTAGATGATGGGGCTCAAATTTTATATTTCAGAAGTTTAAATTACCTGAGACAAACAAGGAAATGAGAGAAGCAATAAAAATGTATAATCACTGACTACAAACAAGGCAAAGATACAGTTCTTAGGAAATAAAACTAAATAAAAGAAGAACAGAGAAGGGATTTTGAAGGGAAAGGAGAATAGATGGAAAGAAAAATGTTTGCAAATTAAAGAAAAATCCAAAGTGAGGGGGAAAAACGATAACAAATGAGAGGTGAGGAATGGAGGGCGGAAAAGAATCCTGTAAAAATAGTGAGCCATCACAGTAATTTAAGCAAAACTTTAAAGGGACTAAGTAGCATTGTAAAAGGGAAACAAAATATTCTAATCAAAAGCAATAATATAGGCACAAATGAAGAAAAGTAAAAGCCCAATTCTCATTACTTTACAAGAGAGTGAATTAAACTATCCAATAAAATGGGGCAGAGGGAAAGAATGGATAAGAAAACAAAACCATTATCTCTTTTTACAGGAAATACATCTTTACAACAAAGACACATGGATTAAAAAATGAGAAGTTGGAAAAAAATTTCATTAAAAGAACTTAAAAAAACAAAATTAAAAGCAAACTATCAGAAAAATCAAAAGGGTAATTTCAAAATATAAACTTAGAATTATGGAGATTGCATTGTATTTAATTTTTTTTTTGTAGCTGTACTTCCATTTTCTTTTTTTAAAGTTGTATTTATTTTCAGTGTTCTGCAATCAGTACCATATAACTTAGATTATTTTTTCCCTCCCTTCTCCCTCCCCCACCTCCCCAAGACAGCATGCAATTTTGTATAGCTTCTACATATACATTTCTATGAAAAACATTTTCACTGTAATCATGCTGTGTAGAAGAATTAAAATGAATGGAATCATTTAACAAACCAAAACGCAATACACACCAAAAAATGATGTGCTACATTTTGCGGTTGAATTCCATAGTTCTTTCTCTGGATGTGGAAGGTATTTTGCCTCAGAAGAACATTGGGATTTTTTTTTAAGTCCTTGCATTGCTACGATCTTCCAGGTGAACCAAAAACTCTCGCACACTGTGGTCGTTGCTGTGCACCAAGCTCTCCTGGTTCTACTTCTTTCACTCAGCATCAGATCATAGAAGTCTTTCCAGGACTCTCTGAAGTCTTCCTGTTGATCACTTCTTGTAACTCAATAGTATACCATTACATTCATGTACCATAATTTATTCAGCTATTCCACAATTGATGGGCATCGCCTTGATTTCCAGTTTTTGGCCATCACAAAGAGGGCTACTATAAATATTTTTGTACATGTGGTATCCTTTCCCATTTTTGTGATCTCTTGGGGATACAATTGTAGGAGCAATATTGCTGGGTAAAAGGATATACATATTTTTGTAGCCCTTTGGGCATAGTTGCAAATTGCTCTCCAGAATGGTTGTATCAGGTCACAGCTCTACCAACGATGAATTAGTGTTCCAACTCTCTCACATCCTCTCCAACATTTATCATCTTCCTGTTCTGACATGTTTGCCTGATAGGTGTGATTCGGTACCACAGAGTTGTTTTGATTTGCATCTCTCTAACCAAAAGTTATTTAGAGCACTCTTGCATATGACTATAAATATCTTTAATTTCTTCCTCTGAAAATTGCCTGTTCCTATGCTTTGACCATTTATCAATTGGGGAATGACTTGTATTGTACATTTTACTCAGTTCTCAACATATTCTAGAAATGAGGCCTGTGTCACTGACATAAGCTATAAAAATTCTTTCCCAGTTTTCTACATTCCTCTGAATTTTGGTTGCATTGGGATAGTTGTGCAAAACCTTTTCGGTTTAAGGTAGTCAAAATTATCCATTTTGCACTTCGTAATGTTTTCTATCTCTTCTTTAGTCAAAAATTCTTCCCTTCTCCATAAATCTGATAAATAAACTATTTCTTGCTCCTCTAATTTGTCCATAGTATCAATCTTTTTTTTTAACTTAACTTTTAACATTTATTTTCACAAAATTTTGGGTTACAAATTTTCTCCCCTTTTATCCCCTCGCCCCCCAAACCCAAGCATTCTAATTGCCCCTGTGACCAATCTGCTCTCTCCTCTATCCTCCCTCCCTGCCCTTGTCTCCATCTTCTCTTTTGTCTTGTAGGGCCAGATAGCTTTCTTGACCCCCTAACCTGTATTTCTTATTTCCCAGTGGTAAGAACATTACATTTGTTCCTAACACTTTGAGTTCCAACTTCTTTAGCTCCCTCCCTCTCCACCCCTTCCCCTTGGAAGACAAGCAATTCAATATAGGCCAAATCTGTGTCGTTTTTCAAATGATTTCCATACTAGTTGTGTTGTATAGGACTAATTATATTTCCCTCCATCCTATCCTGTCCCCCATTACTTCTATTCTCTTATGATCCTTTCCCTCCCCCTGAGTGTCGACCTCGGATTGCATTCTCCTCCCCATGCCCTCCCCTCCATCCTCCCCCCCCCCCCACCCTGCTTGTGTCCCTGTCCCCCACTCTCCTGTATTATGAGATAGGTTTTCCTATCGAAATGAGTGTGCATTTTATTCTTTCCTTTAGTGGAATGTGATGAGGGTAGACCTCATGTTTTTCTCTTGCCTCCCCTCTTTATCCCTCCACTAATAAGTCTTTTGCTTGCCTCTTTTATGAGAGAAAATTTGCCCCATTCAATTTCTCCCTTTCTCCTCCCAATATATTTCTCTCTCACTGCTTGATTTCATTTTTTTTAAGATATGATCCCATCCTCTTCAATTCACTCTGTGCACTCTGTCTCTATGTATGTGTGCGTGTGTGCATGTGTGTGTGTGTGTACTCCCACCCAGTACCCAGATACTGAAATGTTTCAAGAGTTACAAATATTGTCTTTCCATGTAGGAATGTAAGCAGTTCAACTTTAGTAAGTCCCTTATGACTTCTCTTTGCTGTTCACCTTTTCATGCTTCTCTTCATTCTTGTGTTAGAAAGTCAAATTTTCTTTTCAGCTCTGGTCTTTTCATGAAGAAAATTTGAAAATCTTCTATTTCATTGAAAGACCATTTTTTCTCCTGAAGTATTATACTCAGTTTTGCTGGGTAGGTGATTCTTGGTTTTAGTCCTAGTTCCTTTGACTTCTGGGATTTCCTATTCCATTCCCTTCGATCCCTTAATGTAGAGGGTGCTAGATCTTGTATTATCCTGATTATATTTCCACAATACTTGAATTGTTTCTTTCTAGCTACTTGCAACATTTTCTCTTTCACCTGGGAATTCTGGAATTTGCTCACAATGTTCCTAGGAGTTTCTCTTTTTGGATCTCTTTCATGCGGTGTTCTGCAGATTCCTTGAATATTTATTTTGCCCTCTGGTTCTAGAATCTCAGGGCAGTTTTCCTTGATAATTTCATGGAAGATGATGTCTAGGCTCTTCTTTTGATCATGGTTTTCAGGTAGTCCCAGAATTTTTACATTGTCTCTCCTGATTCTATTTTCCAGGTCAGTTGTTTTTCCAATAAGATATTTCACATTATCTTCCATTTTTCGAATCTGCGCAGTATGTTCTGAGATATCTGTCTTTCTCATAAAGTCCCTAGCGTCCATCTGTACCATTCCAGTTTTGAAAGATCTATTTTCTTCAGTGAGCTTTTGAATCTCCTTTTCCATTTGGCTAATTCTGCTTTTGAAAGCATTCTTCTCCTCATTGGCCTTTTGAACCTCTTTTGCCAATTGAGTTAGGCTAGTTTTCAGGGTGTTAATTTCTTCAACATTTTTTTGGTTCTCCTTTAGCAGGGAGCTGATCTGCTTTTCATGCTTCTCTTTCATCCCTCTCATTTCTCTTCCCAGTTTTTCCTCCACCTCTCTAACTTGATTTTCAAAATTCTTTTTGAGCTCTTCCATGGCCTGAGCCCATTGGGTGGGCTGGGACACAGAATCCTTGAATTCAGTGTCTTTGCCTGATGGTAAGCATTGTTCTTCCTCGTCAGAAAGGAAGGGGGGAAGTGTCTTTTCTCCGAGAAAGTACCCTTCAATAGTTTTATTTCTTTTCCCTTTTCTGGGCATTCTCCCCAGCCAGTGGCTTGACCTCTGAATATTCTCCTCACACCCACCTCGCCTCCTGGTCCTCCCAGCCAGCGTTTGGGGACTGAGATTCAAATGCTGCTTCCCGCCTTAGGGCTTTTGGCGGGGGCAGGGCTGCTATTCAGTGTGAGAATTAAGTTCAGATGGTCAGGTCAGGACAGGGCTGCCTCTCAGGCTCAGTTCCCTCAGGGGATTTATGCACAAACCTTCCACAATGGATCCAGGCTCCCGCCCGCTTTGGGAGGCCCTGTCTGCAGCCACCTCTCAGCTTCTATCTCCCGGGGGGGCCCGAGCCATGGGGGCACCCCACTCCCCTCTCGACCCGCCAAAGAGACTCTCTCACCGACCCTCATCACCTGTGGGTGGTGGAGCTTGTGCCGCCGCTGGAGGTCCCTTCCCTGAAGCCTGCTCGGATCTGTACCTCTTGGAGCCGCGGCAGCAGCAGGTCTGGGCTGGGCTCCGCGTCTGCAGTGTGACGGACCTCCCAGTCACGGCGCCCAGTCTGCAGCGCGAAGGACCCCCCGCGAGAGGTTTGCAGGTTTCTCCGGAACAGAAATCTCCCTCGCTCCAATATTCCGTGGCCTCTGGGTGCAGAATTCACGGTGAGCTGGTCCCCTCTAGCTGTTCTGTGGGTTGTGGGTTCGGAGCTATGTGTATGTGCATCTTTCTACTCTGCCATCTTGGCTCCGCCCCCCCCATAGTATCAATCTTTATACCTAGATTGTGTACCCATTTGTATTTTATTCTTGTGTACAGTGTCAGGCATTGCTCTATGCCTAGTTTCCACCACACTTTTATCCAGTTTTCCCAGCAATATTTGTCAAACAGTGAGTTCTCATCCCAGAAGCTGGGGTCCTTGGGTTTATCAAACACCAGATTCCTATATTCATTGTGTACTGAGTCTTGAGTACCAAGCATAATCCACTTGTCTCTCCTTCTATTGCTTAGCCAGCGCCAAGTGGTTTCAATAATTGCTGTTTTGTAATACAATTTGAGATCTGGTAGCAGTAGACCACCTTCCCTATCATTTATTTTCATTAGTCCCTTTGATATTCTGAACCTTTTGTTCTTCCAGATGAATTTTGATACTATTTTTTCCAGCTCTAGAAAATAATTATCTGATAGTTTAATTGGTACGGCACTAAAAAAGTAAGTTAATTTTGGTAGAATTTTAATTTTTATTATATTGGCTCAGCCTACCCATGAGCAACTAATGTTTTTCCACTTGCTGAGATCTGACTTTATTTGGGTGAACAGTGTCTTGTAGCTGTGTTCATGTAGTCCCTGGGTTTCCTTTGGCAGGTAAACTCCCAGATATTTTATAGTGTCAGCCCCAGTTTTAATGAGATTTCTCTTTCTATCTCTTGCTTTGTTACTAATATATAGAAATGCAGAAGATTTGTGTGCATATATTTTGTAATCTGCAACTTCACCAAAGTTATTTATTATGTCAAGTAGTTTTTCACTTGAATCCCTGGGATATTCTAAGAGTATCATCATATCATCTGCAAAGAGTAATAAATTAGTTTTTTCTTTGCTTATTTTAATTCCTTCAATTTCTTTATCTTCTCTAATTGCTATAGCTAACATTTCTAGTATAATATTGAATAAGAGTGGTGATAATGAACATCCTTCTTTCATCCCTGATCCTATTGGAAATGCATCTAGCTTATCACCTTTGCATGTAAAGCTTGCTGAAGGATTTAGGTAGATACTGCTTATTATTTTGTGGAAATCCCATTCTCTTGAATGAAGTTGGTGATTGTTTCTATGATTTTCTGTTTTACTGACTAATTCTTTAGGATTAGATTATTTAGTTTCCAATTAATTTTTGGTCTATCTTTCCACGGACTTTTATTACATATAATTTTGTTGAATTATAATCTGAGAAGGATGCATTGACTATCTCTGCCTTTCTGCACTGGATTGTGAGGTTTTATTCCCTAGTACACGGTCAATTTTTTTATATGTGTCATGTGCTACTGAGAAAATGTATATTCTTTTCTATCCCCACTCAATTTTCTCCAGAGATCTAACATATCTATCTTATCCAGAGTTTTATTCAGCTCCTTAACGTCTTTCTTGTTTATTTTAAGGTTAGATTATCAAGTTCAGAGAGGGGAGGTTGAGGTCTCCCACTAGCAAAGATTTGCTGTCTGTTTCTTCCTACAAGTCCCCCAAACTCTCCTCTAGGAATCTGGATGCTATACCACTTGAAGCATACATGTTTAGTAACAATATTGATTCATAGTCTATGATGCCTTTTAGCAGGGTATAATTTTCTTCCTTATATCTTTTGATTAAATCTATTTCTGCTTTTGCTTTGTCTGAGATTAGGATTGCTAACCCTGCTTTTCTTACATCAGCTGAAGCACAGTATATTCTGCTCCAACCTTTTACATTTATCCTGTGTGTATCTCCCTTTTTCAAGTGTGTTTCTTTTAAACACCATGTTGTTGGATTATGGTTTTTAATTCATTCTGCTATTCGTCTCCGTTTTATGGGAGAGTTTGTTGCATTCAATTAAGCAGTTATGATTACAATCTGTGTCTGTCTCTCCATACTCTTTCCCACAGTTTGTTCTTTTAGTTCTCCCGTCTCCCCTCCCCTCCTTAATGGAGTTTTCTCTTTTGACCACCATCTCCCTCAGTCTTCCCTGCGTTCTTTCAGCCGCCTCCTTTTCCCTCCCCTTTCCCTTACTACATCTTCCCCCCTTTTAGCTTCCCCTCCCTTTTCTTCTCCCTTTCTCTACTACTGCCTATAGAGCTAGTTGGATTTATATACTTAATTAAGTTTTTTGTTCCGTCCTTGAAACAAATCAGATGAGAGTATCACTCAAACAAAACTCCTCTCCCTCCCGTCTTTCCCTCTACTATAGTATAATTTTATACTTCCTGTCATGTAATTTATCATTTCCTGCTTCCTCCTTTTTACATCTCCTGTTACAATATCTTCACATGCTTAGATCACATTTTCGTCATCACATCATTTACTTTATACCTGTTCCCCCTATCTATGTATTTCCCTTTTATACTTCATGATAGATGCACAATTCTCAGGATTAACACATATTATCATCCCTTATAGGGATGGAGACAGTTTCCCCAACTGAGTAACAACTTTTTCTTTTACCTTGTTTACCTTTTTATGCCTGTCTTGAGACCTGCATTTGAAGACCAAATTTTCTATTGAGTTTTGTCCTTTTTGTCAGGAAGGTCTGGAAATCCCTTATTTTGGGGAATGTCCATCTCCTTGCCTGAAATATTATGCTCAACTTTGATGGGAAATTGATCCTTGGTTGTAGTCACAGCTCCTTTGCCTTATGGAATATCGAATTCCAATTGCTTCGATCTTTTAATGTCCTGTGTGATCCTAACTGTAGCTCCTTGACATTTGAATCCTTTCTTTATGGCTGACTGTAGTATTGTCTCCTTCACTTGATATTTCTTCAATTTGGCAACAATATGTCTTGGTGTTTTTAATTTGGGATCCCTTTCAGGAGGCGAATGGTGCATTCTTTCTATGACTATTTTGCTCTCTGGATCTAGTACTTCTGGACAGTTTTCCTTGATGATTTGTTGGAAGACATTGTCCAGATGCTTTACTTCATTATGGCTTTCTGGTAGACCATTGATTCTTAAATTTTCTCTCTTGTATCTGTTTTCCAGGTCAGTTGTTTTTCCACTTAGATATTTTACATTTTCTTCCATCTTTTCATCTTTACATTTTGTTTGTCTGATTCTTGTTGTCTCATAGAGTCATTAGATTCTACTTGTCCAGTCTATTTTTCATCAAATTGCTTTCTTTAGTTAACTTTTGCGTCTCCCTTTCCATCTGTCCAATTATTCCTTTTAAGGAATTATTTTCTCCAGTAAGTTTTTGTACATCCTTTTACATTTGTCCAGTTTTCCCAGTTAGGTTTTATACTTCTTTTTCCATTTGTTCAATTTTCCTTTTTAAAGAGCTGTTCTCTTCAGAGAATTCTTTTTGCATACTTTTAAAATCATTGGGCAGTTTTTCTTCTATTTTCGTCTTCAGCTGTTTTAGGAGACTTGTTTCTGCATGCTAGCAGTTCATAGAACCTTCTGAAGTTTCAGATGGGAGTACAGTCTCAATACTGCCCTCTTTGATAATCCTATTTTGGCCCTTGTCCCCACATAAACATTCTATGATCTTTTCCTGCTAGCTTTGCTTCTTCTTGGCCACAGTGGTGAAGCTTTGTGTGTAGTGACCTCTGGCTCTTTCAGTTGCAAGCTGGAGAATCTGTTGTTGAGCTCCTGGTGTGGAAAAGCTAAGGACAGGTGTCTTTGTTTTTCTTTTTATTTTGTGTTTCCAGACTTAGCCCTGGGGCTAGCTTGTTAAGTGTGGGGGTGGGGTGGTCTGGTCAAGAGAGTACTCCTCAGCTGAGCTAGAGCAAATGCAAGCTCAGCTCACGCCTGGGTCCTAATGTGAGTGTCCACTCCCTCTGGGGCTTCTCTTCTAGAATCGAGGCTAGCCTGGGCCCTAGTGCGAGTTTCAATCCCCTCTGTACCTCCTCTCCTTCCAGTTAGCCCCAGCCACAATAAGAGAAATCCCACCTTAGCTCTTTTTCAAGCTTCAGGTGCAACAAGACTGTTTACCCCTTCAGCTGTTCCCACTGATCTAAGATTTTTCTGGGGTAATACTTTATCTTTCTTTAGAGACAGTAAGGGGAGGAGGAGAGAGCATTTGCTGATCACTCCACCATTTTGGCTCCTGGAGGATTAAATAGGTGACCTACTTTATCTACTTAATCTACTGGCTGAAAGGCCCCTGGAGTGGCTGCAGCTGATAATGTTCGATTCTGATTACCTCTTCCTCCAATCTGCCCTCCCTTCTCTAATTCTCCCTATCCTATATCCTTCCCCCGACTTCCTGCAGGGTTCCATAGATTTCCATATCCAATTAAATGTGTGTTGTTACCTGCTTACATCAAATATATTGAGAATAAGTCTTACTTATTCACTCTCACCTTCTTGATCTTCTCATCAATCTTAAAAACTCTTTCTTGCCTCTTTTATGTGAGACAATTTACACCTCTTACTTCTCCCTTTCTCTTTCTCCTAGTATTTTACTCTCAACACAAGGGTTTCCTCACTTTGTTCATATTTAGCTCAACCTGTGCCCTCTGCCTCTCTGTGTATAAATATATATATGCATATATATACACACATTTATACATATTTATATATATACATATACACACATATATATATATAAATACACAGACATACACACACATATATACACATTCATATATGCATATATGTGTGCATATACATCTAAGCACATACATATGTAGTATATATATATATACAACATATATGTGTGCATATACATCTAAGCACATACATATGTAGTATATATATATATATATATATATATATATATACATATATTCATATATATTCACTCTAACTACTCTAATACTGAGAGAAGTCTCATGAGTTGCTGCTATCATCTTTACATGTAGGAATGTAAACAGTTCACCTTCAATGAGTCCCTTATTGCCTCTCTCTACTCTTTACCTTTTCTTGTTTCTCTTGATTCTTGTATTTGAAAGGCAAATTTTCTATTTAGCTCTGGTCTTTTCAACAAGAATGATTCGAAGTGCTCTATGTCCTAGCAATTTCATTTTTCCCCTGAAGTATTACGCTCAGTTTTGCTCAGCCGGTGATTCTTGGTTTTAGTCCTACCTCCTTTGACATCTGGAATATCTTGCTCCAACTCCTCTGATTACATAGTGTAGAAGCTGCTAAATTCTGTGTTATCCTGATAGTATCTCCAAAATACTTGAATTCTTTCTCTCTGTAATATATTCTTCTTGACCTGGGAATTCTGAAATATAGCTACAATATTCCCAGGAGTTTTCTTTTTGGGATCTATTTCTGGAGGTGATCAGTGCATTCTTTCCATTTCTGTTAGACCCTCTGGTTGTAGAATATTAGGGCAGGTTTCCTTGATAATTTCCTTTCTAAAAATATTTTAAATCTTTTATTATTATTATTTTATTCGTTTTCAGTGTTCTACAATCACTTTCATATAATTTAGATTTTTCCCCTCCCTCCCTCTCCTTCCCACTCACTCCCTCCTCCCTCCCTGAGATGGCATACAATTTTCTATAGATTCTACACATACATTCCTATTAAATACAATTTCACCACAATCATGTTGCATAGAAGAATTAAAATGAATGGAAGAAGTCATAAAATAAGCCAAAATGTAATAGAAAAGAAAATGATCTACTACATTCTGCGATCGAATTCCATAGCTCTTTCTCTGGATGTGGAAGGCATTTTACCTTAAGACATCAATGGGAATTTTTTAAGTCTTTGCATTGCAATGAGGTTCTAAATCTACCAGAAAAAAAAATCCTTACACACTCCAGTTGTTGCTATGTGTGAAGTTCTCCTGGTTCGGCTTCTTTTGCTCAGCATCACTTCACATACATCTTTCCAGACCTCTCTGAAGTCTTCCTGTTGATCAATTCTTGTAGCACTATAGTATACCACTACATTCATATACAGCAATTTATTGAGCCATACCCCAATTGATGGGATTCTCCTTGATTTCCAGTTTTTGGACACCACAAAGAATGCTGCTATAAATGCTTTTGTACATGTAGGACCCTTTTCCCATTTTTATGATCTTTTAAATTTTTAAAAAATTAGTTTATTTGTTTTCAGTTTTCTTCAATCACCTCCATAAGTCTTAGATTTTCTCCCTCTCCCTCCACCCTTCCTCCCCGAGATGGCATACAGTTTTGTATATGTTCTACAAAAACATCTTATTAAACACATTTTCACATTAGTCATGTTACACAGAAGAATTAAAATGAACGGGAGAAACCATGAGAAAAACTCAACCAAAAGAAAACATAACAGAAGAGAAAATATTCTTCTTCATTCTGCATTAAAATGTGTTTCTTTTACACAACATATTGTTGGATTATGGTTTTTAATCTGTTCTTCTATCCACCTCTGTTTTAAGGGAAGCTTCATTCCATTCACATTCACAGTTATGATTACTATCTATGTCTTTCCCTCCATCCTTTTTCTCCCAGTTTATTCTTTTATTTCTCCCTTCTTCCTTTCCCTCCACAAAAGTTTTATTTTTGACCACTGCCTCCCTCAGTCTTCCTTCCCTTTTTTCAGTCCTCCTCCCTTTTATTTCCCTTTTACCTTAGTACTTCTTCACTCCCTTTTAACCTCCACTCCCTTTTCTTTCCCCTTTCCCATCCTCCTGCCTATAGGACAAGTTAGATTTCTATACTTAACTGAGTGTATTGTTCCCTCTTTGAACCAAATCAGATGACAGTGAATCTCAAACAATGCTCATCTCCCTCCCCTCTTTCATTGTCCTATAATATGTTTTTGTGCTATTTCTTGTGTTATAATTTACTTCTTTCTGCCTTGTCCTTTTCACGTCTTCCGTTACAATCCCTTCACTGCTTTAAATT
The DNA here is from genome assembly GCF_028372415.1 of Notamacropus eugenii. Lineage (NCBI taxonomy): Eukaryota > Metazoa > Chordata > Mammalia > Diprotodontia > Macropodidae > Notamacropus > Notamacropus eugenii. Next base: position 936,420 of record NW_027325092.1, read on the forward strand.
ACACTTATATCATCACATCACTTAATTTATACCCACTCTTTCTTTGTATATCCCTGTTCAATATCACAATAAACATACAACTGTCAAGGTTAACAAGTATCATCTTCCTTTACAGGGATGTAAATAGCATGCCTGTATTGAATAACAAGTTGATTTTTCCCCGTTTACCTTTTTATGCCTCTCTTGAGTCTTTTTTTTTTTTTTTGAAGATCAAACTTTCTGTTGAACTCTGGCCTTTTAATCAGGAAGTTCTGAAAATCCCTTATTTAATGAAATGTCCATCTCCTTGCCTGAAATATTATGCTCAGTTTTGCTGGGCAATTTATCTTTCATTGTAGTAAAAGCTCCTTTGCCTTAGAAAATATCAAATTCCCGTTTCACTCATCTCTTAATATAGAAGCTGCAAGTTCCTGTGTAATCCTGATTGTGATCTATTTCTACCTGAAACTGTTTCTTTCTGGCTGCTTGCAGTATTTTTCCCTTAACTGATAGTTTTGGAATTTGGTAACAATTTTCCTTAGTGTTTTCTTTTTGGTTTCTTTTTCAGTAGGTGATTGGTGGTTTCTTACTATAACTATTTTCCGTTCTGGATCTAGGACCTCAGGATAGTTTTCTTTGATCATTTCTTGAAAGATACTGCCAGGCTCTTTTTGTCTTCATCGTTTTCCTATAGACCAATAAGTCCTAGATTTTTTTCTCCTGGATCCATTTTTCAGGTCAATTGTTTATCCAATGAGACATTTTACATTTTCTTCTATCTTTTGATTCTTTAGATTCTGTTTGACTGATTCTTGATGTCTCATAGAGTTATTAGCTTCTATTTGCCTAATTCTAATTTTTATACCCTCTCCCTCGTCTACGTCTAACCCTTTTATATATCATGATAAATATTCAATTCTCAAGATTAACCAATATCATTTTCCCTTATAGGGATGTAAACAGTATGGCCATCTTGAATAACAAGCTTTTTTCCCCTGTTTACCTTTTTATTCCTCTCTTGAAACCTGCGCTTGAAGATTGAATTTTCTATTGAGCTCTGGCCTTTTCATCAGGAAATTCTTGAAATTCCTTATCTCACTGA